>NC_042495.1:117181617-117363742 GCF_005508785.2 Acyrthosiphon pisum
CAGGGGTCGTGGGTTCGACCCCCACCAGGGACAAGCGCAAAAATTTTTTCCTAATTTTTATCAGTACCGTGCTTACGAATATTACAGACGACGTTCGACTTGGTCATTGTGACCCCGCCACTCCTGCGCCCACCCACCATCGATGGACAATGACGCACGGCGGGGGGAAACGAAAATAATATTGTAGCTAAAATTAGACCGTCCGCCGATTAATATTATCGAAAGCGCCCATATCATTGTTATCGGATCGATCGTGTCATGTCTATTATCGTGCAAGCCTGAGAGCGATTGTTATAATAGTTCAGTAGTCCTCAGCTGTGTACCAACTAGATTATTTAAGCGTTTGACGTTCGGCCGGTACAATATTTTTTTGATAACGTAGACCGTAAATCGTAAAAGATGAAACAGTTTTGAATACTTTTGATTGCAATTCATTTTTGTGAAATAATTTAATTCGAGTCTTTGAAGTCGTACGCCCGCCATCGACACGGTCCACATGAAATGGGCTCCTCAAAATCGATCATTATAAATTATTATATTATGATACATGGGTAATATTCATGGAAAAGATATTAAATAATTTGCTTTCCAAACATTCTCGATTACGTCGAGTTTCCTAGTATAATATATTATGCATGATAATAAAATTGTACAATTTGGATTTAGTAGAAATTGAACCTCCCGTTGCGGCAACCGAATCATGTCGAGTGAAAACAAAACATAATTTAAAATGAAAATAATGTTCGTGCTATCAAAATTCAAAATATTCATTCTCGTAAACCGAAGCGATAGTTCAATACTAGCGTGTCTGTAATATAATATTTTACAAATTGCACCTATACGATTTACATTTTAAAACTTCCCCTCGCGGCTTCGCCTGTCAACAATGTCCACTGTCCAATATTGTCTGTAATATTCGATATTGGTAAATGGTAGGTAGCTGGTATAGTTTAGGTATCGTATAGCGTATACGGTTGCATGCACTCGTACAGTCGCACATTTATCGGAGCCGAATTATCATTAAATATACTAACAGAAAACGGTGATACATCTATTCGGGAGCTAAATAAATAATAATATACACCAATATCATGTTTACCTAATTAATATAATATTATATAATTATGTAGACTAATGCAGGTCGAGGCTTTGTATTTATAATAATAAAAAAAAAATTACGTTTGTGATGGTGGTTAAACGTGTATCACTGTAGAGTATTTTATTATATTATACAATATGCATACCATTATAAAGTGTACGTATATTGCGATTTTAATAACGACATAAGAATATTATATTAAGATATAATATTTAAATGATGTTTGATGTTCAGTGATGGTGAGGGGTGTTTGAAGGAGGCTCAGCCGGGAAAGCCTCGCGCACAATCGCCCACCGGTACCACATGATAACACGAAAAAAGTTTTTCACGACAAATTTCCCCGTGGTGACGACATCGCGTTTCATGGTTACGTCACGAATTTCTCAGAATATGTAAATATTTTTATAATGTCAAAATACATTATACATTAGTATACAATATGATACGCATCCAATATGCATATTATATAATATTATAATCACATGTTATGCGATTTTACATAAGAACGATAACAACGTTTGATTTTAAACTTATTATAACATATACCGAGCTTTAGTCCTTAGTCGGGAACTTTTTGATTTAGTTTATATGAATCGATCATAGTATAAACGTCATCGCCAAGCATACCGTTTAAAAATATATTAAATCGGATAACAAGGGTTTTTTTTTAAACAACATTTTGAATTAATATAGAAATCAATTTCGTGTATCGGTATTTCCAATAAAAAGGGAGAATTGGCTATTATTAGAGACGTTGTATGAGTAGAGATATCGGATCGATTGTCGATCGAAAGTTCCGGAACTTTTTTATTTTTCTTGACCTGTGGATAACGATACTAAGAAGATTAATACACACGGTAAAGTATAAGATGCTCGAATTCCCCAGAGAATAACTTACCGTTTTAATGGCAATGCCCGCGAAATGCAAAAAGTACAATAATATAATATATAATTACTTATATTATTATTACACATTGTATAATGACGTAGGTATACAGGGAGCGCAAAATCACTGTGGTTTAAGACACCCGAGCATTTCGCATGTGTGGAATGTGCACATTTTATGTATATACAAATTTCCCGAGTGGAAAAACCGCGGTTAAAGCGGTCGTACATATTCGCAGCATCAGCAGCAGCAATAGTGGGCAATGTTCAAAAGATATTATTATAAATATTATGCAACATAAACGTCGCATTATGCACAGAACTTCAGCAGGCCGTACAGTATGATTTTCCGGATCGGGCGGGCCGGACGAGCCGCGGGCGTACATTATAGGTACGAAACTTTTCGACGCTCGCCACCGCCGCTCGCCGATTTCCGGACGTGACAAATGAAACTCTATACATAAACCGTTCCGAGTGAGCTCCGTAGACTCGTATAGTCCCCGGAGTCGGGACCCGTCCGCCCCCGCGGCGATTTCGCCGTACAACCCTCATCGACCACCACCCCGCAGTCGCCTCACGGGTGACGGTCGAAAAACGCGGTCCGTCCGACAGATAATTATTTAGTCCTCGGGAACACGGGCTCAATCCTATGCACACACACACACACACGCATGTTATATAATATTATATATGTACATAAATAAACATTATACATGTATATTGTATATACGACGGCGACGACGACGATGATGACGACCAGGGAGCGAAAACTTTTCAATTAACTGCTGCTCAACGTGTATGGGTACTGCGGAAAAACCACCCGCACCCATCCGCCAATCCTGCAGACGCAGTCGTACCGTCATAATATTATAATAATAATAATATATACAATGCACATCACATTGTGACGTCTACAACTACTGCAGTTGTAGAGGTAGGTACCTACAGTAATAACCAAAGCTGCACCACTGCACTCCACGTCGCTTATAAATTAAATATATTATTATTATTAATATTATATGATACGATAAAACTGCTGCTTCTGATGCTGCTGCAACGCATAATATTATTATCTTTTACTTAATGTTATATTATGTCACTACAGCAGTTGAACCACAAGTCGAATACATTATTATATTGTGACGTGTGTAGCAGGTAGGTAAATATATAGGTACGCAATCTGCAGGGACGGATTTACATTAGTGTGTGACTTTATTTTAATTGTCGTTGATAATGGTTTTATTTGATGTGACCGATTTCTACAAACAACAGTCTGGCTGTTATTTATTATTCTGTAAGATTTTAGTTTATTATAATGGTGTGTGGGCATATCATTACAATACTGCAGTTATTAAATTGTCTCGGCGCCCTGAATCAATTTTTTAGTCAGAAATATTTAAACTGTTCCCCTAAACAAACGACACGATAACTCTTAAACCAAGGACTAATACAACCTTAAAAAAAATTATAAACGTTATTATTATGTACAATATAATATGTATTGTTATGGTGTAAGCATATTGTATTAGTATAGGCACAGTACATCAACTGATTAACAATTATTAAATCAAAACTATATAAAAAAAAAGATTATTTTGTTTAATGTTTATCTAAAACGGATTCCATTGGGACCAAAAAAAATATTCCGTTTTCACAGGTTTCCGTTTATTTAAGCTAGGTATTCTCTTGAAACTCCATGCACATATTATTTATAAGAAATAATATTATACTATTCCTAATTATAGGCATAATGTTTATACATTGACTTGTCAAAATATTTTAATAATATTATTTAGGCCGTGAGTTGTACAAAAAGTGTGCGGACTAAGCAAAATAACTATGAGTAGGTAGGTAGTAAATTGCACATATAGCTACTTCACTTATTTGAATTATGTATTTATATAATTATATATAATAAAAACGTGAGTGTATACGGTCAGTGATCACTTATCTGGAAGACCTGACTTATAGCAATATTATTGTAATGTTGTGATATTACGTGTTATATGATTGTTATAAGTTATAACATTTATAATATGTAGGTACCTACTACCTATAGGCTACTACATCAAAACGTAAACCACATTTTGGATAACACCTATAGTGTATTATAGCCTATAGGGAAGTCCTAACAAGAAAGTTGACAACAACCAAGATATGAGATCAATCTATCTCATACGATCTATAAGACACCAGCTATTTGGTAAGATTTAGTTTACATTTCATAATAATTTCAATATAAATAATTTAAAATAAGTGTTGATTTTTTTTTTTTTATCTAGTTCCTATACAAATTATACCTACAACGTGTTAATTTGCTTTTGTAGATTTTATTTTATTTAAAACGAGGGGCGTTTTGCAGAACTGGTGTTGCATTGGTGCGGGGTCGATTATGTCGTTCGTGCGAGCGAATTAAATTACATCCCCACTATACACTGCAAGAGAATCGCGAGTTTCCGAAAATTTGACAAAACCTGACATAGCAATTGGAAGGGGTGATTTCTGTGTAAATTGAGATTAGGTCACGCAACGAATGTAGGAGGTACCTTGGAGACCGGATATAATGCCATGACTTGGATAACGGAATCACCGTTTGTAACGATTTGACCCCTCGAAATCGTTACCGTTTTATGAGGAAAATCGAATAAAATAACGAGTGTATATTTTCTTCTAATATGGTTGATTTTTGTATTTGTGTAAAATGTATTACTTTTATGTCGCTGATCATTAAAAAAAAAAATTACGTTAAATCCCTGATGAATATTGTCAGAAAAACACGCATCGATCATAATAGAAATTGCATTATTATTACGACCACCGTGACCCGAAGCGAGAGAAATGTTTGGCGATACACGTTTCGGATTCGGACGACCGTTTTGGAAAATGAACTCGCGCAGATATCAGAAAACATCGGAGGATTTTTTTTTCAAAAATGTATTACAATAGACCATACGATATATTATGTGTATATATATTATATATATATAATAATAGTATAAAGTATATGTAATAGTACAAACAGCTAGAGAAAACGCGGGAAAAGTCATTTAAAATAATTTTTCTCCGTCTGTAATTTCCCCAGTGCATAGAAATTACCGTCCGGGATTTTTGCTCCCCTTCCACTGTATAATATACCTACACTTTTGTACTGCACGTACATACATATATATATATATATATATACCTATCTTTCTTGCCACTCTCATTCAGCTGACGCCACATAATAATCGATTTATAACAGTTTCTCGTCGGGCTTATGCATCTCTCTCTCTCTCTCTCTGTATAGTGTATAGTATATATTATGTACATTGTACATACAGTACACACCTAAAGTGTATATATACGTATATATATAAATATTCTCTCCGCTCCGCCTTCGCGCGTCCCCCCTCCCTAACCCGCCCACACCACCGTCGGCCAATCCCCCGGCCGCCGCTCCAGCGGTTCGGCCGACCTATTTTACGACCCCGACGGGCAATTCCTCCGAGGGCCGCCGCCGCCGCCGCGGATTATCTTCCTCTCGGCCGAGGCGGCGGCATGTCCAAAAACCCGAGCGGCAATAAAAAACGGTTAGTGCGGGACACGACCGAGAAAACCGTTCTGTAATGCGTTCCAGGTGCTCGAATACACCGCGCACAAACACGTATATTCTGCGAGCACATATATACAAGTATTTTATACAGCTGCAATGTAAGTATAGCTGGTAGGTATAGGTAGGTACTGCGCGCTTACGCAGATAGGTGTATATAATATGCACGCGTGTATAGCAGCGGGCTTAGAGGAATTTTCAATGGAGGGTCGGGATATATTTAGTTTATAGATCTGGAAAAGGAGGAGAGTTATGTTTGGAAAAAAAAAGGTCGACGCGCCGAAATGTACACCATTACTATAATATTATAATATTTTTCAGTACAGAATATAATATTTATAACACGGATGTTAATTAAATATTTTTAATTTAATAATTAATATGTTAGGTATTATATTATTATTATTTTAAGATTAATACAGATTCGTCGTACGCATAATGTTATAATTTGTTTGATTTAAAGGACTAATATAATATTCAAGTTGACGGGGCATAAATAATTCGAACTCGCGGTCCACACGTTATAATATGATATTATACGAATATAAACTATATATTATGTAGGTATAATCTCAATATTATTGTAATAATAAAAACGATATAGTATTGTATTGTAGGTACTGAACCCGGTCGTGGGGGTGGGGTGTTTATCGGTTTATATTTTCGTTTCCAGGAATCACGCATTATCATCGTATTAATGTTTTCTCGACCGCCTACGATAATAATGTATCGTGATAACATATTATTATATCGTCTGCACCGTCATGTATGGCGGATTTGGGTTTTTTTCGCGAAAACGCTTCACAACGGCGGCGGTGGCGTATTGTAATATCGTAACAATATTATAATAACGCTCAGCAGTATAATAATATTGCAGGCAGGACGTGCATGTTTTTTGCGCCCCGAAAATCCGAAGTGCGTATAATAATATTATAATGCGAGTTTGGATTTCCATAATATATCACAGTTATTAATTTTATAATATATAATATAATATTATGATTATCGCGGTATCGTAGCGGGATTTGGCGGCGTCGTCGTCATTCGCGGGTTGCAGGTGGGTTTACCCGACCATATATTATTATTATTATTATTATATATATACATATTATGATACGTACGATCTACCTATACCTACGCGCACGCATTAGATTATACGTACACACGCGTATAATATATTATAACTTCGAGAAAAAGCTCTCCGACCTTTTTTGCAGGGGATCAACATACCTACCTATATATACCGAATCAGATAACTGTGCTGCTGGTGCGGTCCTTCCCGTTTCCGCCCTGCATAACACATTTATAACGGGTTTTTCATAAATGTGCGCCTCTGCCCGAATATGCAGGTAACCACTTTTTTATTTGGTTACTCTTTTATGTTTTTATTTTAATACCTACCACCGATAGTTATAATATGAAAGCACGGTAAATGATCACAGAAACGTTTGTACATTATAATAACATAATATACCTAATACATAATATAGTTGTAGTATACCTATATACGAATAATTGGTATCGAACGATCGATCTGAGAACGAAAATTGACGAAATGTATTATTTAAAACCTAAACCATGTATTATATTGTAATGATTGCCGCCTATCGAGATTGAACATTTAGTATAAGTTGGGCACGGCTAATGTGCCGAATGCAAGCGGGGAGTCCTCTTTTACTATCCATCGTTTAATCGTTATGTCTATAAATACAAATATTGATACTATAATATATCTATATGTCAATGCATTATTTAAATCGGTTAGGTTAAGTCATTTTTTTTCTAAATTTATTATATTTTTTATATCTATTCGTCAAATAAACTAACTGACAAACTTACCGGTCCAAATTGCTCAAAGTAGTTTTTGACATCTTCTAACGTTGTTGGCGCCGACAATCCACCGACAAAGATTTTTTTCGTTCGAGTCACCATCTGAAAATTATTACGCAATGTTTAATACGATTTTCTACGTCATGAATATTTATTATAGGTAAATTATAAGTTACGACTTTTTTTTCCACTTAATAATATAAATACTTATAACATTATCCTATCACAAAAATATTTTATGATATTCGCCCTAGCATTTTGAGTGAATATACCATTATTTGTGGTCACTAAAAAATAATTAGGTAAGTTTTGTAATATAAAACGTAGGTACAAAATTTAAAAAATAATATATTGGTATATAATATATATTTTTAAGCGTAATTAAAATATAGTCATAAATAGGGGTTATAAATTTGTCACGACCGAAGTGTTAAACTTAGTGGTAAATCCGCTAAGAATATAATAGTAAATACACTTAAGAGTATTAATCTAACTCTAAACTTAAACAGCATTCCATATTGGACGTAACGAATCCAAACCCGAACACTGAACCCACAATTATATATAATATTTATACGTTATGCATACAAGACAAATCATAAGCGGCCCAAGGATATAGTTCAATATTAATACTTGGTGTAAATTAAGTTACTTCAAAATAAACAACTATTCCGTATTTTCGTAAAAAATGTAAAAATATATTTTGCATTAAAATCTTCACGCGTATTGTTAAATCCTCGTTTTTATACCGACACGGATCCATCGAACAACACATTAGTACGTATACCTATTAATAATACTATTACTATGTTAACATGTGCAAAAATAAAATAATTATTACCATATAGGTACCTAGGTATTTTAATTTTTAATATTAAAGAAATTATTAATCTAAATTAGGTACATATTGATTTTTTACGAATAATAAAATATATCTTGAACAATTCGTTATTCGTACCTATACGGCTATACGATTATGCATATAAAATTATTACCAGGTTGAAGTTATCCTAAAACTAAATAGGCATGTAAAAAGTTTTAATCATATTTGAAACGAATTATAAACAATAATATAAACCATTATAAAAAAAAACTTTATACAATTATGCACGCACGTTTACGCACGCACGCCCGGTTAATAATAATAATATATATATATTTTATCGACTACTATTTTTATTTCCAAAGCGTTAAACAAATATGTGTCGTAATTGCCATCGTAAAGGGTATACAGTTTTGACAGCATTGAAAATCACACGCCATCACCAATCGGCCATGTGTTTGTCTCTGTATAGAGTGTGTATAGGGTTTTAACGGAGCCGATCGTTTATATTTCAAAAATGTAATCCAACCCGATCCCCTCGACCGAGTAGACGTATAGTAATAATATAATAATATCAACGGCGTTGTGAACGAAAAAAAATGTAAAAAAAAAAACGACGAGATTTCGGCCAACTTTATTATAATATAATATTCATTAGCTCTCGAGGGTTTTTAAATCATTTCTCGAAATGCGATTCCGTTTAAATATTTTATTGAGCCACCCGAGAGAGGGACGCGGTCATAATAAATAAATCTACGGCATTTAAAGCTCGCGTCCGTCAGTATTTCAAAAACAACGACACTCGCCATATAGCTATATCCATATACATTTATACTTATTGTTGTGTACATGTATTATTGTGTGTATACATATTGCATTCCTAATATAATAAAATAACTTAGTTTACAATAGGATGTTTGAATTATTTCAAATCAAATATGATTTTTATAAGCGCGTAGCATACCACCTAAAATTATTATAATAATAATAATATGAACTCGCAAGTTATTACAATATAACTACCTAGGGTATACAATACAATACAAAATACAATATAATACAGTAAGTTAAACGCGTGCATTAAATACGAGATTAAATATGACG
Organism: Acyrthosiphon pisum; assembly: GCF_005508785.2. Classification (NCBI taxonomy): domain Eukaryota; kingdom Metazoa; phylum Arthropoda; class Insecta; order Hemiptera; family Aphididae; genus Acyrthosiphon; species Acyrthosiphon pisum. The sequence goes on from NC_042495.1 coordinate 117,190,948, forward strand.
CGATATACAATTTATCAACTTATGTACTCCGTATTCAATATTATATTATTAAGTATATAATATATGAATACAAAATTATAAAAGATAAAAGACCTATGGCAATTAAAAAACAATATAAATTACAATAAATCGTTGTGGACAATATTATATTAATTTAATAATACAATAGACTCGCATGTAGAACACTAGATCGGTTGTACCATATTCCATATTATTATTATTATTATAATTTTAATATTATATTAAGCGGATATCATATTATTTCGTTTGAATATAGCATGACGATAATAATAATTAATTGGCACGCGTGTAATTTAATATAATTTATATACCATAGAGAGAGAGAGAGAAAGAGAAATCTTGTATTATTATGGTCCCGTGATTACGCGCGCCGACCACAATCGCTCGGTGGTGGGTGATTCAGTAGCGTTGTTTTTTTTTGGGGGGAGGGGGTGTGAGAGAAAGTGGTGGGTGCGCTACGTTCAGAGGGTAGGTGGTGAAACGGCAAGGGGTGTTGTGTAGTGGGTGATGGGGGGAGGGGGTGGAAAACATTTCGCATTTAAATCGGATATCCCGAAACGCTCTGGATTCGACCCTATGGACTGTATATGCGGGGCTCCAACCGGGAAACGAAACGGTGTGCTGGCGGTTCTGGCGGAGCGGGAGTAGGTGGTTGTAACGGTGGATAGGGGTCGGTGGACGGAGCGATAAATTATATCAAATTGTCCGGGGACCGAAAAAGGGGAAAACAAAAAACAAAAAAAAACAAATAGCCGTCGTTTTTGCGGTGACCCGTGCTGCTATCTATGTGGCAAGTGATTTTACGCGGTAAAAACGGGTAAAAAATTATATTCGTTTCGAATTCTTAAAAAAAAAAATTTTAAAAAAAACTTAGAAAATAAACATTTAATAAAAAGTTAATCCGTATTACCTATATCACTGTAAGTGCGATCAATGAAAAACATATATACTTATATATTTTTTTAATTAAAAAATCATCAGACACCGACGCAGGGCAATAATAATTGTATTATTACATAAAACTCGCTTAACCACCCTCCGACGACGACTTACGTGATTACATAACAATTATTATTCCGTTGTTGTGTAATATCTATTATAATAATATAGTATACGCGAGCATAATATGCTTATTATTATCGTCATCGTTACATACCATGTTTTTAGGAGTCTGATGGCAAACAGTGACCACGGACTGTTGGTGTTGTTGGTGTTGTTGGTGGTGTTGTTGGTGGTGTTGGTGATGAGAAGGATGGTGGTGAACCGGATGGTGATGGTGATGGTGTTGCGGCGGAGGTGGAGGAGGAGGAGGAGCTGCGTAGACGGCTACGGGGAAAAGGGGGGACCCACCGAACGGACAGGGTTCCGTGTTTACGTGGATGTTGATAACTCGTGGGTAATAATTATGTTATAGCGCGCTATACAGCAGCAGCGACGGCGGCGGCGGCTTATAGCAGCGTGTACCGTTGCAGTAGTCGTATATAGCAGGCAGCCACAGCAGCAACGTATAGCAGTGGCGACGGCAGTATAAGTGGCGGCTATATTATAATATATTATTATAGCTTCAGTAGGTACGTTGACGACAGGTTTAATTAAATTATTTTAATAATAATTCAAACAATACTAATAATAATAATGAAATATTACGGTATACTACGACGGCCACTGTACGACGGTATTATTGAGAGCAAAAAAAAATCTACGGCGGCTGCGGCGGTTAAATCGCTTCAAAACGGTGGCGTTTTGGTGCGACGGACGCGGACGACTGCGGCGACGACGACGAACGATAACAACAACAGACCCGACGGGACGACGAGGGGACCGCGAGCGCTGCCGTACCGTCCTGTGCTTTGAAACGCGCTCGAATGGGGTGCCACCTAGCGGGCTGGCCCAGTGGTGCCACCGTCGTCGACGGCGACGCTGTCGCGGGGGGTGGTGAAAACGCGAAGCGGCGGCGCGGCGGTAGCGTCAGCGGCAGCGGCACCTGACCGTCGGCGAGTCGCGCGGCACGCACTACAGCGGCGGCGGCGGGGGCGGCGATTGCTATGTTATGTTATATATATATATACAGAGAGAGTAATACGCGCGCAGCGGCTGTATAATAATGTGCCGTGTACGACGACGCTGACGCTTACGCTGACGACGAGGACGCTGACGCTGACGACGAGGACGACGACGACGACGAGGACTATACGACTATGCGGCAACGACTTCCGCGTGTGCCCATGGCAACGGCGGCGCACGCACTCTGTGTACACGCACCCTCCGCCGCCCGACCGACCGACTGGGGCGGCGAACGCATCGTCGGCGGTGGCGGTGGCGACGACGACGACGACCGTAATAAATAATCCAAATAATAGGCTCGAAAGTTTTTTTCTTCCTTTTTAGCCACCAAACCATCGTTGCCGCCGCCACGAGCTTTTCAATTAATAACTTTAGGAACAACTCATTTTTTAATGAATCGGTTAGGTCGGGAAAAAAAATCTTTCGAGTAAAAAAAAAAATACGTACGGAACAATTGAATAATTAGTTTTTAATAATGTTTTTTTTTCATCCCGCTGTCGTTTCGCTCACTCTGTGGTCACCGCCACCCGCACCACCACTCTTCCACCACACCGCATCCCATACCACTGTAACCTAACCGATCGAGGCTGCTGCTCGATTCCGCGAGTCATTAAACCGCCTGAAAACTCGCGAGTTACCTAACTATAAATCAACGGATAAATCCCTAATACGTCAGAGACGCGTGGATGTTATATTATATGAAAAAAAACACCACGAGAAGAAAAATCCCTTCCAGAAGCATAATGCAAATAATGACATCAAATAATAATTATTATTATCCTGTATCGGCCTAATGCAACTACGATGCCTCCTTACGAGCGTGCTACAATTTACTGAGTCCACAAGGCGCATAATAACGGTTTTTATAAAAAGTATTATTATGATAATACATTTTCATAATTTTAGCGCTTCGGACGTAAATTTATACTTATTACTCAATAAGTATGCAACCACGAAAAAATACAATATTTGTATGATTTGTCATCGTACAATATTTTTGTATAATTTATTGTACTATATGTATGTAAATCTGCAAATCGAAATCATAAGGAAAAACTATTACAGAAGTTTTGGCACTAAAAAAAAATCATATTAATGAAGAGTTCAGATTTTGAGTTTATTGCGATGTTAATAATAAAATATCAATCGTTTTCAGACTTGTATATTATTATTGTACATCGTTATAGAGGGATGGTATTAGCTGAAGAGGAAAATAAAATATTACAAATGAGAACGATAGAAAACATAACACAAAATAACATCGTGTCACACACACAATGATTTGTTTATTGCATTCTGTGTACTAAAATATTTTATCATCTCAACATGTTTAAAATAATATATCTCTACCGTAAAAACGACGTTATGTCAAAAGTTTATATTTTTCCAGTAATGAGAATAACGATAGTAAAATGGTGGATTTTTGTTTTTTTTTTCTCGCAATTTATATTCGATACAATTTAAACGAGCTGCAGGTTTGAAAATTTAATGACAGTTTTTTTGTAATTTTTTTATTTATTTATAGGCAAATAATATTCTATAAACGCTTTTTTCCTGTGAATTTCACGCTAATGCACTCGGAAATAATCTGCGATATTCTTTTGAGAACGTAAACAGCGAAGGTTTTTATTTGTATTGTAATATAATATATATAAATAACAATATAAAGGTATTAAGGCTCCGTATTTTTGTCTCGTAAAATATGTTTACCGGCTGTACCAGTGAATAAGAATAAAATCAGAATCATCTCGATTACGTTCTTAGCAAATTGAACGATGCGGCGTTATTATTTTATACTGTCTACTCCACGCCAATATGCAATTTCCGAATGCCTATAATATACGAAGTTGAAAAATAAAATAAAACTGTTATTCGTTTAAAAATTTTACTTAAAAAACGGGTACGGATGTTTATGATGCTCGCAAATAATATAAATATTTGTTGGGACGTATATAATTAATAATACCCACTTGAATGGACCGCAAAACAAAATATACGATGGTAACGGGCCGGTAATGCGGTGGAGGAGCAGAGATATGATGGGTCGCTGTGCTCTGATTAATTTTTTCAACCCCTATAAGAATCCACCCGACTTACGTCACCGCATATCTTTAGTATGACAGTATCCATTCTCTTAAGTGTACGCGTATTCTCACAAAATATATATATATATTCACAATGCACTACAGAGGTGTTGGGGGTATCTACTTATAATATATTATTATTGTGTTTATGTAACCGTCCACCACATTTTTCGAAGTTAACCATTTTTTAACGTATATAATAATATTGTAATTATTGGGCCTACGACGTCGTGTGAATCTTATATTATATTTATTAATTATATATAATATATATAATAATCCTGCAGACTTACGTCACAGCATAACATCAGTATGATAGCATCCATTCTCTTAAGTGCACGAGTATTCTCACAAAATATAATATAAATATTTATAATGCATTACAGATCTGTTAGCGGTACTTATATTATATTATTATGTTTTTGTATCAGTCCACCACATTTTTAGTAGTTAACCGTTTTTTTGACGTAATTATAATTATTGCCGCCTACGAAGACGTGTGAATCTCATATTATTATATCTGTTTTATTTCCTCTATATTATATTGTATCTGTTCCGCGAGGGAAATTATGACTTTGGCGTGTCGTTATATACGTCGAAAAACAGCGTGCGCAAGTTTAACGTATATTTTTCATATTATATTATATGTAAGTGTATATAATATATATATATATATATTTACAGTTAGGCGTAAAGTACGGCGTTATGTAAGTCATAAAATCCAATTGAAACAATCGTCTTCGCTGTATATATATATTATAGGTATATGTGTGTATATACCTATATGATGTAAGTGTTATTATTGTTAGTTGTTACTGTATAATATGTGCAGGTTAGGTTACAAGTTTACTACTATATACAGAGCATATATAATATATATTATATAGATAGGTATATAAGTGTAATGGTTTTACTGCTGCTGCAGTTATGTACACGCATTTGCCCGCGTCCAATCGTAATGCCTAGATTAAGCAACGGTTATCACTAAATTATATATTGCTGCAGCCGCGGGGTGGAAAATAAACGCATTTTTTTTCTTACTCCGCCCTTAAATAAAAGAAGACGAAAAAATCGAGCGAGAGTAACAAATACGAAACGCTAATGTGTGTGGCACGCCGAGTATATTTTTCTAACGAACGGCACTTAATTTATAGTACCACACATAAATACAATATTATACCGACAATATGTGTTATATCTATGGATATAATATTATATACCTAGAACTGGTACCTACTGATGATATTAATTTTTTCACGTTTATCAACTATAATATAATAATATGCATAGGTACCTACATAATATTATCTACATATCGCGTCAATCATCTTCGTCGTGTAGGCAACGCTCTAATTTTTCTTTTTTTTTATACACACTTCGAGATATTGTGAATTGCTATACAAGCAATAATAGTATAATATTATAAAACGTTTTTTTATTTATTTGTTTTTTTAAATTGTTTATTTTCGCGAAATCATTGCGCAAATATTTTATGTGTGCCATATACCGGCAAAGGAATTTCGAATAAAACGTGGCACTTTCGTTTTCCCTCTCTAATTTATGGGATGTGTTCGTTTTAATGGCCAATTATAGATTAATAAGAACATAATACATACATATACGATCGGGTTATATGCATAATGTTTGGGAAAAGTACGTGCAGTTTGAATTGTATCCCCGGAGGTTAGGTAAAAGTTAAAGTGAATTTTGAATTTCACGAAAACAATTACATCCATATTGCTAACTACATGGTACCAATTTAGATTTGACAATGGTTACAATGTACATAGTATATATAATGTTGTATTAAAATTATTAATATTATTGCTATTTATATAACATAATCAAAAAATAATTGTATTTGCAATATATTTTGTTTTGCCACTGTAATATTAATATTAGTCTTCACCACTCTCTCTATATAATACATATATTATATGTAGTAGATACTATAATAAATATATGTGATATCGTATTAAATTCCATTAAAATTTATCTTTATCTACTATGAAAACATATTATAATCGACTTCATTTGTGCAAAATTGCATTAATATTCCAGTTTTTCACAGTCACAGTGAGTATAATAATAATAATAATAATAGTAATAATCTCTATAATAAATAGAATAAATATCGTTTAAAATTTAAATATTATTTCGTTGTGTTTATCATATTGAGCTCCTCCGAGAAGAAAAAGTTTAATGATTATTAAAAGGGTTTATATAAATGGAAAGTAAACGTTCATTTCAGCGTACGAAATATCATTGGTGTTTTTTTTTTTATTTTTTATAACAAAAGGAACTCATTAGTTTCAAACAATTGCGAAAGGAATGAGGAAAATAAATTGAAATATATACAAGTATATGTATATATATATATATATATATATATATATATTTAATATTATAAATAAACTTGAACAAAGAAATCTAAAAAAGTTAATTACAAATAATATTCTTATCAGTTAGTTTGCTAATCTCGAAATCAATTTTATAACAAATATTCAACATATTTATACTAAAATAATTTCAAACGTTAAATATACTTTCCCAGCTTATTTTAAATGAATAATTAATTTGTTGTTTATAGAAATAACACTATTGATAAAAAAAAAAAAAAAAACAGTTTTTACGTATGAACGATCAAAGTATTTATTAATTAAACTTTAAAGTAAAAGTATAATTGTGACAGAGACGGGAGAGAATGAGAGTATGACATTTAATTATTTTGATAATTTATAATATTCATGACTTAATTTTTATTTATTTTTGGATCATGACAAGCTCCGATAACTAGGAAAATATTAGTGCTTATATATTTTCTTAAATGAATAGTTTTATAACTAGGTAATAATATTAACAAGTTGTGCTAAATAATAAGAATTACTAATACAATCTATGGAACTGCGACTGGTTCTGAGACGAATAGATTATAATAATGTAATATTAATATTATCTCAATAAATTGGTTTCGACATAATATTTTGGTTTAAACGCAATTTCGACGGTACAACAAAATCAAAGTGAAACGCAGAGCCGTTATAAGATTACGGGCGCGCGTCCTCGCAACGCAATCACAATGTCGTGCGATCGATGATAATATTATTATTATTATATTAGACGATATACATTTACGTTCGTCCCCGTCGAGAGTAACGAGTGGACAGTTATAGTAATAATATCTGTCCCAACGTATAAAGCTGTGTACGATCATTTGTTGTAATACGCATCACATCGTGCTCAATATAATACTATAATAATATAATATAATAAAATAATGTGATATGATACAATATTGGTCACAAGCTATGTACGCCGGTGAGTTATATATGTATATACACATACACAATATATTATTATGATGGTAATATTTTTTTACGTTATTGTGTGCGGCATTCGCGATTTTTTTGATTTTTAAATATACCACAGCTCGATCGATGTCTGAGCGTGCACTCTCGGCTGCAAACGGCTGCGCTGGACGACGACTCACATTAATATTGAATACATCAAGGAAAATAATTTACAATATTACCCACCGCGCAAAACCCACACCGCGGACCCTAACGGCGCGTGTTTATAATATTAATATTATTATTATTGTTGTTATTATTATTATTATCATATTCGACGGGGCTCACACGCGATCGCCGCGTTTGCCGCAGCCGTTCGGGCCTCAGTAATATGCACGATCGGCTGCGATAGAGCGTATTATATTCTGCCGGGAGAGAAGAACTTTTCACTGAAAGCCGTATTGGGCTGGTGGGGGGGGGGGGAAGGGGGTTGATACAACACACCGCGATGACGGTTGAACGCGATAGCAGCCCCACCACGGGAGTTATTATCGTGATGACGGTGTCGCGTGGTTTTCACAAATAGTGATTATAATAATATATTATAAGTAACCATCGCGATACACGACGTATAGGCATATAGGTACCTATATTATACAGGGAAAACTATTAATTACTATCACGAATTCACGAGAGTATCGGAGCCCGTGTGTAGTACCGCGATATAGCTATAATAATACATATACATATATATATATATATAATATACCGTGGCGTTTATGATAGGTATATACGACAGACGCACAAGGGTAGGTACATAGACCCCTGCACAGCCTCACCATCACGACTGTCGGTCTTATACGCTCGCGATCGGTGGTGTGTGCATAATTTAATACTATATAATATATATTATTATATAGGTAACATTTCCATCGTGGATGCTGTCACGGCGGTGCAGCTGACACTCGTGGCGACGCTTAATTGGCGGAGGGAGTTCGCGATTACGTTTCCCCTCCTTTTTGATTTCGAGTGGTTTTTTTTTTTTATATACCGAGGGGAGATTTTATTTTTATGGATTTATCGCAAAACCACTTTTGAGTCGGTGTGGGGAATATATCCAGAAAAAAACCGAGGACAAATTCCACTTGTGTCTGCAGTATTGAAAATCGAATACTGAAGCATACTATATAAGGCATGAACTTTGTGAGAGAAGTTAATTTTAAAATTTCCCTACAGTAGCATTTTTCAGAGAAAATCGCAGACTACAATAATTATAATTATCCCATATTTTTGTATATTTCCAATTCGTAATATACTCAATATTATTATATTATTATACTTTAATACTTGAGAAACGAACGTACTGTAGTACATGTTTATTTATTGTTTTCGCTTTCGTCTTGACTTGAGCGTCTATTCGCGTGTCTCAAAATAATGAACGATGTGCTTCTGCTGTGAACGCAGACTGAGGGAAAATAATTTACTCGTCATCTAAATATTATATTTACCATCTACGTACGTATATATCGGCAGCACTATAACATAATATTAATATATCTACCGCAAATGTCGCACGGTTCACTAATCCGCTAGCAGATCACTGCGTGTTATACAGTAAGACCTTTGAACCCACGAATCTATATACCCTGACCGCGCTATAGTCGTATAGTCGCTATATAGTATACACGCCGAACGTCTTATCTACACATAATAATATTTTATACATATAGGAAGTACCTACACGACTTTACCGTGTCTTTTGTGTCAGCCATGGCGAGCAAATCGTTTAATAAGTCATTTATATGCACGCGAAAACTCCGTCGGAGAATATCTAACGAAAAACAGATGCCGGCGCAACTATAGGCTCGTCCGCCGTTCGAGATTAAAAAAAAAGAAGAAGAAAATTATAATAATAAACCGCTTGCTTTTTGCGCATTCCTACACCCTCCCCCTCCCCAACATCAGTAAGACCAGCGATTTGCATTTCGAAAAAACAACTGTACGTTCACCGGCAGTACTCTGTGACTGGAAAGGAGTCGGCGGCGTCTAATAACATTAAGTGTATAAAAATGTACGGTTAATTTCTTTTTTTTTCAAAAGCGGATATTATACTTCGTTACATTTTTGTAATTTTGTGTTTTTGTATGTTACAATTTTTGTTTGAAAACGTTTAGCATCGTATTAGATGTCATTCGATTGGTTTTTTTCTCGTGATAAAAATTGATAATTTTTTTTCAAAATATTATTTAGTTTATAATTTATACACTTTCCTATTTTTTTCATCTTTTACTCAGTAATGTACGGTTTTAATTTTAAACAATCAAAAAGAATATTTTTCTAAATATGTTGATGCCCGTTAATAAGCACACCAGTAATAATGGATATTATTAATTACAATTGTATGTAATGTCCAGAGTTGCAAAGCGGTAAAAATAAAACGATTTATTGTACCTACTATTATTGTATAGGTGCCATTTATAATAATTAATTTTATTCCATCGATTTAATTTGTTTAATATAAATTATAAAGTTAAAAGTTACTATGGTTAAAAGTTTCAAAAATTAAATAATTCAATAAAATTACAAACATTTTTTGAGATAAAAACAAATTAATTTAAAAAAAAATAAACCCTCAATCTGTAATTACCATGCCCTCTTAAATGTATATTATTCGCATTGTACTAACTACATACGTATTGTTATTGTGATCATTACTGTTACCTATTTGTTTTATAAAAATATATAAAAATATTATAGGTGTATATTATTGTAATATTTACCCCAGTTGAATAAATCAATTGCCAAACTCATATTTTATCAAGTACAAACACCACACGTGGTGCACCGTGCACGTTCATTTTTGTCTTTTTAAGATTCGATCCTTATACTTCTCACTTCGATTTCAAACCATAAAACCATCGTTGGAATTATAACAAAATTATTATAATATGAAGCTATATAATATTTTATTAGATTTCAATATTTTAACAAAACGATGACCTTCGGACCACCCACACATGTGTTCTTGAACGTTTTTAAAATCCATAAATTAGGTATTAACATTATCTGTCCAGTTATTTAGAGTCAAGTATTGTAATTTTTAAATGTGTGTTATACATATAGCTTTATGATTTATTTCCATAATATTTCTCTATAATATTATAATATTACCTACGTAAAGACGATAACGAACAATTATAAGAATATCAACATCTACAATAATTTTATATTAATAATAATAATATTTTTTTCGGTGATTTCGGATAATGTATCTAAATACTCTCTATACCTACGTATTTAATAATATTTACAAAATAATAATATATTTAATGTTTATGCACCAATATCGTATACACTATGCGAATTATTTGTGTGCCTTTGGGTTTGTATCCTTATCGGCGTATAAAAGGAATACATATACTTATACATACCAAGTATATGTATATATAATATTATACGTCTTCGAATGCTCAATCGGCCGAGACTTCTATATCTTCTATAAACCACCATGCAATAACAAATATAATATATTTTATACATGCATACATATTTACATACATAGGTACATAAATACATACATACATACACATTTTTATATATAATATATGTTTGCATAAAAGTGGTATACCAGCCCGTTGAATCGTTCGAATTCGTTCAAACTAGGAAATGAATATTTCCAGGATATTAAATCGGCAAATCGCAGTCGGTGTAGTATAATATATAGATAGGTTCAATAATTGTCACACGTCACTCGTCAGTCGTCAGTAATACATGCCTAGTAGAAAAAAGATTTTTATGTACAATAATAATAGTAATCATTATGTAGGTACTAAGATATGTTTGTAAGATTTGGAATATATCAGGATTTATTTTGTCTTAACTCATTATACAATAGTATAATATTAAACAATTTGTAACAATAAATTATTTTATGATAAGCACAAGTGGTGAATTATATTATACTCGTAAAATAATCAGGAGTTTTTTAAGATGAGACTATATGTACCCGTTGAAGTATAAGATTTTCACGTATACCTATATTATTATAAAGCGGAAAGATGGATTTTAGTTTAAAAAGGACTAAGGAGGCTTAGCAGATGCCATACTTTATTAAAGGTCCGGGGCATGTCTACAAATACATCAGTTTATATATTATAAGCTTTTTTTTTGGTAAGAGATTTTATGGACTATATAGTGGATTTGATGAATGTGAGCTAATGTGCTATAATATAATTGTTACGCCAACCAAATTTTAAGTATTTGGATGTATTACTATTCACTGGAGTAAAACGTATCAACGTTTGAGTATTATTGAAAAAAAAAAATTAGAACGGCAGAAGTAAACTGCAGATAGGTTTGAAAATATTTTATTGTTAATTGTTGTTATGTAACGAAATGTAATATCAGCACTATAATACTCCTATAACACACATCCCTCTCTGAGAGCCTAACCTCATATCTACAAAGGTTTCAAAGTCCATGTTATAAATGTACAATATTATATATTTTGTATGCCAAATTAAAAGCCGGCTGTACAATGATATTTTGCATTTTGTAAATTCACGGAGTCAAATGATCTCAACAAAACAGACTCGAGTATACAAATCGATATTGGACGACAACAAACCTTGTGAAAGAACTATTTTTTTTCTTTTTTTAATTTAGTTGATGGATAATATATAATATTATGTTCGATGAATTTGGAAAATAGTTTCACCAGAAAAAAAAATATCCATTCTTTTTGATCTACGTTATTTTTTACGCATATATGGCGCTTTTATGCATATATGTATTTCTCGATATCCGATTGGCAGAAGAGCTGACGGGGTGGTAAAAAAAAAATAAAAAAATAAACAAAATAACATAAAACTTGGACACGCGTAAAGTTATCCAAACGGACCTTTGTGTTCGTTTACGGTCCAGTTGATCGACCTTTTTGCTTGGCTTCCAACCCGGCTGGTTTATGTATAATGCGACGCGAAAAAAATGCACATTTCCTCGTGTAACGTATAATATAATATAATACGGGGAAGTCCAAAACTGTATTCATAAACCCCAAACGAGTTATGATTAATATACATTTTTAAAACGACCCACCCAATCCAATTTATCGTGGTATAATAATATGCCAAAATTGCTATCATAAAATTAAAACCGTAAATAATTACGGAGCGTCGTTATTCACAAAACTGCAGTTAGCAGTTATGTTAAAGCATTATTTTTATTAATGCATTTTTATGTGTTTGGTATCATAGGTGCATAATATAGTATTAATAATTATAAAACGATTCCAGTTAAGAATTATCACGAACAATGTATGGAAGTCAGTTTTCGAAAAATGACAATGTTCGTTCTATGAGTAGGTTCCTGTGTTATATTGTAATATCGTCTTATGGAATAGAAACATTCTTCAATAAATTCGATATTCTTTTATTGAAAATTGTAGGTGTAATCCCTACGTTATAAAAAATTATGTGTCATGAAATATTTGTATACTTTGTTTATAACTGTTTACATGCCTAAATAATACGTTTTGCAATGGCATATGTCACCGTTCGCTCAACACGGGATTTTTTGTTATTATAAATATATATATATATATATTACCTATTTTAAACAATAAGATAATAATTAATAACGTAATATTGAAATATTTGAAATGCAAAAATGCAATTTAATAGCACCAGCTGCATGCGACCTATGCGCCATGCCTTCAGATTAATTACAATATACATTCGATATAATATTAATACGTCAAGCGATTACGTCTTGCTAAGTACCTACACCTTACACGCACCGCACAGAACACTGCAGAAAGCGTTTTAAAATGTTCCTGAAATTTCGGCGAAGGCCGCCTGGCTCAGCCCCCTCAGACCCCCTGGCCGAGCACTGTGGGTGCGCGGTGATAATATAATAATATACCGCGGCGGGCAATAGGCGAGAGACGTAGGGTGGGACGAGTGCGTTCCGTAGAGTAATTAAAGCGCGAGCGACCGGGTGGGTGGGTGGGTGGGTGGATAGTGCGCCGCAATGGGTTGTGGGTGTGGCGGGGCGGGACGGGGTAGCACGGAATAATCTAGTTTGAATTCGGAATTTGACGGGCGCGAAACGGGCCCCGGACGCAAACGTAATTAATGTTGATGTGCCTAATTTGTTGCGAAATCCCCTAGGCTACGCGACACCGCCGCCAGCATGTTTGTCGTCTGCCCGGGCCATCGGATTCGCGTGTGACGTGCACTCGGCGACGCGTCTATGCGCACACATATATTATATAGTACGTAATATATTATTATAATATTATCATTAATCGTTGTATAGACATCGCTATTATTTATAGGCCCTCCTGCCCCACATCGGAATTTCGAATTTTTTCATTCAATTGTGTTCATAGACGCGCGAGACTAAGGGTAGTACAAACGGCACTACATAACATTTTATGACGCAATCGAATGGTCGAACTGTAATAATATTTCAAAATACCAAAATGAGGTGGGGCTGGGGAAATCGACCTATAATTTATCATCGCGTAGAGCGTGTACCTATAATATTATGCAGGACACACGTTATCGTGTCCCGTACAAGCAGCGTCGTTAGACGAACGGCGATAAAAATAATAAAAATAATATAAAATATCACCGCCGTCGAATAACGACGTCGTGCCAAAACCGAAGTTCCAAGACCGAAAAACCGTCGGCGGTGGTTTTAATATCAATCTGTATAACTGTCGAACGATGGTTTTATAAACACGACGCATTTCACCGCGTACTGGACGGGGAAGGGGGATGGTTACTATAGACGTATGCAGACTTAAATATTTTTAGGTGGTGTCTATATTATTGTTGGGCACCCATTTAGTTGCACCCCCCTCGTCTATCAAAATAAGCCAATGCTCATAACATTAATTATATTATAATCGGTTGTAATTGTATTATTATTATATCAGAACTCCACTCCAAGTCCCCAGCTGCTCAAATTTATGATCAATGCGAGTACATAGGTAATAATATTATAAATTATAATTGCATGTTATTGGAATACTTTCGAAATGATAGCCAGTAGCCATGCATATAATAATAATAATAATAATGTTATAAATGTATAATATACTTTTAGTATAATATAGCTAATAATATAGGGGATTGGTTGAGATAGATCGATGGAGAGCGCGCGTGTCCTTAGACAAAGTGCGTATTATATACTGCAATATTGTGTCGTCCGGTAAAATAAAATATGCTTCACGTCAGAATTTAATTAAACTACCTACTCGGGATGTCGTGTTGGTCATTTATTCTGGAACGCGCCTTATGGTTACTTCGCGGCGGCGCGGCGGTGTTCTAAATCCGAATGCTCGAACACGAATCGTATGCGGGTCGCCTCAGGTGGGTAATAATAATATCGCGTGCAGGTGTGTGTGTGTGTGTGTGTGTGTGTGTGTGTGTGTGTTGAAGGGGTGAACCGACCGGAAACAAAAAAGAATGTACGAAATCACGGAAAGCTTGCTGGAAATTAATTTCTACCCGTATAAATGACAAAGATTCCTATTATTATTATCATTATTTTTTTTTTCATTATTATTATTGTTATAGAAGAGGAAACAAAAGTATTATATGCGTTCTGCAGTTATTAGCGAATTAATAATATCAAACTTTGAATAATTGAAAAATTATTCAAAACTATATTTCGTATAAGCTGCTAGCCTGCTGCAGTAGTCCATTTTTTTTTTTTTTTTTGTAGTATTGTTACCCAGTTCAAAATAAATCTTGCGCTCATAATGCATGCTCATAGAATTAACAAACATTAAATTATTATTATAGTACTATTGTACATTAATTGCACCTTTTTTTTTTCGTTGAGTCTCAAATAATGCGTAATTATGTACTATATAAAGTGCTACACAATAATTTTAAATTATACGTCTAGTCTTTTTCATGTTCAACATTTTTTTATCAGGTTTTTTTAATTGATCAACATTAGTAATCGCTTTTCATCGTTAAATAATACCGGCTCTTACGTAGTAACAAACATAATAACTGTCCTTAAAACTGGGTTAGGCGTGAAATAATTCACACAAGCATATAACCGTTAAGGATCTGCTTAAATAGATATTTTATATTTTCATACGACAGATTAAACGCCATTTTGTTGTAAACGAAAAATCGAATTCGAATTACAATGAAATGAATAAGTTCCGTAAAAGATATCGAATCAGCGATTTACGTTTGTAAACGTCACTACAATGAGTAATTTTTGAGTATACATTCAGTTACAGTATGACACGCTATCTACAGTCAAAGTCAATTTACGTTTTCCTGCAATAACATTATGTTTTATTTATGTTATTGTCATGGATTTCGTGTACTGAAATTAGTGTGAATCGATACATTTAAAATGAATTTTACGAAAAGGGTATTTTCGAGGATTATGGAATAAAGCTGATGTATAGTCAAGTGGTGGTGGGGAGAGGGTTAAGAGGAACTTCGAGTTCCATTAAAATTATCGTTGATTAACTGATCCCGAGTTAAGGGGAGAATAGCAGTCATAAATAATATATTCATGGTGGTAGCAATTCTACAATACTCTCTCGGATTCTGACACGATCCAACAATTCAACAACAAAATGGTTTCGAATGCCCCTAATGGATTTTGTTGTGTTATAATATGTATAAGTTTACGGTTTTTATAGGTATGAATAGAATGATATCGGTAAAATATTGGCTAAAAGACTAAAAATTGAATAGGTACAAATAATGATAAAATATATTATGTTAAATTTGTTTCAATTAAACCACAATAGTTTTTCTTGTTGAATACTACAACCTACCCTGATACAAAACACCAAATAAAATACCGAATTAAGGTAAAAAAGAAAATAAAGAAATAAGGGAAATCAAATGTTCTATAATTTAATGAAAAATCTAAAAATAAAAATGAAATAATAAGTAAAACAGACTTCATATTGGTCATACAAGAACAACTCATGAATTCCTAACAAAAAATGACTGAACAATAGTGCAACTCTAGACGCAGAATATTTGTAAAATTTAAGTGTTTAATTGTAAAAAAAAATTGTAGTTTAAATTATAAAATATATAAAAAAAACGATATGTATTGTTGAAATAGATTGTGTGAACAAAATATAATAAAATAATTTTTATCATATCCAACTATGTAATAATAAAAATAATAATGTATCCTTAATAATTAGTACATATTATGATGGGAAAAATAAAAAAATCTTTTTATTAAACCGTATAACACTACCTAGTATAAATGCATTTTCTAATATACCTATTTTAAGATCACGTGTTATGAAGCAATTTCATATTTCAATACCTATTATGTTTTGTATTGTTTAACATAATTTAGACATTATGGTTTGCC
The DNA here is from genome assembly GCF_005508785.2 of Acyrthosiphon pisum. Taxonomy (NCBI): domain Eukaryota; kingdom Metazoa; phylum Arthropoda; class Insecta; order Hemiptera; family Aphididae; genus Acyrthosiphon; species Acyrthosiphon pisum. The sequence continues at coordinate 117,207,788 of NC_042495.1, forward strand.
GCGAAAATATTATTATACTTAGTTGAGTTAAATTAAGTTTAATAATAATAGTAGTGATAAAAAAGTTAAAATTAAACGTTTTTATCATATATTTAAAATAATATTTTTGTTAATAGTATTTATTCGAAATTATAACAACACAATATATTTTGTTTGATAAGATACAAAATAATATATTAGTATAAGTTATATAAACTGTAAATAAATGAATGTCAATAACAATTTAATATTTTTACAAACTTTTGTATGGAATATAAAATATCAAAGTGCTGTTATTGGGAATCTGAAATATTATTTTTTCATAATGCATAACGAGAGTTAGGTAATACCAACTGTTAAGATTCTGATATTTAAAATAATTACATAACATGATTTAAATTAATACATTCTATGAATATTTTTTATTATATTAAACTTGGAGTTATGAACAAAAACCTTTTCACTGCAGGCGTTATGATTAAATGGATTTTAAGTTTTAACCACCGAAATATATAACAATAATTTCTCTTACGTTAAAAAACATTATCGATTTTTGCAGACGGATAAGAAATAAAATTGTTTCGGACAAAAATTAATAAATGTGTCTTCTCTGTACATGCAAAAGTGAGGATTTATTTTTGATTATTCTTGAAACTTTATCAGAACACCATCCTCTCTCCAGAAAACATTTCGTTTCAGGGTGATTAAAACGACATAATAATATTATGGTGTAACTTGTATAAACTTAAAGAAAATAATTACGTTTGTATGGTTTCTATATAATATATTTTTTATAACTTATTTGATACTTGAGCAATATATCTCTACAGTTAGTTGGTAAAAACATAAAAAAAAAAGTAAAGAAAATATAAGCAACTATTTTATAAATTCTCGTAAATCTGAACAAAAACTCCAAAGTCAAAAGTAAAGAGTAAGAACAGTGTTCGCTGAACTGAAACTTTCTTGGCCAGCGTCATTAGCGATATCGGTCGTTAACATTGTTTGTAAATGACTTCGAATAAGCAAGTCGGATTTCATTGACTAAAGTAACTTTTTGCGAATTATTGGGCGGACAATGGTGGTGGCGACGGTGGTGGTACAGTGGGTAGTATACACGGAATAAATCTAAGATGTCAAAGAATTATAGATTCCGGGGGTTTATACAACACGCATATAAAATAAAATATGTCACGGGCGATTTGATTCTCCACAACTGCAGTCATATATTATACAAATTCGGTCTCGACGAACGTGTATTTCTCGTGAACATATAAATACTGTACACACACGTGTACGATAATATGCGAATTTATGTTTGTTTATAGAAATCATATGAAAAACGACGAAAATAATAATAATATATTATCATATATTATACGCTTACGTTACTACGGTGGCATTAATATATTTTTGAGAAAACGAACAATGCTTTTTACTATGACGTAGGTACTGTACACAACCAACGACTGAGCAAAAGTCCGGACGCTGGTTCGTACTTTTGCAGATAGACGATGTATAAAAAAACGTGACGTCAACACCCAACGATAGCGTATCGAATTCTCAATAGAGAACGGTGTAAGGCGCGTAACACAATATTATATTATTATTATTATCATATATACAGTTTGGGGTGCGCTGAACACGCGCCGAGGATTGAGGAGCGCAGGTGCGTATAATGGCGTTAGACGAACGCGAGCGATTAATGCGCAATAGCAATCCTTCGGATTAAACGGGCGGCTTTGACTCGCGAACCGAGAAGAATAATATTGAATTTAACGGCGTGCAGGCCCCACTAATATAATAATAATATATAAATATTATAGCACCTATGGTATATATATATATATATCATCGAGTACATTGTACCTACGTCATATTATTATTAGTATACGAGACGTCGGGCCCAAAACGTTACGTCTACATCGCACGCGATACGCAAAGTTATTATAAATTATAATACATCTATAATATCATCATCATCGTCGTCATCATCATCAGCATCATCATCATCATCGTTATTATTATTATTATTATTATTATGCGTGCTCGGCGGGGGGAGGGGTACGAGGTATATATACCTACTTGCGTATCAGATAAACCGGAACAAAGTTTTCGGTCGCGGACGACGTACACATGAACAGCGCACAAAGAACTATGACGACGATGTGAGCGCACACACAACGATAAAGTCGCGCCCGCGCGCTTGTGTGCGTATAATAATATATATATAATAATGAAATGTCTCGTACAGGAACACAGTATGACTTACGAGCAATTTATTCCGTCCCCAGACCGTCGGCAGACCTGCACCCTCTCCTCCCCCGCAAAAAACCATTTCGCCACCCCCGTTGTCCCATCAGTCGCAGCAGCGCGTGTATATAATATATATAAGCGTATGTGTGGGCGGGTGGATGGGTGTGTGTGTGTGTGTGTGCAGGGCAGGGAACGTCGAAAGTTTATAAACTTCGAGTCGCTCGTTGTTCGTCTAAAACGTATATAATATGTACAATACGCCGACGATAACACAATGCGTGTGTATGATTTTTAATACACGCGCGCTCAGTATTTATTGTGTGCATAATAAACGCAGTCGGGTCGTCGGTGTCTGCTGCGCGTGTGTGTGTATAATTCTCGTAGGTGTTATATATAACATGTGTTATTATTACTATTACTATTATCATTATTATTATCATTATTATACTGCAGAAGCGCGAGAGTTTTTAATTATTATAAAACGTGAACTAAACACACGCGCGTGCGACCCTGTAGGAACTAAACAAATATTAACAATAATAATACCTATTTTATACGTGTAGACGCCTGAAAAGCGACACTATGGCACGGCAAAACGAAAAAGATAACCACAATTAAACGAGAAGATGTGTAGTTGTGTTTCGTCCGGGTATAGAGGACACGTCGATTATGCACAGTCGCGTCGTCGTCGTCGGTGACAGCTGTTTCCGATGGGTACAGTTTTTTCTAAAATAAAAAAGAATTTTTGTAACCCCTCCCCCATCACATCCCTGATGATCGTACGTTATCGCCATCTCCACCGTGACGGCTAACAACACCAGCCTTATCGGTATAATCTTTTGGGATTTGGCTGGCCGACGCAACGAGCGGACGAGATTGACCGTCGTTAACTTGTACGTGGGTACTTGACGATATTTGATAAACATAAATTTATTTATTGATAAGTAGCTATAAAACTATTACGATATTTTTGATAATTATTAATTCTTTAGTTTGATAGGTATACCTCCTCCTATGGGAATGTTATCCATACACACGTCAAAATAGCGAATAATGTTAAATAGGTAAAATCATATTAAAATGATAAATACAAATATTGAAATATATACATTACGATAATATATACATTTTATTTTGTTTCAATATTAACAGAATGAGGCAAAACCAAATTGTAATAAAATGTAATTTTCAAATCATCATATTATGATTATTTAACTAAAATATAGTTTTTTAAATGTATTTTAAATCAACTTTTTACTTTTAAGATGTGGCCAGCCAATGTGAAAAGACTTTGCACATACATTAATTAAAATGAAAACAACCTTCATTCAGGTTGGCCAACTTAATACACTGTAGGTATTTTTCTCGACACACTTCAATGGTTCCAATTAGACTAACATGAAAAGGATTTACTACTCAAAGATCGACAAAATAGACACTGAGTGAAATTTCAAAGCAATGGTCGTTTACCAATGATAAAATTTCAAATGACATCAAAGGTATTTTCAAAACATTCTTGTTTATATTATAAAAGACAAAAATATAATTAAAAAATGTATGACATTTTCGAATTATATTCAACGAATAATTTCAATGTTTATACTTAAAATTGTATTCTTCTATTCAAAAAATAAATCCTTAATGTAAATATAGTTTATTTCAGAACATATTTCACTAAAATAAAATAGTTTGTTTTATACCAACAAAATAATATAAAAATAAAAATGCTTAAAATGAATAAAAAATGCACGAAACAGAACTACTTTTTTAAATTATGTAGAATGACATAGGTATAATATTATGTTGAAATACTTGTGATGTGATAACTAAAATTATTATGGTTAGGTTACATCATAAATTTAAATCCTATCAGACATTTCCAACACTATATAGGGTTGCAGGCTTGAAGGCTATACGAGAAGTGTTATATTACACAGGAATGAAGCCCCAGCAGAGAACTATTTCTGGTAAGTTTATATTTTTTATAAATTCAATTATTAATCGGCTAACGGAAAAAAGCTGTTGAAATAATGTAATTACTATAAGGACACCGATGTAAAATTCAAAAAAATGATAAGATTGTCATAAACACATGACGTGTACAATGCGTTTAATGCTTTTATTTTTAGCAAGAAAGATTAAATTGTCCATAAGTTATCACATTATAAATTATAGTTACGGTTTTTTTTTATCCATAACCTTTAAAATTATTGTTAAGATTTTAGACTGAGAGCTAAAATAAGCATATATTTATTGGATAATATCCTGCAAACGTAAATCACCGCACCAGATTGATGTGTGGATTACAGATTCTTGACAATGCATCTAACATCAGAAGGTACATAAAAAATGCAATACTTAAAAAAAACCTTGGATTATGATTTAATTGTAATTTAAACAAATAAATAATTTTCATCTGGTAGATTCGAGCCACAATATTTGTATATTTTAAGTTTTAACGGTCATTCTCACAAACATGAAATTGACTATACATATTATTATAGAAATATACGACGAAAATTAAACGTACGGTAAATTTTACGTGTATTACAATGTTCCACGATGGTTATTGATTGATACAATATGTTCCTTATTGTATTATTATTAAGCATTATGTGTTTTATAGAAGTACCATGCAAAGCGTATGAATAATGAATATAATAGGTGTACTTGTATTTTAAATACAAGATACAGACAAAAAGCGAGACTGGCCCCAATATAAAGGTTATAGGATGGTTTTGCAAAGGTCAATAAAACAAAACTTAATAGCTGTCATATTGGGCTAAAGTTCAAAACTCCAATGTCCCATTAAATTAAACAGCGTATATAGTGGCTGGCTGAACAATGATTCACTCGAACCAGAGGCGTGTTGGAAAAGAGTTGGCGGTGACGGCGGCGGCGCCCGTGAGGTCGTGTCGCAGTCGGATTATTTTCGTTCGTTTCCCCGTCATAACATCATTCGGCAGTATTAATTTTAGAAGAAGACGGCGGCAACGGAGAGGAAAAATATCATATTAATTGTATCTCATCTTGACAACGACCGGTGATTTATTATCAGCGACGGTCGTGTAATGTTCCGATGGAATTTATATTGCTCGGTAATAATTTCCGTTTTCGTGTCTTGGCCCGCCAAAAAAAATAAATAAATAAAAATAAATAAATAAATAAATAAAAGAAAATAAAAGAAAAGAAGCGAAATTCGAACTGCACGGCGGCGCGCGCAAAAAAAGAATTACTAAGGGTTTAATTTATTAACAAGCAATTTCCACTTTCGTTGCTGTGCCGGAGAAATAAATTGAAAGACGGCAGACTAGAACAATATATATATATATATATGTATATACATATAATATGTATACAGCGGTGTACACACACACATAGGTATATAATATAATATGATAAAACCGCTAAACGGAGGTGCTGGCTGAAGGCGCAGTCTACGCCGGCGATAAAAATTTCCGGCAATATGGTCATTGTGAATAAAACATCCGATATTAGACGTAAAAAAAAAAAAATACCATATTTGAATAACCTCTTGCGTGAAATTGAGGATAAATTACATTTGGAACGTATACAAATGGAAAACCGCTGGTGTTTTATTTTTATTTTGTATCGTTGTGTAGCTTATAGGTGCTCACACACACACATACATTTTATGTGTACGAAATTTCTGGTTTTTTTTTTATTATTATTTCTATTAAACAACAAGTCATCTGGCTTTTGAACTTTTCAATAAAAACGAGGTATCCAAGAAATCCACCTACGATATAATGTATGTACGCCCGGCAGCATTTCGGAATATTGGCAATATGTGCAGGACGAACTGGAGCGTCTGCCTGCTCCCCTGAGCAGAAGACCCTTTTGCAAAATGCATATACGAACGGTATTCGAATCTCGTTCTATTGTCTTTGTAAAGAACAAAAAAAATTATTCATATATAAATATATTTACTTAAACTCTTTTTTCTTTATATTTTTGTCTGCATTACGAATGTCATTGTTATCGAATACACCACACTCTGCCATAAAACAATAACTGCAGCAGTGTTAGCTTATAGGGAAACGCAAGGCCATTAAAAGTATATTGGTACATGGATATTATATTGTTATTATGCACTTTCAAAATAAGCGATTCGTTAGGACTTGACACGGACAATGTATTTTATTTTAATACTATTCGCTACACGATACATTATACCAGTCGCAGTAATTAGATTTTTTACGTAAGTAGAAATAGATACTAAAGCGTATTGCAGTTTACTTTAGAACACGACGAGCATTGTAGTATTATTTTTCAACCACGCCGAAGTACCTACCTACCAAATATATGTTATGTAATATACAATATTTACACTATCGGTGCATTAAACATATTGTAGGGGCAACAGTAATTTTTTAGACCATTAATATTATTGTATTGGCAAGAAAAGAAAAAACAATGTATCATCGAATAAAAGTAAAAAATAACATGATCTAACTCGTATATGGTATATCTGTGCTTTTTTATTGTGGAAAATGGTACATATTGTACTTTTGTACATGTCATATTAAGTTATAGTTAATATGTACAAATCAAATGCGAATTACAATTTACAATAAATCACTATTACAAATCATAATCACAAATTATTTTTAATCTAAAATCATTTGAAACATAATAAGGTCTTGGGAATGGTATTTTAGTTCAACTGCAGATGTAATTTATTTGGATAGTAAAATCATCATAATATTATTGTTCCGTATGCAGTATGTTATGCTATACACCTTTTCTATAATATGTAGATTGTAGATGCTTAACGCACTGAAATTGAACGAGGTGCCTATCTAGAAAATGTACATTGCGTTTTTCTTGTCTACGAAAAGACGATAAATAGAAAAAATATAAATAATAAAATATATATATATATAAAATACACGTCGTTTTCAGTAGGAAGATCACGTTGGTTAAATAATTCATCCTTTTTCTTCCCAAACTACATATCTCTTAGCTCGTCAAGTGTAAGTAACCCTTTGTACAGGTTTTTCGTACGTTTTTGTTATACATTATGTAAGGGAATGTGTGTAATATTATGATGCATGGCCAAAGTACAGCCGGCATGTTAAAGAGTTTGTATACTCACTATATATATACCTATATGCATGTTCCGTTTCTGGTGAATTTCTAACCGTATTGCCATGGGTTACCCAATATTATTGATTTGCATTATAAAACGATAAGAAATAATAATACTGTGGGGGAAAATCGGTAAAATTACACCTTTAAAAGATTTATAATAAATATATTTTGGTTTCACTTTAACGGACGCTTAGACGTCATTATTATACCGAAATTTTCTATGCTATTATATTATAATAGGCATTATAATAATATGTCTATATGATTATGTATAGCTACGGTATAATAGGTAATGTATCTCATTCTGACCATTATCGCCAAACTCAAATAATTATGATTTTAAAAATATTTACTTAATTAAATCAATATATTAAATTAAAATAGCTACATCATTAGTCGGCGACTATTTTACCATTAAATTATTAGTTAAAACGCTAGCCGTACTTATATAATATAATATTCATTATAAGTTATAACCGTCGCTGGTTCATGTCTTAAAGTTTTGTATTTATAATTTAATGTAAACATCCTACTACAGCAGCGGTGTACAAGCAATAATAGACAAGATTATAAAAACCAAAAATCTTTATAAATTAGACTACCTACACCTACCTTATAAAAATAATATTCTAAGATTATTATTATCATATTAATAGGTACTTTACGATTATTTATACTACTTAAGTTAGACAATAAAAAAAAATCATGGCACGCCTTCGATATTTTTCTCTTCGAGATATGTTTTTGTTAATAAGTAATCACGACAACAAAATCGGTTGGAAAAAAATATCTCTACCGAGTCCAAAACATATGTATGTCAAAATAAAGATTTTATAGACGGCAATTTGTATGTAATAGCATATTTATTTTCATTACATCGAATAGTATTTTATCTATATACGAATACGTTCGAACGTATAGTCAGTTATTACCAGATGAGTTTTACTATAGTCTCCTTGCGGGCATAATAATATAAGCATAACTATGGAAATAACGTTTAACAATGTTACACGAGATATTTGGCTTATATAATGGAAATATGCGTTGAAATAAATTAACTTATACCTATAAATCAGAGAGACAAGTACCTACACAGTTTTTTGTCTCACCGTTTGCATGATCTTATTTTAGTTTTATCGGGAAAAATGTTTAACTTAAAATAAATCATCTTTAATATAATATAATAAAGGACAATAAATTAAAGAAAATAATGATAATGTGTTCACTTACCTTCGGATGTGCTCGTCGCGGAAATGCCACTTTCGGATCGATCTGTAAAAAAAAGGAATTCATTAATAAATAAATATAACCGTGATATAACTGCAGGCAGTTAAAAACGAAAAATCTTATAATTGTGTATGCGGTAATCATACGTAATGTAACTCATACACATTCAACAATCAACACATTAAGTACCTAACTCATGTAATAAAAAAAGTTGTTTCATCTGTATCTTACCCAATATTCGAAAGATTAAGTATATTATAGCAGCAGAAAGCTATAATATATTAACAAAATGAATGTCAAAATTTAAAGTCAATAATGATAATAATAATAATAAAAATCTTAAAAAAAATTTATATTTGAAACTTATTGAGTAAAACAAAAATCGTTAAGTACTTTAAATCGTTGTCCCGATCAAAACCAATAAATATTTATTACGATCAAATAACTTAAGTTGTGTGCAATAGAGAATGCTAATTGCGTAAGAATACATTTGCGTAGTGAAAATGAAAATCCCGTAAGGACGCGGAAGAGATCACTTAAAGTTCAAACATCGGTTACGAACAGGCCGTTGGAATAAAATTAAGAAATAATATACGACAAACCGAGAGGATAAGTTTTACGCTACCGCCGCGGATTTCCCGTTATAACCTTTTTATCAATTGCGTTTGTACAACTCAAGAGCATGAGAAAGTCACTGCCGTTTCCATAGGCGCCTGCCAAGACTAGTATATGCGAACAAGGAGGAGAGGATTTGAAAAACGCAGAGATAAATAGTTAAAACCGTTACAAAAAGACTAGTTTAATAATTGGAAAACTGGCGTACACAAAGGGGCTGGGAAATACGTGACTCCTGTGAATGACAGCAACTTTTCACCGGTGTTCATCACTGATAACAACTTTCTAGAATATATCCGATTACGGAAGCCGATGTGGAATTAATACGGACGTCTTTGGAAAGACTATCGGTGATTATCCGACGCAATCTCATTGGTAGAAGCCGCCAGTGTCGCCGTCTTTCTCATATTCCATCAACGGTGGCGGTGGTAAACGATCGCTTTTTTTCTTTCTTTTTGTAATGACTCGAAAGACCTTTAACAATTTTGTGCAAGGCTGGGCGTTGGGGGTGTTGTTCACCGTGACTTGATTGCGTCCTTTATGTTGAACCCAACCGGAAGTAAATAACTGACATCCGGGCGTGGTGCATCGGAAACGCGCCCGCGGGATTAAAACGATAAAAAAAAAAGAAGAAATCCGTATCCGACCAAAACGAAATGTGCACAAAAGATCAGGACAATTCGCGATCAGCAACAATTCGAACACCAGTGCGTGCGGACATTTCAATGATTTTAATTCATTTTGTGGGGAATAAAGTATTCAACATTTCCCAAAATTGGAGCATAATTATTGTTAAGTAATATAATGCATAGGCAAGCAACACTAGAACAATAATTATAAAATATACATATGCATATAGTTAATAATTGCTTGTTTAGTTCAGATTATGCACAGTTATATACATCAATATATTATTCGTTGTACTCGTTATAAAATAAATAAATAGCATGTTCGTTTAATAACGAACGGCTGTTCATTTTCGATTATAAATGGTATTACACTGATTTTTAATTATTTTAAATTTTTGTTTTATTGTAATTTATTGTAATTTATAATATAGAAACGTACAAAAATCTTATAATATCATAAGTATATTTATTTCATTTTTAAAATATACTATAATATACACCCTATCTCTACATTTTGTTGAGTAGTTAATTACTTAACATAATAATATACAGTGAAGCAGACTTATTATTATACTTAACTAAAAATATTGTAAATGTACTTAATCGTTTAAATCATCGTGTTTCTTTTAGAATTATAAGTAGCTGTAATAACTATGATAAGGACGATATAATATTATATTTTATGTGTCTAATTTTGACCAAAACATTTCGTGAGTTATAGTCATTAAAAGTTTGATAGTCAAGTTAAAAACGTTTAAAGATAAAATCACAAATGTGTTATAGTTATTCCTTGTTTTTCTAGTAAATGCTAAAGAATAACTATTTGATAAGAATGGATTTTATGTATTTTGTGAAACATCTAAATTTAAGGTTAAACTATAAATTATTGTTCAAATTAAAAATCCACAAGGTTAATTCCCTTGTTCGATCATATTTATTTGCAATTTATTATTCTAATCGTATATTAATCGTATAATTATTAATTTTAAAAATCGTACAATAATGTCGTTAAAATATTCTAATATTAGTATAAATTATTTTTAACAGTATTATGTCTGATGTATAAAGTTATTTTTTTTAGACCCTGTTATTTTCAAATTAAGTAAAAGAAAACACGTATTTTAAACTTAATGTTTGAGACATCGAGAATGTATTTAAATACTATTATTAAACATATTTAATTTGATTAAAGCATAGTTACTTTGCACAAAAAAAATCGATAATAAATGCTAGGCCGATATCTAAAAGAATAATTTTTCCGCGAAAAGAGAAAAGGCTTTGGTGGCCGTTATTACGGTATAGTTCTTAAAAATAAAAAAAAACCGTCCGGGTTAGAGGGCGTAATGAACTTATTTGAAATGACTCGTTCAAGTGGGCCACGTCGAAATAACTGACAAAAGAAAATTTCCCTCGATGTCTACACGAGTGGGCACTTGAAAGCTGTGTCTTTGGGTGCCAAGTGGATTTTTCTCAGTACCTACCTATCCTCTAATACCCATGGAATTTCAGAGATTTTTTTATGCATTACCCATTGGAAATTTTTTTTAAAGCGACAACGTCAAGTTCCGCCCTACTTTATGGAGACATATATATATATATAGATTATACATACATATATATATATAAAAAAAAGGCGACGACAGAGAGTACTCGACCTGTGGCTATGGCAACACCCTCTACTCTGAAACGTGACAGCGTGCGTGCGCTCTCTCAATTGTTCCACAGCTCAAACCGAACAGACAGAGAGTGAGTGTGAGGGAGAGTGAGTGTGAGTGTGTGAGAGAGAGATATAGAGAGAGAGCAAAGTTGTCGAGTCGGCAGTATTGTCAAGTGTGCATGTCTAGTTATGCACGTTATAAAGGCTATGCCGTGTACTCGAACAAAAGGCCTCATCTAGTATATATGCATAATGTGCATGTTCATATAATATGTGTGTGTGTACGTTTTTTCGTTATATTATACATCGCCAGAGCCAATGCCATTACAGCTGCAGTGTCTCATTACCCGGGTCGCTGGAACACTAGATGTAAAAACAGTGAAATCACTAATCTGTCGTACAGCCACACATGTTTGCGAATGTCACGTCCCCACTCCAAAGTAATAAGGTTTAGTAGATTATCATTCATTTTCCCTGCGTCCTGTTTTGCGTTTATAAAAGGTTCTATATATTCGGCGAAAATACACAACTGAGTAATATTCAAAATATCAAAACACAATTTGAAGTAGAAAAATAACACAATTACTATTGTTTGTGTTTATAACGACTATACATAACAACATTTATTATAGATAGTATCTATATAATTGGCGATTATACATACCTGCGCATTACACACTAAATATATCTGTTTCAATACATTAGCGAAAACGCTTTGGTCTGCTGTATATGAAATGTATATTTTATTATATTTTATTTTTTCAACCAACAATAAGCGCATTTATTCTAATTAATGGATCAGTATTATAGTTACATTCTTAAGAGTTAAGAGCTGTTATTAAGTCAATCACAAATTAGGAGAGCTGCAGGCTATATGGTAGGAAAATTAATAAAACTTCTCGAATAGAACTTTTCTGTAAAATATATTATGGTTTGAATGTTGTTTTTTTAAAGAAATCGTTTTTGCTATCATCGAATGAATACTATTTGACAGTTTGATCTATTACGACTTTCAAAGTAATGGACAATATATTTTCGTTATAATATTATAACGTTAAATGTTTTTTTTATGTTTTAAACACTTTCCCAAAATGTTTTTGCGCTGTACTGCTTAACTTTTTCATATACTGCCTTATAAGATGAATCATTTTTTCAAGATGTTACTTTGGGTTTGTTAAAAGTTTAAACAACATTAGTTTTATCTTAAAAAATAAGAGAAAAAATACGAATAGTGACGAAATTATATTTTATATTATAAAATATAACGTTGGGTTTACTACACATAAAAAGTTTTCATAAGTTTTAATTTAAATACTAACATTTTAATAATTTTTAGGTTAGGCAAAAAAAATTAAATTTAGAATCTCAGCAAGTGTAATAGTGTTGTACTTAAAATACATATTATTATATTATAAAATAAATCTTTAATTACTTTAATTAGTTTAAATAATACAAATTTAGAATCTTTGAAAAAAATGATATTTTTTAAATTTATTATAGTTTTTGTTTTTATAGAATAAATTTATACTAGTAGTTATTGTATATCCGAAGTACATATCAATCTATGTGTGTTTATCTACTACGTTTTGGAATATTTTAATTTGAGTATAATACAATTCCATGTTATTGTATAATGGTATATTGGACTTCAAATAAGATATACTTTAAGCTGTTGTCTTAAAAGTTTAGGAAAACATACAGCGTTATATCTTAAAAAATACTGAAAGGATTCAGAAATGTTCAATAAACCAACCATGTGACCAATCTTAAAAACAAACAATAACATTTTTACAATGTGAAAATAGAAAATTGCCTTTTGAGATGTACTTTAGGACCCAATTTTATTAAAATTATATATATTATATTGAAAAACAACAGATCTTTATCCTCGAACTTAAAACTTCAAACTTTGTACTTATCATTAAAATTAAAGATATCTTTAAATTGTTTTAATTAATATTGCATAATTGTTTCTTAATGTTATTAAAATTCTGTTATTTAATTTAAAGATTTAATCAAGCTTTCAAAACGAAAAAAATATATATAAATTTTATATTTTTAGTGAAAATATTCGTAACATATTATATATAATTAAAAACGTATTAAAGGATTAAGTTAATATGGGTAATTTACATAATTATTATAACAATATCAGTATATGCGGCCTCATAAATAATGTAATAATTTGTATAATCCTATTTATTTAGTACACAAGTATATATTTAAGCAAAGATTATGTATATTGTATTACTTATTGTTTTTAAATTGAATACATCGTGGTAATTTATTATTTTCACAAATTATACGATAAAAATAATGAATTTAAGATTCGCAGTGAATTGGCTTAATAGCAAGACATTTAGAAAATATACTTAACTTTTATAAATATTTATTGGTTTAAAATAGGACATTTCTATTTCTAGTCGACATCATTAATATTTGGCGTTTTGAGAAATAAAAAAATATATTACAGTTGTATGATTAGGAAGGTTAAAAATAGTGAATGATTGTGTAATAAATTTTGATTCGCAGTCAGATATTACTGACGCTTACTGTGAAAAAAAAAATAAAAAAAAATAAGTAACCCTGCACTAAAGTATCCTTTAAGTCCGAAATAGTAATATCGCGAATGGTTGGCCGAGATATAACCCTCATCCCCCTCTTATTCCATCGTCTGTGGCAGCAATGGTACCTGCAGTGACCGTATTAAAACCTGGTTACCAGCATCGCGCGTGCGCTTTGCACACATACACACACACACTCTATCGCTACCACTGCTGGTACTATATAATAATTCAAAATGAAATATGACCTTAAAGCGTTTTGCCAGTGGATCGTTTTAAGGTAGGTACGAGTATTATTATACGGGTGTGTTGAAAGTATAAGTGTGTATGTGTGTATTTTGTATTATATTATATATAGGGTAGTGGTGTTGGGCAAACGGAGGGAGAGGCAGCCAAGACGCACAATGTGTGCTCTGCCGAAAGTTCGCGCCGAAAAAGGAGAAAATATCGCACGACATCGGATATGGGCTTTTTATGATATACCTTCCTAACACTTATGTCGTCGCGGACACGTCCTTTTTGACGGCGGGCTAAGTGTTTTTAACCGAGGGGTCATAATTATTATGGGCCAAAAGAATATGATATGTTCGAAATGTTATTCTAACATCAAACATCACCTACACCAATTTGTGAATTATAATCAGTGACGGGTAACAGCGGTAAAGGACGTTGGTGTTCTTATTTGCAATAACTGTTGACGATTTCTTTCGATCAGAGTTATTTTATTCAGTGTATCTCACGGGCTCATTGTATGGTGCATTGAAATGTTTTGACGCGTTCTGAAGTAACTCAACCGTGGTATACGAATTAATAACAACGCAATAGCTGCCGCCGTAGTGAACACGACCGTCGAACGGTTACGGTCAAACGGCGGGCTAAACAAAAACACACACGGACGCTGTATACAGGGCCACTAAATCAAATTGCTTGTGAAAACACGACGAGTGAAAACTCAAAAACAATAATTGAATGTTTTTTTAACATTTTATTTCTAGAGCTCTTAAATCAACTTCGTTCCATCATCACACGCATCACTATACACACACACACACTCGTATATCGGTAGGTATTTGACATTTTGGTTTTTATTTTAACGGTACGGAACATCGATTATCGTTTTTATTTTGGTTGCGCGCGTCTAGTAAACCGTGAAAAAGCCCACATGGATTATTGTTATTATTTATCGCAGCTTGATAAAACAATTTGAATAATGCACGCAGTATTACCGGTAATTAATTAAATTAATGCCAACATCACCTTGAGCCACCGTAACACCACCATGCGTTCCTACATTAATTACCCGAATTTATGGTTCCAACTCGTGTAAACAATGGAAAACGGTATTCGAGTATTAATAATACCGATGAAGTTTTAACAGATCAATTTGGTATCGTTCTCCTTCTGGTACGTAATAATATTACATTTTTTCGACATTTTTTAATTTTTAATAGATTTTCTAATAGCTATAATATTATATTTTTCACTAAATTATAGAATATTGCATATACATAATTGTGTTGTTATTGATTTTAATTCGGTATAATTACATTTTTGTGATTAGCAACAATGATGATTTATAATTATTGTGCGTTGTGACTTTTGCATATTATTATATATTTTTTAACATATTCACAATTATAGACGTTGTATAATATAAGCCATGAAGATTTGATTGTAATTAGAATAATTAATACAATTGTGTTTATTTATTTTAAGTAAAACAAAAAAACAACGTGTGATTAAGTATAAAGAGTTCTATCAACATAAAAGATAAAACAAATTAATTTCTTAATGCTATTGAGTTGGTGTACCTGTTAGGGATGTAAAATATATGTATTGTTGTTTGGCACAGTTTACGTTTATAATGGAAATTACTTTATTATACTCGCTGCTCCGTTTATAGCTATACGGTTGTTTTGAAAAACTATAATCGTAACTTTCATATTAAAATAAGTTGATTTGGTGTGCGGAAATATTATTTCGTTGAACAATCCTAGTAAATCCGGCTATAAGGCCGACGTTAAATGCCTCAATAAATAGGGAATAAAAACCGTCAAAAGAAAGTGTTTGGTGCCAATTTCTCGTAGACTTAGAATGTTATTCGTTCTCTTCCGAGAAAAAAAAATGTGACCATAAATCGACAACCACCCACACTCCTCTCCATCATACATACACACACACCTAACCTGAGCTCTCACTGAACTGATATTATCGATCACGTTACATTCGGTTCAATTCCTTAGTCTTTGTCAATGCGGCGATATCGTTTATTTTGTTCGTATAGATTGAAAAACGAATATCTAGAAGTGAGGTCATCGGCGTTGAAAGTGAATTATTAATTCTGATCACATTCGAGTTAGGATCAACACCCGAAAAGTTAAATATTTCCCTACTAATACTTCATTATGAAACTTCGTCTGCGATAAAAAGGAAGATTTTAAGAAGTTTCCTTCATCTAGATTAAAAGGGCACGTAGGATTTTTATTTATTTATTTATTTAATCTAAGTTGGCTTACAAGATAGGAGAGGGTCAAAAATATTTTTTCCTACTCCCCGCTACGAATTAACTCTGATTGTTGTTGCTTGAACTCTAGTGCAGGTTGTAAACTCCTTGGCGGTGGTGCGTGGTGGTTTGTCGAGGAGAATCAACCGGGTCGTTGTCATCGGACCTTGCAGGGTGAACCACCACTCGAAAAGGAATACGACTGAAAAGGAGGACGAGCGCGGTGTTCAAAGTTAAACCAAAATTACAAAAACAAAAAACAACCATTTAATATAATAGTCCGAAAAACGTAACAATACGAGCACACGCATACCTACACAGTTATACGTAAACGTGATGTTTGAACGCCACGTAAAAGGATCTCTACTCCGATGCTGCGAAAGCAAAGTTAAATGAACCGCGGTTATATACTGAAATAAAAGGCACTTTCAGTAGCACTACTGCCGCTGTATTGATTACAAGGCAAAGCACATAGGCAATTTGGATGCGCGCATGCATAGAATACCATCGCACCTAGGTATTTCAAAAACCGCGGTAGTGGTATAGTAGATCATACGTATATGGATGGTGTGCGAGTTCGATTGACGTTCGGAATTCTCAGAAGTCGGAAAATATGTTTTTTCGTAATGAGTTATTTAGATTTAAAATCTCACACACGAACGCACTGTATGATATTTATTTATTATTATTTTGAAATAACCACCAGAAATATATTCTCATCCTACGAAAACCGTATTATCGTATTAACAACGATTACGCTTTTTATTTGCCAATTATATTTTTATCGAGTTTACGTGTACAGTACGTTTAATTTATCAATGGAAATTTACAGTTCGAAAAGTCTAGTGTTTATGTAGTTTTACCCTTTCGATTCAGACACTAATTGATTTACTGAGCAATTTAGACGTTTGAATTATGTTACCTAGATATTCTGGAATTGCATTGGTAATTGACAAGTATTTAGATTAATGTAAGTAGCTTTAATTTGAATTATTTTGATTCGGTATATATTACTAGTGTAAATCATTATTAAAAAAGTATAAAACTGCCTTCAAAATAAAATATTCATGATAATTATATTTTTGTTTTTTTTTTTTTTATTAAATTATTAATTAAGTAGCAATAAAGGTTTTAATGCAGAAGCATTAGGTTACAGAAGAACTATTGTTTTCAGAACGATTTCTCACAAACCTGCCGCAGACGTTTAAAGTTTTTAATTAATTCATAATAGACAAGCAATTGCCAGTGGATAACTAAGATACAACTGAGCATTCACAATACATTAAATTGTATAAACCATCACGTTGAAATGTTGAAAAGCATTGAGTTTTAAATAATGAACCTAAGTAAAAGCTTGAAAAATGTATGTTTTGATATGATTAAATCGATTTCATCAAATTTAATATAGTTGATATGTTTTGTTTACATAAAATAAGTTCTCGAAACTAGGAAAGTATTACTACAAAGATCGTAAGTACTGATTTTTTAACATTGGTATGTAATATTGCTATACATATTTACTAATTTATACTAGTATTCATAACCAATGACAATAGGTATAAATAAACATATTTTGTCATTGTTGTTTAAATGTACGTTTTGTAAAATAATAATTATAACGACAGTTGATTTTAAAAATTCAATAATATAATAATTTATTATATTATGGATAAAGATGATTTACACTTTACAGTTGAATCGTACATGCATATTGTTTATATTATTAAGCTCTCAGATGACAAATTTCTTGTGGTATCCTACATAAACATATTATAATATAGGAAGTAGGTACATGTATTTATTGCACTAACTTTGTCAGACTCTGAACGTGATGTGCAGTGATACGAGTCACAGTACAATGCATGGTTTTAGTTTCGTGTTTATTAAGTATTATAATTTATAACAATGCGATAAGACTGAAACTACTGAAGGTATACTTATTCAGTTTGTAAATGATAATATGGCTTCGAAAATTATGAAATATAATACATTATATTTTTTTTAACCGAAATAGTTTCACTGCGCTTATTGTATTATAAATAACTACAGTACCACCTATAGAGTAAAGAATAAAAAGACAGTGTAATGGCTAACAGAGACAATTTTTTGTTGTTGTTCCGTTCATCGTCGCAGAAATGCACGTGCTTGGGGTCAAAGAATACGCTTAAGTGCACAGCGATGGTTCATTATTTTGTACAAAGTATGTGGGGTTAGATCTGTACGATATTAAATCATGCTGTTCTACAACTGATATCAGCTGACTACTAACGTATAATACGTAAATTATTATTCAGGCGTAATGCCAATACAGCTTTTAATCTTGGACGTATTATTGCAACCAGCTGCGTACCGCCATGTCAACCTACTGTAAGGGTATAATAATATGGTAGGTATATTATAACGTCGATTCTCATCAAACGTTAAGACCAATTTAGGGATATATGATAAAATAAAAAATAAAAATAAGGAGAGAAACGAGGTCCTTGTTAAAAACTGCGAACACCGAGTCAAAAGGCTTCAACATGTAGGAGGGAAATAATCATTCGCTTTCGTCAACGCCACCGTTACCGGAGAATCAAAACACTGTTTTCCGCTTGAATTTGCGTTCAAACGCAGTTGATACTGCTGCCGCTGCGTCATCATCAACGAGGGTCGAGGGAACACCTGACGCAAACGTAAACACTTCAGAGTTCCCATCCCCGAACAGAAAGTTTTTTTTTTATGAAAATACAACGAACCCACTCCTTGCCCGTCTACGTCACCACATTAACAACGACGTTTTTACATCTGGAGCTAATATTTTTACACCGTTTATATTATTATACCTTCCCGCCAATCTTATTTCACCCTGTTTATAATCTAACTAACCCTCCTTCACCATACTTACAACTCTACTAGTTATTTTTATTTATTTTTTATATAATATTTTGTGTCACGCTGCAGGCAACTAATAAACCACTACTGTTATAAATTTGTCTGTATTATTCATTGGAATCATTGCGTTAACTATTATAATGAAAATTATGTGTTATTATTTAATATTTGTTTATACAAATGTATGTGTTTATTGTGTGAGTGTGAGTGTGTGTGTGTGTGTGTGTGTGTAGCAATAAAAATCCTGAAAACTGAAATTAATCGTTTGAAGTAATATTGTATTATTGTACCAAACAAAGATACGTGAGAATGTTAGTAGTTAAAAATTACAATATAGTGGTATTATCTTATTAATCATAATATATTTTATGACAATAAATAAATTGTAATAAATTGTTAAGTTAATATTATAATATAGTAATTTTTCGAGCTAAACAACAAGGTGAAATAGCTTAATAAAAATAAAAATTATACAAGCAGTAGTATAAGTACTTAAATACTAAAAAAAATATTTTCAAGTTTTTATTTGGATTTAAAAAAAAGTATTGATGGTAGGTAGGTATTGAAAACTTCAAATAATATATTATGTACATTTAATATTAATGTAATATTATGTAATATACATTGGTCAACAAATTATTCATTAAGTATTTTAAATATATTTTCAAACTATTTTTTACAATACAGAATATATGTAAACATTTTAGGAGAAAGCAATGACAATGTCAGTGGAATTTTCGGGCTAAGAGAGTTTAACCACATTTAGGGATTGCATATAATCTCGTGCGACCACTAGAACTAACATATCTTCTTGTTCGCGAGTTTAACACTCGCTTGAAATTTTCACGACAATTATGGGGTCGGTTCATTCGGGAAAGCACGCGGTGGTATGATAATTATTTGAACCGTACCGACAGCCATGCTATTGTATATAAAACAATATGAACGTAGGCGCGTTCGCTTAGAACAACAATAAAAATCACAGTTTTTTCACTGTAGTGCATATCGCGCATACGTCTGCGCGTGTGGTTGTACGGCATATAATATAATATTGTTTTTCGGTCGACCCTAACGACAAAATAATTGTTTATGGAATTTCGTTACTCGGGATGACGTGGGACGAAAACGCGCATAAAATAGTAAATAGCGTCGTCGTCGCCGCATCGACCCCATGTGGTAAGGGGAGTGAAGGGGGGCAGCAGAGCAGACAACAACGAATTAGAGCCACCAAACCTCCCTACCCCTTTTACACTCTCCACCACACGTTCCGACCACCACGCAACTCTACCATCAGAACCATTACAGCAGGAGAATCGTTTATCAAGCAATTAAGAAGTGGATACGCGGGTTATCCTGATGGAAGAGTTTGCGGTGGACAGGTCTCGGAACCTAGGTCACAGGACCGGGACTGGGTGGGTGAGCATGGGGGGACCGGAATCGTGGCGTGAAGCGGTAGGGTGGGATGGTAGTTATATACGGTCTGCGAGGGGATGGGTGGCCAGAAGCCACGTCGGGGGTGATTTATTATTCCGTTAATGATTGCGTAACAAACTAGACGCGCGCGAGCGATTTAATCGTAGGCTTTTCCTGTGCTTTTCACCCCCTCCACCGTCTCGGTAAAACTTTAACAACCCTCCCATCCACCAACGTACCACGTCACCGCTGATCCGGATCTCGCCGTCTCCCGAATTCGCAAAATTATTACACACTCTCCGATCGTCCTAGCATGCTCTATCCCATGTATATTGGCACGGTGGTGGCGATGGTGGCGGTGTCGGTTTCCCTCGCGGTAATTGTGAATTAATTTCGAAAAACCATTGAACCGATTAATTGCTTGGATAACACGCACGCGCGTTCACCGCTTCATACAACATGTCGACGAAGAACGAATGTCACAAAATATGTTATAACAATTTTTAATCATAATTATAATTAGTTATTACTATGCAGTCTCTTTAAGAATACAATTGCATCAAAACGACGAAGTCTCATTTTAAAGCAGGAAAAAAATTGTTTTTAAATACACCATTTGCCTACTGGATGAGGTCTGCGCAGTATGCGTTAAGATATTAAAAATGGTATCCAGTATTCACATAATAATTTAAGGTGCCTGTTTTGTTCATTGGAAATAAAACATTAACGTAATAACATGACTGTTCAAAAAAAATGACAGATCTTTATCAGTGAAAAAATGTAAAATGAAAAATATTTACTATGCTCGTAGCAATTGCAAAATGTAAATCCCGTTGAGCGTAACGCAATTATCAAATTATCAAACCATTTGAAACATAATGTACGCGTGTATGAGTACGTCATGATCCAAGCACATAATTTCAGTTTTGTAATTGCTAGTGCCAAAATAATATTTGCCTGCCATTTTAAAATCATATGGTTGTTTTAGTAGATAGGCGATGAGATTTAAAATGTAAAATATAATTTGGGACTCAAGTTTTTCAATTATTATATTATGTTTTATATAGGTAATGAAACACATAACTGTTAATAAATACACACAAAATACTGACTCAATATCAGTTAATTTAAGACAAATATCAACGCATTAGTTTTGTTTCCAGCAGGCCAAAGAAGGTGTTTTACATAATTACATAAATGAGATGTGAATGCACATCTTACACCCACCCAGAAACTATTAATGCGCCTGACACGAGCTGGTATAAAAAATAATATATATATCTATATAATATACATAATGTGTAAAATATAGATTACTTTTATTTTTTAGATGACACGTTGTATAGTGACTGCTATTTTAAAAATTGAAATGGTTCAACATAACAGTATTAACAATTTATCATATTTTCAATAAAACAGAAACCAAAAAAAAATAATAAATGAATATTCAGGGTTAACGCTTAGTGGGGTTTTGGACCGTACAAGTTGAATAATTAATTCAAAAATATAATTTGAATAAATTTAATAAACAACAATGTAAATGCAATTAATTATATAGTTTTTCAGCCATATGCTTTTATTCACATGTTTTTTCGACATTGTTAATGTAATTTCGTAGTTTATACGAATCGTTGTCTTTTTTTTCTATGTAATTAATCATTTAGTATATTTTACTCTAATAATACATTAGTCATTAAATACTGATAGTTTTAGTTTTATAACAAAAAAATCAAATGTCTAGAAAATAGAAGTTTTATGGTATTTGCATTATTATTTGATTAAAAAAGTTATTATAGTACCTATTTAAAATTTTAAATGCTTGCTACAAAAGTAATAAACGAGAATCTACAGAATTCATGAAAGTTAATAGGTCGAGTACGAAAAAAAACTGTCTAGTAGGTACCTATATGTTTGTTAATTGTTATATAATAGCAATTCCATAAAACACCTTAAACTATAAAAAAAAAGTTTCAAATGATTATATACACAACACCGCAGTGAGAGAATACAAGAATAATTAAATAAATACACAGAGTTAACGTTCTTTTTTTTTTTTTTTAGTACAGATCTACACGGGGTACTAAAACAAATAGTATTATAATAGGTATACAGTTTCTGCTTAAAAGCTATATTCTCATAAACAAATTCATGATCACGGAATGATATATTTATTTAAATAGTAATTTAAAATGTTTTCATTTTATCTGTACAGAAAAAAATATTTACTTTTTTAAATTTAAAACCTGGCTGTCTATTTTATTTTTCAAAAGCTTTTCGACTAGGCATTTGAAGTTAACGTATATACGCTTACACTGATATGGTTGGCTATTTTTTTTTAGTAAAACCACTATAAGAGCATTCGATTTGAAATTTTTAAACGGGTAGGTATATATTGTGTAGTAAACGTAAAACTTGCCAGAGATAGAGAACAAGTTATTTGCATTAAAAGAAAAGAAAACTAGCTAATAAACAATCCCATGGTTGAAAACATACAATGGTTTGAACGCTTCTCATCTGGAAGTATAGTGCACGAACCATTATTTGGGTAATATATATTTTTCCACCTAGATAATTGCTAGCACTACACATTCGAACGTAAAAGCACACTACTGCCGGGCACCTTTTTGTACCGCTTTGGAAAGGTTAAAAGGTTTTTTTGTTACGATGCATTTATCCGTTTAAATATGTTTCAAATACGTTTTACAGTAACGATACTTTCCATTTCTCTCTCTCTCTCTCTTGTTCTACTTCATCACTCTCGTACTAACGCTCTCGACCGTTTTTATTATACTTGAGACAGTTTTTTTTCCTTTATCCGTGTATTTTTTTATTTTTATTTTTTGCACTCCCCCGCGTTAGGGTACCCCGTTTTATTTTAAACGTCAATTTCAATGGCTGAACCATAAATTAGAGAACAGAGAACAATGAGAAAACGAACCGTGCACAAAACCTTTTACCGCCGGCGCGGCGGCGTGGGGATAGCAACGGCAGCGCGACGATGGTTTGAAAAGCGATGCGCGCTGAACTTGGTCAAGTGGACGGAAGGACGAGATGAGGACGAGTAGGAGGAGGTCAGGGGAATTATGGTGGTGGTGCAGAGGGTTCGGAGGCAAATTGATCGGTGCCTCCGCAGGGGGCTCATGTAAAGTTTTACTTTTGGCTCCCCGAAAGTTAGACGCCTAAAAAGCGTTTCAAGTAACGGCCGCCGCGCTGCCACTACCACCGCCGCCGTCACTATATCGCGCCCGGGTGACAAATGACACGAAAAGGGACCCAAAGGAAAACTGCTGCTTTTTTTCAATCACGCTGCCGCTGCACCGGCTATTATTGCATACCCGTTATTTATGTCGGATCCCTGGCCGAGACCATAACTCGCGGAATTCGGGCCCGAAAAGTTTCGCTTACCCTAACTGAAATTGTATAGAAAATGCCGGTTGGACCAAATAAACGACGTGTACTTTTTTTTTTGTCGGTCGCCGTCGCCGCCGGCAATTCAATTTACTAAAAACCGACGAGGCATCTCTATATATAATACATAACTGCACTTTTCAAACCGTTTCACGGTCGACGATAAATTAATGGCAAACGGGATTAAATGTCCGAAATAATAGTTTTTTTTTTCAAAACTTTGTTGATGAATTAATCGGTTTACTCTTGTGGTGCTGACGGAAAGTTGTACAAAAAAGTAGTGAGTATTTTTTGATAAAAAAAAAAATAATAACTTTTCATCATAAGTTATTAAATATATATGTTATGATTATATAATATTATATATATACAAAACAATTTTTCTTTGTTCGTTTAAAAAAAATCTCAAGTATTTCAATTCAGGAATTACATAAAAATATATACATAGCCACATAGGTATGTAAATAACACAGGAAAAAATGTAAAACCGTTTTTTTTTGGTATTTATTACTGTTTACATTCAAATGTATAATACTGCAAGTAACGCACATACTCAAATTATTTAACATCCACGAATTCCAATGGACAAGAATTTCAGACGTAGTTTTTGATTTTATTTTTTATGAAATTTGAAAATATTCATATCTCCGAGTAACTATACATTATAAAGTAACTCATAGCAATGCAGATTTCACTAACTGGAATACGATTTCTATATTTTTTTCATTAACTATAGTGTGTTTAGGTCGAGTTTAGATTAAAATACCTATTGCAAATAATTGAGAGTATCGTAAGTTATTGATTGCCAAACGCCTATAACAAAAGAACAGCGGAACCGTTAAACAGTAATATTACGTTGTAATATGTATCATGACATGTGTCTCGTTTGTAGACAAAGTCGTTTAGGCATGTTAAAAAGATTAAAATTAACAACTCTTATGTAATGTAACTGTTGGCGGAGTTATTTATGACATTGTTTATATTGCATTATAGTAGATATCAGAAAAAACAACAAGAGCCGTCAAATGTTTATCGAAGACGGGAGTTGAGTAGAAAATTAAATTGCGTTTACCGCTGAAAATTTCCGGAGGAGGGTGGATGGCTCATGCCTCATGACAAGTTATTATCTCGGAATAATAATAATTAGATGAGTAATCACTGTGCACACAACGTAAGGTGCGATCAAACAAACTCATTTTCACTTTCCATGCATCGCAAAATAATGTTGTTATTGAATATATTATAATATTGTAATTCCAAAAATGGGGAAAACATTGTCAAGAATTCAAAATAAATTTAAAAATTAACTATTATACAGTTATACCGTGCATTTTAAGATTTATAAACATTATTATAATAATTATATATACTACCTAGGTAGGAGGTTTGTATATTAATAATCTGAATTATTGTTATTTAAATCAGAAAGTGCAACTAAAAATTAATGTTGTTGAAATGATTTTATAATATTATGAGTCTATTAACTATACAAAATATTGTATTAAATACAATTTCTGTACTTATAGGTTTTTAGTGGATATTAATTATTAATACTATTAAGTATCATTTAAATACTTACCTATTGAATATTATCATTATGATTTTGGTTTTAATATTACCATATTATATAATACATACTACATTTTACATTTTTAGAGCACGTTTTGGTTAGGTTTTTTTTAAGGGATACCAGTATACGCACTTTAGCCGATTGGTTTTTTGGACAACTTATAATTCTTTGCCCTAGCTAACGACCGTTTACCCGGATAACACCGAAGAAGCTGACGTTTTACTATAATATTATACAGGATAAAAACGTTACCCGGCGGTGATGGCGAATACGACAGCTCCTCACATACTCGCCACCCAACCACGTTCGAATTAACTCGTAATTTGTGGGGAGAACCACCGCTCCCCTATCTGCAAAGTCCCGGAGGGTCTTAGGCGGTGGCGTGTATTTTCATGTCTGTATCGCGATCTGAACGACACACGATTTGATGCTCGCTTGTCTGTGCGTCCATCCACATACAGTATAGTCGACGCATTTATTTATGATTTTTTCATTTCATTTTCATTTTTTATCTTTTCCGTCGTCATCCGCGACGTTTGCCTTATAATAATATACGCTCAGCGTGGTAGAGGCTGCGGCAGTGCGCGGACCACGACGACGACGACGACGACGACGACGACGCGAACATTCCCATGTTTTATGTAAAAGGGACGAAATTTATCCCAGTCTTATTAGCATAACTAAAATTCCTTCGGTCTTCGCCATCCGTCTACGTCATCTGGCTTGGTCTCGCCGTACCCCAAATCTCCCATCAAGGGTTTTATTGCTAAAACACGACGGACCCAGGGCTAGCGAGCGAGCGAGTGCGATAGACGGCGGGAGAGAGAGTGAACTATAATACGAGACGCAGACGATTTACATTATATAAGACGGTAAATATTATTTTATGCGAATATTCTAGTTGGCATATTATTATTTATATATATATATTATGCATTATAAATCGCAGAGACGGTGACGTTTTTGGACATTTAATAGTAGATACATAATGCGGGCAGAGGGGAAAAAAACTGCAGTTACCGGTTTGGAGACGGCTCGTCACTTGGCGGAAATAATATTATGGACCGGACAGCGAGCGCAAAGTTATAATATACGGACATGTAATGAAAAATGAAATTATTATGTATTATGACGCTGAAAATAATAATAATAATGTACGAGTTCGAACGATTTTTGCCGACTTGAGTGCGCTATTAATCTTGACTCAATTTCTCGAATGGATTCATTTAAAATCTCCATTATACTTCACTATTCATGGATGAATAACAATATGAAAACGGATATTCCAGCATACTTTACTTTAATGTCAAACACTATAATACAAGTATAAAATACTAAAAAGCGTAATATTATATTGTACACACGATTTATATACCTATGTAATATATTTTTTTCTGTTAAAAACTTGTGCTAGTTTATATCACCATTATTTCGACCATTTAAAGTTTAGCTAAATATTTATTAATTATCATACATATCCAGTATATAATTCAATAAAAAAGTAAAATATTATAATATATTATTTTTAACGTGGGCGCAATTTCAATAATATTGTTAAGCGAATATTGTTGATAGCGATAATTTCTTTATGTCTGAACTGTTGTAAAATAACGAGTACATTTTTATTTTTAATATAATACATCATACGACAAACAAAAACTTTACGCTCTTGTGGATTGTCAATATTACAAGCAAGATTACTTGTTTTTTTTTGTTTAATGTTTACAGGCCATAATGATGTTGACGCCACGCCCTTACCCTCAATCAACTCAATTTTTGACAATCAGTGACTGCAGTTTAAAAGATAAAATAAAAAAATGTAAAAACAATTTTTAATTTAAATTTTCCAAGAAAATGCAGTTATAAATGAAAACGAAAATTAGGGCTTTAAAACTATAAAATAATAACATTAAAATATTAAAAATTGTAATAAGCGTATAGCTTTGAATACTTAAAAGTGAAATTGTGATAATATAAATTATTGTTTAAGATTTAAATTGACACAATGGCTTTATTTTCTTATTTTATAAGGTTTTTTTATTAATTTAAATGTATTTTTATAACGCTTTTACATAGAATATTTATATTCAAATTTATCCAGTTAGATAATAAGATTTCTGAACGAAAAAAAATGAATGCGATGATATTGGAAGTAAGACTTTATTTTAAAGCAATGAATCAACAATTATTAAAAACAAAATAATATTATAAAACAGATAAAATAAACAATACTAACGGACCTGAGAGATATATAACACACAGGATGATTATATAACTGAATCAAAATCACTATTCAATACATTCAAAATTTGTATTATAATTTTAGTCTAGTATCAAAATAATGTAGCAAAATTTATGATATTTGAATATATGCATGTGATTAATTTATCAACACTTCAATTTATAGTTAAATATCGATGGACCCATGCTGAAGCAGTCAAAATCGATAATTCTTCCGTTGAAGCCTTCTCTACTATTCTTTCACAATTTATATCTAATTTTAATTCCTTAATTAGCCCACTAATTTCCCTCCTTACCGAGGTTGTTCATAAACGGTTCTCTCCTTAGCTAAAATTTAGATTTAAAATTTATATATCTAACACTTATCTCTCTATTACCTTTATTATTTAATCACACTGTATAATTTTTATTACATATATTATTACACTGTTTGTTTTGCAAACTAATAACCTTATATTATTTATATTGTTGTCATGTTATACGTATAATCTTAATCTATTATGTTATCTACTTACTCCCAATATCTATTATTTGGTATGCTACCTTTATTTTATTCGTATTATGTTATTACTATCCACATACTTTGTTATTATCTTTATAATTCAATTTTATTTCATAATTGTCGAACTATAATAGTATTTGCTGGAAGTTCTAAAATAAAAAAAAAAAAAAAAAAAAATATCGATGGACCCAAATTATGTATACTATTCAAAATAATTTGAACATATTACATTATAAAGCACTAGTGTAATAGTGAACGGACCCAATAGTATTACTGATATTATAAAAAATTAGATTTAACGATTTCGACAGCCGACAGTGTTGTCAGGCAAGTGTAAAATATTTTTTGTCGAACGAATTTCGACCAAACAAATGAATAAAATGCAGGGACAGTGTATATTGTGAAATGGTTTATATTTTAAAAAAAAAACTTTATATTCAATAACAGCTATAACTGGCAGAATTCCAATGCGTATAATATTATAATGCTATAACCGGTCAAATGCAGCGGCAGCGTGACTGCAGTAAATCAACAGCCATGACAATAATAACAACGACGACAACAACAACAAAAACAATAACAACAGCAATAATAGATATCGGCTTAAAACGAATGAGTTAATATCATGTGTGTGTGTGTGTGTGTGATGGAGAATGCAGCGAAATGAGATGGGATAATAGCTTTATATATATATAATATAAAATAATATGTATAGGGCGTCGCGGTGTGAGGCAGCAGCGCCGGCGAAGGGGTGACGGATGGGACGGAAATTAAATTTCAAAATCGAATTCACCCGTATCGCTTTACGAGACAATGTTTCAGTATCGGTAGCGGCAGTAGTCATGCACAATAATAATAATATTATATTATTATATAAAGCACAAATTATATTACATACATCGCGAGCCGCCGTTATTGTAATATGCGTGTGGATGTTATTATAATATGCGAATGGCGAGACGAGAGCACATTATATTATACGCGGTGTGTTCCAGTGTAATATTATTGCCATATTAGTGTGTTTCGGAATTATACGAAAATAATAATATATGACCCATATAATAATAACAGCAACGCGATGGTAACATATATATTATATTATTATTAAATCCACGCCGCTCTAAACTAGATAATATTTTGTACGACTGTTCGGTATTTTCGTGTTCGGGTTTCGCCATTACAATATGTGGGATTCGACTGGTGTATAATATTATATCCAATAAAATTACCTAAAAGACGATGGCGCGGAGCCGCTATGAGGCGTGAGAGGACGTCGATGCTTCCATTTTTAAACCGTCGGCTGGAGACCACCGAATAGTGTTCGGTGGCTATTCTATTCAAAACAACTTCCATAATAATAACAATAATTATGAACAATAAAAATAATAATAATGGTTAAATTTCGTCATCGGTTTTTTTCCTTTTTACTACAGTAGTTCTATTATGCCAGCCTGCTGGTCAGTCGCTACTTGTCACAATGTTTCCACGTCAAATGTCATTATGCAGTCCAACTGTAATATTATTATGCAGTAATATTATACATTTATATTGTAATAACATATTAAAAAAAAAGTAACGGCGGACCGTCGACGGCCATCAGTCAATCGGAAACACATTTTCACATCCGTCAAAATCGTTTGGGACAAATATTATGTGTTCTCCTGCGGTACCAGTGGTTTTTCGAATTATCCGTCCACCAACATAATATAGTAGAACCCTACCTTCCTCATCGTAACCGACTCCCGACCACAGCAGCGACTGGATCACGTGTATACCTATCCCTAATTGAATTCCCGCGGTGACGATTTCGTTTTTTTCTCCACCACTTCCTCCCCCTAAATAATTATTGTGTGGTTGCCAAAACGTAATACTCGCACATGCATCCCTCTCCGACACAACTGTGTAGTGCCTAAATTATACCTACCTAATAATATTATGATACGTGACGTAGCAGCAAGTATAATATTGTATCGCATGTCATTCGGTCATTTGATTCCGGATGAACCATCGAAAATTATACTTTTCTAGCGCGTGCATGGCTAATGTAACGACATGTTTATATTTTCATACCTTTAACATTTTGCCCCTAGCGGTTTTCGCGTATCCGACAAACTTATCTCCATCGCGTCCTTATCACGATACCAACACACGCACTAAAACGAACATTAAGTAGGTACAGTATAATAATAGTGTTATACTGTTATCTATATTATAATGTGAAATGTTTGCATGCCGCGAGAATTGAGTAATTTAGCTGCGGCGTTGCGGTCCAATTTACGATTTTTACAAAATCTTTCGGTAACTAGGTATATTATAATATATTCATCTATCTGCACTAAAATATATGTTTTCGTCAAAACCGCATTATTTTCTCTAAAAGCCACCGAGACGCTTATGGAAAACAAACGAATATGATTTCGATTCATAAATGTGTTGATTAACGAAAATATGGTATAAGGGATGACTGGAGGAGTACCCCCCAACATATAGCAATGCTCGTCGAGTAAATACAAATATAAAACGTTTTCACCATAAATAATTCAACGGAAATCTAACTTTTGCGGTGATAGTCGTGTGGTTAGGATTGATAATGTATATTTACTACAAACAGTTTAATGTATAACGGTGCTTACTTAAGTCAATTAAAAGTTATGAGATGAGATTAAGATTAAATTTGGGAACGTCTTCGTTTAAGTGAAGAAAATAATATGATGAAACAAAACAACTTTGTTAAGTTGCTTAAAATTAAATTGGAGCTCAAGTTTAATATTATCAAGTGAATTTATTCAGTATCAGTGTTCAGCTCTTTGTAATAAAACGGCTTAGCAGGCCTTACAGATGTATAATAATTAATACTAAGATAAATTGATTGTGTGCATAACTCCTTTAAGGTTTGATTCAACGCAATAGTTTCAAATTGTAAGCGGTATTATGGCTCCGAAAGACCACTATATATGTTATAAAAGCTTTAAAACTTAAAAACCAAAATAAAATAAAAAAATATTAAAATCAAAATCGAACACACTTCAGAAAACCTGAACATTTTTGGAAACGACCAATCTCGGTTTATATGACTTGAATTTTATGCTTGGCTTACAGTAGGCCGTATAATCTGTAATACTATGTAACTCACTGCATATAAATAGTAATCGCACTATTTCATTCAAATCCCAGGAATTTTTATGAGTTTTTTTACGACTCGATACTAAATAGTATAAGAAATCAACA
The DNA here is from genome assembly GCF_005508785.2 of Acyrthosiphon pisum. Classification (NCBI taxonomy): domain Eukaryota; kingdom Metazoa; phylum Arthropoda; class Insecta; order Hemiptera; family Aphididae; genus Acyrthosiphon; species Acyrthosiphon pisum. The sequence goes on from NC_042495.1 coordinate 117,239,566, forward strand.
CTTGCTTAAGTAGCTATATCTTAACTGGCATAATAATACTGCCGTGTTTCAATAAAATGTTGTTTACGAAGTTCTGTTGAAAAGAACTACTTTCCGATAAAAGATCCACAGTTTGATGCGATCATCAAAAATATTAAAACAAATAACGATATATGATCATGATGGATAACATATTAATAATATTATAACTTATGCTTAAACTCAACTATGGTTATAATTTTAGTTATACCCCGTTGACAATACATGATTTTTTTTGGATGATGAATAATAATAATTATTACCCATTATTATTAATTGTTCACAATATATTCTTACAAAAAGTATAAATTAAATTATCTTTACATATTTTGTTTTAATACAGCGATGAGTGAATAATATTAAATACGCGATTCTATTTTTTAAACATAATTATACAATATGTATTTATTGCAATAACATAACAATAATAATAATATTAATGAGATTTTGGATCGAATATCGCATAAGTACACCTCACAATATTATTATGTTACGTATAATATTCTAGAATCGTCGAGCTAAATCGTGTTTTTCCTCGGAAAATCGCATGTCGCGGCAGTTATTTTATCGGATTTTCATAGGCAACAGAATCTTGCCCTCAGCCATTGTGTTCTCTTGAACGTAAATAATGTATACGCGAAATTTCTGCGAAATCACAGTCTACTACCTATTGATGTGGAATGGCACACGTCATTGGACAGCGAAACGCCAAGCGTAAAGCAGACATACTAAATTTTCCCGGCGCGATGAATCCAACGCGCTCGTATAGTCAAGTTTATTATAAATAACAACTCGGATCTACCGAAATTCACATGCGAGACTATATTATTATTATAACTTATAAGTATACATATAAATACGAACCCCTCTTTTTTTCGCTTTATTTTTCTCATAAGACATAAATAAATATATTACACGTTGATAGAAATTCTGAAAATCGGTCAATTGTTCAAGACTTCAGATTATTGTTGAGGCAATATTTTCTTTTTCTTGAATCGTATTATTATTATTATTATTATTATTACGTATTATATGTTATATGTACGTCGTTTGTATTATGGATGTGTTATAGGAAAATGGGTTTCGTGGGTAAATCGTTTTTTGTTCAAAGCGGAAAAGAATGCGGTAAGGAGTTTTGTTCAACAAAACGAGGGAGAGAAAAATATATCAAAGTTATTACGATAAATAATGCAATTTGTCTATACCTTTAACTGCATTAGGGCAGGTTTTATAATTGAATACGCAACTATTAGTTTTACATTATAACATATTCGTTATTATACGGCCATATTATACTAATGAAATTAACCGTATTCACGTTATCTTATCCAATCGTCATTGAATATTATTAATTATATTTTGTTTTTTAATAAATTATTGTCAACGTTTTCCGTTTCTATCCCTAAAAGTATAAATTGGTATGAACCTGACGGATCCTTAACGAATAAAAACAATGTTGTCATAATTTGTGAAAAGTTTGACCGTAATTCTATTTTACAGTACTCTCACTGTCAAAGTTTATTCTTTTATATAAATTGTACTTTAATATTCATTTTAAATTGACTATTAGCATAACAATAAGAATAAAAAGAATACTGGTAAATTATTTTAAATAAAGTCGTGGTCTCTTCTCGTTTAAATTAGTAAACTTTCTACGGCACTAAAGGGATGGTAAAACCACAAACAGCATGTTATACAGCTATACTTACCGCGATGTACAGTGTACACCCTGTCGAAAGTTTTTGGCTCGACAGTTTGACAGGTGAAATGTGTTTGGTTTCACTTTTCCATAGCAGTATTGTCTGATAATAATACTCGAGTAATACTTGCCTACATTTCAGTCGGAAATAACCTTATACCTTAATGATTTCAATTTTGAAACATTTCCACACGTTTCTGAAAATATACGCAAAAAAGTTTTGTGTGTGAGACTGACAATGAGTCAGGAAATAGTTGGAATAGTGGTATGGAAGTTGGATCCTACGTATGAAATATTATGTACCAGCAAAGTTCAAATAATATGACCGACTTGATGACGACTTAAAAAAAAAATTGCAATTCAGTATTATATTGTTTATCGTACCAACCGGTTAATGCCATAAAATCTATTGCGCTTAGTACCCACTTTACCGACATTTGTGTATTTTTACAAATAAACAAATGCCTAGATAGCTAGGTTAGTACTGGTTATATTGTCTCGTTCAAATTCACCTCATATAGTCTTGTGGTTTTGAATATTATTTTGTGGAAATTAATAATAATATACGCCCTATTGCACCTATCCAGAAGGTTTTATGCGTCGTCGTGTCATTTCAAGTCGAGTCTGTCAAGGCAACGAAATAATAATTCGCGACACTGTTGTAGCGATTCTAATGATAAACGTCTGTCCTGGACACGGCCGATCTAGGGTTTATTAATTACAAACGATCTCTTCACGGGAGAAGTTTGGAAACGTCTGAGCGGTGGTGTAAAATTGACCCCTTCGGCGACACGGCGGTCATTATCTAAATAGCGCATTACACGACCCAATGTAATAGACGTTCGTCCAACTCCAAAACCTTTGTAAGTGACGTGCTAAACGGACGTATAACATCGCACACCGAAGAAAAAGGTAGTTAACAGAGTGAAAAAAACACATTGCAATTTCTGACACCTCTATGTTATTATCACGGTATACATTCGAGTAGAATAATAGTTTTTATCATTAATAATGTTTCTCCCTCAAACCGGAAATTGCATGCACGAAAAACGTATGATTTAAAATTATTAGTATATATTATAGGTACTACGAATAAAAAAAATATCTGGATCAGATAGTTTTAGACAAACTTGGCAGTTTGAGTATAGTTAACCACGATAATGGAAAAGTAACTTTTCACGATTGCGACGACCACGGTTTACCATTATATTCGGGCGCGTGTAAATATCTAAATTTGCAATTAAAATAATTTTTTCTATTTTAGGGAGGGGGGGAGGAGAAATATAATTTGCATTCTCGACGGTCTCCGAATACCTAATAACAATATAAGTTTGTCTATTATTATATTATACATTACAAGATTCCAAAATGTATTCTATTAAAATTGTATACAATATTAAAGGTGTTATAGGTAATATTAGCTAGTCAACTGTGTTATATTTTATCATGAATTTGCACGTTATCCGGTCAAAACTCACAGAAAATAATTAATAAACATTTACATTAGATCCACACAACAAATCGTATATTATACAATAAAAATCTCCTACGTGGTCATTGTAATAATGTTACACACGGAACCGTAAATGTTATTTTTAAACAGTACGGCTTTCAGTCACGCCATTTCCATATTATTATCAACAATCAACAATAAAAAATAACAATCGGTAATAGTTATTAAACGACCATTACTTTGTTGTATTTTGTTGTAAACTTTACTCCTCCTCCGAAATTTTTCATAACACCGATCATAGACTAATAGAACGGCCGCAGTAATCATTATTTGCTTTATATTTTATTATATTATGATTTCTTCTTTCGTTATTTATTTTACAATAGGAAAAAAGTTTAACGATAACACCTTATTGTTTAAATAATATTAATGATTGAGTATTTAAACTATAAAGGTTAATAATTTAAGTTGAAACAATAACGTAGGAATAATAATATCGGCTATCGAGAATCAAGACAACCATGATACTATTCGTTTTGAGAACGGGTCCGGAAAAAATACTTTGAAATTCCTTACATAATTGTAAAGGGTAAAAACTTGGTAGCTTACTCGGGCGTAATCAATGTATCCATGGCAAACAGTTGGAAGAAAATAGTCTGTATTTTTTTTTATTTTTTTTATCTTGAAATGGATTTGTATTTAATTAAAAAGATAATAATAATAATGATAAAAAAAATACAGTGGTAAAATGACGTTGAGTTAGTCAATATTTTTTTCCTTGCAATATTCACAAATAAAAACGTGTCGGCCGAGTCTAAATGTCCAATGGTGGTGAAACGAAATCAATTTCCGATATAAAAGTCACTGTTGGATATAATAAGTTATTATTAACGAAAAAGGAACGTAGGTAAGGTATAAGGTAGTTGATAACAAATGTCATTTTTCTCATTGCCGGCACCAGATTGTGTGACATTTGATGACTGGGTGGGTATAGAACCCGAACGGCGGTCGAGGAGACAGGAAAAAAAGTAAAGGTTAGTCTACAAAAGTTCATGTATCTAAGGGCGGGGGTGGGTTTTTTAATCAAACTGTCGTTTCTGCGGTGGGGTGGCATCACTACCACTACCACCAGTGTGGTAATAATCGACCGTGACTCCGAACAACGTCATACGGCCTCGCTGCTATACAACCATATAGGATAATCTCTTGCGTCCTTCCCGGCCACGCTGAGAAATGCCAAATGAATTACTATCTCTCGAAAACCTGCAGCTCCTCACGCCACCGCCACGCCACTCTTTTTTTCCCGCTACCGTCACAGTTGCCGTGTGTCTCTTTTAATTAATTGATCTCTCGGACTCTGGTAAGACCCTATATTTTTTTCTACCCTCTATCTCGCCACTTTGACTTTTCTTCTTTTCCCATCCGCATCAATCTGCTCGCGCAGCCACCCATCCACCATTTCGTCCATCGGTGGACGGAGTTACACACCAGCTCCAATTAGATTTACGAACGTCTAACGTTTTGTCACCCACTGAAATCGTGCAACGGCGGCAGCTTCTATCCTCCCCACTTCCCACTCCCATCTTTCAGCAACCCGTTAATCGCCTCACATCACATATACTGCAGAATTTCGATTTCAAAAACACCACCATCACTTAATCCAATCACGAACTGTCTTCCTACATATTATTATGAATTGCTGTAAATTGCGGTCCATGAAATAGTAAAATTCCTCAAACCGAAATACGAAATTTGTCTGCTTTTTTATAATTTATTGTTATATCAATCAAAATTAATTTGCCCGCAACAAAATAGTAGGTAACAAGAAATGTATTACTAATATGACGTGAACTTTTAAAAACAGTTGTTTCTTTTAACATTAAAATATAAAATTATGATTAACTGATATAAACTCATATATTATAAATAGTATTGTGTATATAGAATTAGAAATGTGTTAAATTGAAAAATATTAATTTTTAATAAATTAATATAATATTATTATTGATAAATTATCATAAATCCATAACTTTATTGGTACCTAAATAATACCTACAATCTATGATTTCATACATTTAAGTAATAGGTTTTTGATTTCTCCAGCTTCAGGGGTCGCTTAGGCCTATCAATGCAAAACACACTTTCTTCTCTCCATCTCTCTCTACTCTATCCAGTACTACCTCCCTATAGTTTTCCACTTTTAGGGTTGATAGATCCTTTAATACTTTATCATACCATCGTTGTATATACGTTTCCAAAGGCTTCATTCCTCGTGGTTTCTAATTCAGTAGTTTTTTTTCGATCGTGTTAGACCTTGGTATGTGACCCAGCTTAGTAATTTGGCTCTAATTACCAAAATTAAAATTTGTTCTTCAAATACATTGTATACTTATTCATTCTTCATTCAATATGTAATTATTTGAATAAAATATGTACAATGTACCTACAGAAATGTCTTATATTTGTAATTGGACTTATAAATATTTTTATATTTCAAAATTATTTTTTTTTATTCCTATCATAATATTATTATATTTATGAAAAACACATTTTAATGTTTTTTCAAAGTTTTCGTATTCAAAATTGTAATAAATGTTTTTATAAACTCTGTACTAAACACCTACTACTAGCTAGTAGTATATAAGTTGTATATAAAAAAAAAGAAAACACACTTAATAGAAAGTTTATATTCTTGTTATTGGGTTCTAAAAAAAAACCGATTCCAACATACTATAATATATACCTAACACTATTCTATCAATTTCACTTTATACATGTTTTCTGTCTACGGCATTCAATCACTTGGACATGCTACAAGGTCTCTTCAAAATCAATCTATTTGTGTCCATTTCAGGTTGGCCACTGATTACAAATGAACCGTCAATCCATGGTTGATAGCACAATTCAAACGTATGGTATATACAAAGTTCACAATTCCCACAAAACTTTTATAAAGGCTTCTTTGATAACATTAATTAAACCGATCTCTGTGCATATACAATACAGTTGAAAATCTACCAAACCTACAGATAATTTATAATTTAAAATGAATCGTAAGTACCTATACTATATGTAGCTGTATTTTTTTTATTGATTTATACATAAACACTGCAAAAATCCCATAGGTTACTAGTTTTTTGAGTGAACGTATACCATACCGGGTGATATTTTGTGCATTTTATACCCACCAGAGAGGACGTCTTTATAGTACTTAAAAGTACATCGACATTTCATTATTTCATTATTTTTTTTTAAAGGCTCTTAATAAATCAGTCATAACAACGCACTCATCTGATGAATAACCACGGAGGGGGTAGGTTTTAAAGAATCGCCGACAAGGCGCTTCGATGGCTGTGTACTCGAATGTATTAAAATCTTCGGTGGCATTTAATAATGGTATTATTCCACGCTGGTAATAGACTGTGAAGTGAAAACACTCGTGAGTAAAAAAAAAAAGACAAGTCGCAGTTCCCAAAACTGAACAGAGAGGAACGATGATTGAAAACGCGCGCGGGGTGACGAAGGGCGGTAGGGGTGGTAATCGCTGAGGCTATAGTAAGCGGAGGAGGAGTAGAAGGAGAATAAGAAGAATATAATATACGACAGCGACGAAAGAAACGGCCGGCGGGTGTGGTGGTGTGTGGGGATCAAACCGGCCGGAAAGTCGCCAGTCCGTCACGTGAAGAAATTCTCACGGCGACGATGAGACGCGCGTAGTATTGTATATACCCGAACCAGAGTGGCGGCTGCCAGCCGGGTCTTTTCTTAAACGAGCTAATCTCACTCACTACTCCTCCCCACATCAACTGGTCCATCATCACCACCACCCACCTGACCTAACGAGGAATCACCCTCCCCCACCGACGGGGCTATTGAATTGCAATCGAAGTGACGCCGAGATGGTAATACTATATAGATTTTTGTGCATGGTTACGTACGGTGTATTATATTAATAATATATAGGTACACCTACTCGGTTTTCTCTCGCATTCTCATTTAATGATTTTTTTTTCGCTTCACATTGGTCGATATCCAAAAAATAAATATTTCAAGGCAGCTGCAGGTCGCGTGGTCGCGTTCTCAATACTGACGTTTTATTCAAAAACGCGACATCGCCATCGGTCGTTTACGCGGGTATAAACGTCATTTATTTCGAACGCGGATTACAGTCTCGATTTTGGGTTTACGAATCTTATTCTATTATATATGATGAGACGTGGTGGCGTTATATATAATCCGATTCCCGGCGAAATGGCCATTCCAGCTCTACCGACGAGTATATAAATACTTTACAAAAGTGACACGAGAACGAGGCAAAACATATTCGTCGTTTCCTCCTCGTCGTTTTGTCATCTCCCTAGGCGATCTTTATTATAATAATATATAAGCTGGTATTATGTAATGTTATTAGCTCATGCATAGTTGATTTACCATTATGGATTTTGGTACACCGACGGGAACAAACGAGCTTAACTATAATCCGCAATCAAAAAACGAAAAACTATACGATTGGAAAACAAAACGATTGTAAAGAATTATATTAATATTATTTTTTATTTTTTTTTTTTGGTTTCCATCGACATCATTATTTTGTCATATTCAATATGAAAACCTTCCGAGATAGCAATCGGGAAAATATTGTATTTTTAAATAGGCAATTTGCAAGTACAAAAAAAAAAGCATTCGAAAAAATAAAATGGGATTACCAATGTTCATTTTGTTCCTTTGCAGAATGTATAATGTAAATTTTATCTGATGGATTTTGATCTTAAAATAATGTGATTTTTTTTTATTTAAACTTAAGATATATTAAAAAAATGTGTATACATATCATATTATTCATGTACAACATTTTTTTTAAAACAATATTATTGTATTTTGAAATTGATACAACGAGTTTAAGGAAACATTCTAAATAATGAATCGATTAAACTAACTTTCACACCCATAAAATTCAAACAAATATTTTCCATTAGTCGAAAACATTGTGCTCGTATTATCCTTATGCTCTCGAGTCTTTGAAATCTTAATATTAAATTAATAAAAAAGAAACGGAGCGTTACTTACTTTTTTGCCGTCCAACTCGTGTGATCCTTGTGCCAGAACTTTGTCCACGCTGGACGGATCTGCGAAAGTGACGAATCCAAATCCCCTATAAACAAAATTATGGTTTTTTAAGTCCATAAAGTATATTTTTGGTAAAAATCTATATAATGTCTGTATTTTCTTCAGCTCTCCTCCTCAATTTAATCCCATGCAATTTAAGTTTAATAGTAATCGCTTTAATAAGACACTATCCAAACAGCGGCTGCCTGATGTTTAATACTGAGATTTTGATTTATATAAATTGAAATACTCAGAATTGTTATTTTGAATAATATACATTAATTGTATTTATTTACACATTTATAGGAACACATACATTTCATTTTTACAGAAAACAACCTTCCTCAACGATCTTGTATTTATGTGCAGGTATCTCATTGTCTATTCAATTAATATTTCTCACAATAGGGTACGAAATAATAATGATTAAATCATAATTAGTTTATTTCAAATTTTGATTCTCTGTCATTAGTTTTTTAATTATTATCGTTCTGCATTATTTTCTTCTTATTTTAATTCATAACGTCATATTGATATTTATTGTATACACACTCTTTCTATAAATAATAATGTCATAATATTATGGTAAATTGTATTAATTTTATAAACTCTTTACTATATAGTCTAGCAGCCTTCACATATTCGTATCAGCTTTGAATTTCAAATATTACATTTTCTTACGACACAGCAGCTCTTTATTATTTATACGTACACCAGTTAATCTCAGTTATGATATTTTGTCGCACGATATACATGGAAACTATTTTAATTTCATACACCTACATAATATTATTAAATTTAAAACATCATCCATAATTCCTTCATTCCCTCACGTAATTTACTTTGAATATTTAATCTTTCACACCGTGATTACGGGCTATCATTCCTTTGATTAAGTCTTTCATGTAACTAAAATCGTGTTTCATACACTATAACTAACTTCATTTCATATTCAAATAAAATTCTCAGCGAATTATTCACTAAAGTTTTGTTTTGCGTTTTATACCAGTTGTATTAATAATGTGCTACTTTATGATTTAAGGATTTTATCAGAAATATTTAATATTGATTCTAATAACAACAGGTAATATATTGGTATATAAGTAAATACAATTATACGTATTTAAAAAGTATAAAATACAAGCTTAAATATAGTTAAAACAGAATATAAATATAAATTATTTCTATAGAAATACAAAATATATATTGATAGTGGCGTGTTAAATTCAAAAATATTATTATATGAAATAAGTAGTTATGAAAATGTTACAATATAGGTAAATAAAAAGGTAATAGGACGAAAACAAGAAAAACATGAACTATTATTACTGTAATGTTAGTTAATATTGCCAAACAACAATTAAATTAAACTGTAAAAAATTATATTTTGTTCGGTAAAATGTGCATTATATTAGGTATGTGTATATTAGTTAATATTTTTGTAAACAACATTACGGTTAAAAACAAACCCTTGAAAAATATGATATTATGTAATATTTTACATTGGTATTTAAATTGTTTTTATAAATCAACTAGTGTTGTTCAAATTAACTAAAAAATCTTGTAGTCAAATTGCAACTTAATTCTGAAAATAATCATAATACACAGTTTGGGATCAAAATGTTTAACATGAGTTATTCTTTTTTATTTTTATTTATTTTTATATTTTTTATTAGTTATTTTGATATATTAAATATAAAAAAATATTAAAATATTTTCTAAGCTTTACCTATTTTTAAAATATGTTTAGGATACAACTGATACAAAAGATCTTTAAATAGATTATCTGCTTGAGCATACATTCAATTTTTAAAATAATGGGTAAATGTATTTAATTGACTTTCTCAACATTTTTAAACTAACATGAATGTTACGTTAATATAAGATTGTATCTATATGTTATTAATAGTATTCTATATAACATATTTTCACAAAATCTAATCAATATAATTTAATTTAATTTAATTCATTAAGTATATTATGTTGATTTAGATTATAAATAACGTTTATAAGTAACGATATATGCAAAAAAAAATTTGTATCAATTAACCAACAAAAAATTGGTGTCCAATAATTCCAGTAGTATTAAATGTATCGATAGTATTATCTTTAAAGTGAAATAATAATCTGTTCATTTTTTTTTTTAAATGTTTAGTTAATATCTTGGCGTACTGATACATTTAATATAATATCATTGAATAATAATCTGTTACTATAACTTATGAACTTGGTGGTTGATAACGAAATAGTTCCTATAATATATTATATTGTGCAATAATTCAAAAGCTGTAATTCATTTTATAATAATTATTATTATCCTGTCTCCACCCCTGACCACCGAACGTTATATTATAATCCATTATTATAGCTGATGGCGGTTGAGGTCTCATGATGTTTTGTGGACGACGACTACAACAGCGAAAACTGTGCGGACAACGGATCCTGCAGCTGCAGAGGGATTCCATCCAAATAACGGACCGACGTTACAAAGTGGGCGTGAATTCCGTGTCGTCATAAAAACTGACCGCTGTCGGCGTTAGCGCGGGGTACGAGCTTGTGTGCGGTCAGTGCAAAAAGTAAAGGGCTACGCGGCAAATCAAACGGCAGCGAGATGTATAACATAATATATAGGACGCAAAACCGTATATAATAAAGGGTTCGGGCCTTAAATCATACACAGAGGGGAACGCGGGGGGACGGAGAGGATGCAACGCCGGAGGTAGGTTGGCGGCGGGGTTTGTGGAGGCGAAGAGAGTAGAACGTGGGTCAAGGGGGTGCGAGAGGGTGCGAGAGACTTGTGCAACGGTGGCAGAACACACGCGAGGAGCTGCAGCAAACGGGGCGAAACGGTTGATTTATGTTCGGTTTTAGCATGGAACGTATTATTTGTGAAAACGTTACCACCGTCGCGGAAACCGTTCCCGCGCATCCGAACTAGATTACGTGGTAACTTGGCGCGCTATTAAATTCGAACACCGCCGCAAAATCCCTTTTACTCCTTACTCCCGCCTCCTCCCCAAAAAAGTACCCCTCCTACTTGCCACCGATCGTTCTGAACACCACCACTCGGGGGCAAACAACGGCCGTCCTTATAATAATAATAATACATACGTATATCATATGTGTATATATGTATGTTAACGAAAACGTATACACGACCCCCCCTTTGTCGTCCACCCTTGTGATAACCAAAAAACCCAGGTCAAAATAATATCATATTACTATTATTATTATTATTATTATTATTATTATTATTATTATTATTATTATCATCATCATCATCATCATCATCATCATCGTTATGGCTATTATTATTGTAACGCACGCGTGGTGGTACACACAAACACAATATATTATAATATAATAAATATCTTTACGTATTATAATACACAAAAGTGTTTCTTTTTTACTCTACCATATTATTATTAAAATGTTATATAGACACGCGTGTACATCGTTTCTGGTCCAATCGTGTATGGTGTACGTACATAATTTTATGAGGTCCGGTGCGATGTTGCTTGTACACAGGCAGCCATAATAATATACAATATTATAACATTTATGGACTTTTTCAGTCGACGATAAACGCCACGTGGAATATAATTAAGACCCGTTCGGACCCGACGTACCTATTAGATTTATTGAAACATTGACTAATTCAAAAACCGCGAATCGGATGATCGCCACCGGAGTGGTTGTAAATGCAGCCAGGGTCAAGAGACGCTTTCTCGAAAATGCCCGTCGTGTTGTTATAATATAGGATTGTACACCAAATTATTTACGTTTTTATTTCTCGTTTAAATGATTTCTAGTAGCTTATCGACCGTCTTAAGTATAGTATACGCACGTTTTTAGATTTAGTTTCTACAGTCAAGTTTGAAAGCTTATTATTTTATTTTTTAACATTTGACATAGGTGATTTATTCCCATACTTGAATATTTATTTATAAAATTTATCACAGCAAAGAATTGTTTTAACTAAATAATCAGTGTTAAATCAATTTTTTTTTCAATTTTACAATTATTTATGATTTCCCGTTTGGTATTTCAAAAATAATTAAACAGATGTAGCAATAATATAATATAAATATTAAAATAATTGTTATAAAGCACTACTATAATACTATTAAAACCTGGGGTTGAATTTATAAACTAGCTTAAGAAATATTTTATGATTGGATTTTCAAGGAATAATGTCAGAAGGAAAAACAGAATAACGATTTTTTATGAATGAATTATAAATATTAAGTAACAGAAACAACACTTATACTAATAATAAATCAAGGAAAACAACGTCATAGAATTTTTAACCCTACAAGACAAGACACTTAATACTAATTGCCATTGAAAAAAAAGAACTGTATCACAACTAAAATGTATTTGTGTCTTGATATAGGTAGTCATTATGTATATATGCATAAGTAAAAATCCGTTTATAGTGTTTTCTATCTCATATACCTGTAAGACCCCCCATCGAGATCTTCGACGTATACACCAATATAAGAGAATTAATTAAGTATAATTATTGTAAGAAATAAAATAACACCTTCACAATACTTAAATCTGATTTTTATGAGTAAGCAAGGTTAGACGACTACGTAATTTTTTTTTCAATTTACGTTATATCACCTAACGTGGTCAGCAGCTTAAATAATAATTGAAAATAAATGTTTTCCTCTTGTATGGGTTCACGTCGAATTTTAAAAAAACATTGAAAGATTGAATTTAACTAAACTCTCTTAAACATGCCTATAAGAGTCAGTCATACATACTACTTATAATAATAATAATCTAAAAACTGCATAAATTTGCGTTTTTGACACTCCGGGACTCATAATATACCTAAATCAGTATCAAAGTAGTTTAGTGATCAGAGTTTTGCTCAAACAATATTCACATCAAAAAAATTCCCTCTTAGATGATCTGTTTTCTTTTATTTTTTGGAAACCCCATAGTGTACATGTCATATATCATAAGAATTAAATTTAAATTAATTATCATATCAGTAACAAAATAAGTTATCGGAACCGAGAATAATTAAAAAAATAAATAAAAAACAAAAACATGCACTGGCAAGAATATAATATTTAGATCACGCAAAGTATATAGATGTTACTTTTACGCCAAATACAACGTAAAAAAAATGTAATTAGAAAAACTGGTAATTTGGTAACATTTTAAATAAAAATATAATAAAACAAAAAAACAAATCAATGTGGCAGCCATTTTTTTTTTATTAAAATAAAATACATCAAAAGCGATATCAATCTGCAGGTCGAAGATAAAACAATTAATATTCTAAATACGCAACGGTACACCAATAAATCAAAACATCCCAACTAAATATTAACAATAAAAATAATAAAATGTAAATTATTTTTTTTTTTTAAAACATACAAAAATTAACTATTAATAACAAAACGCCAGGAATATTCGATTAGCTAAAATCGATACAAATATAAATAACACATACATTTATATACACACAGGTGCATTATAATGTGTATATACACGCATATTATTTATTATAATTGTTATCCGTTTATAATATTATAAAATATGATTATGTTTGGTATGTAAAATGATCGGTTTGTATATTTTTTCGTATTAATAGTATAGCTAATTGAATTTCCCGGTGTGGTAAAAATCACAAAACACACTCCAAAAACCTATTCCGTTAATATGTTTCCTACCTTGACACATATTTCAGCTCGTTTTCGTTTCCAGCGGTCTGATCAGCTACAGCAACACGGCTGAAACCCCATTTATAACGTACAATCACAACTATGCTCACAACAATGGTTTTATTTAAAGATTTTTATTTATATAAAATAAAAAAATAAAACAAAAAACAAAAAACAATTTATTTTTGTGTTTTACCCGGAAAGTCGTACAACTTAAAACGTAAATCATTAGGATAGTATGCGTATTGTAGTAGTAGTATATACTCGTACCTATATAGATATAATGTCTATGATATTTATAAATTGCACACGTCGTATTATACTTTATAATAATAATAATAATAATAATAATAATAACAATAATATATCTAATAAGTTGGTTTTTTTTATTATTAATATTTTTTCAATCCTCGTCCTACATCCGACTACCATCATACACCACCGACAACCCTATACGGAAAAACGCGTGCTGCTGAACCACCCCCGCAGAATATATTTTATATATAATAATATTATTTACATCACATACTGCTCGACATACACACATATTGCGTACACGGCACCGAGTGAAAATCATCCCTCCTGCCGCCACCGCCACCTAGGTCAATATTATGGTAATGTGGACCCGTTTATTATTTAGATCACATCACACCGGGAATCGAACGGGACGGGAAATCCGTACGCTCGGCGGAGCGATCTCAATGCCTCATCGGCGTGCGTACCGATGCGGAATTTTTCCACTTTATATTATTTATTATACATATATACATTTTCCGTCTACTAACCCGACCACCCCGTTTATACATATATATTTATTTTCGCGCGGAGGGAAAAAAATTGGCGACGAGGTGGATTTGATCGCGACGGGAAAGGGGTTATATATTATATATATTTATTTACTTTTTTTTTGCAAATCGATTGTGACCAGGAAATTTCCCTACACACGCGCGCCCCCAAACACACACACACACACCCCACGTGCTCACAAAACGTGCGCTCTTACACCGCCTCTCGTACATGCACCCAACCACCGATGAGTTCGACGATATTTTTAACGCAAGATTAAACACATACACACACTCACACATACGCCCACACACACACACACACACACACACACACAGGCATGCACACACCGAACTGCGAACAGTATTTTATGAGAATACCATCAATATGACACAGCATACAAAACAGGGTATGTTATATAAAATATATTTTATACTTGCTTATACGTGTTTTGCGGGTCTATGTGTGCTAGTTTTATTTTTCGTACCTATATTATGTTTTATACTCGCGTAAATAATATTTCAGACAATGACCCAGACGACGATCGAACGGCGACCGGTGGACAAAGCGAAATTATATTCGGTTTGCGACCCTCTGGGGATTTTTGAATACGTGTCCGTGACCCAAAACCACCGGAGAAGGTGACTTGGACAATAAAAAAAAAGACAACATTTCAATGAATAAAAAATTCGAATTTATATTGCGCTCTTGTGGTCGAGCAATAGCCGGAGTGTACCCCCGTCGAACGGTCCATCGACTTTATATGATAATATATTAGGTATATTATTATTATCATTATTTGTAAATGCAATGATAATAATGTGAGTTTTTTCATTATTATAATATAAACTCATGCCTGCCTATAACATTAATAACATTAATTTGAAAAAAATATGGTTCATCACTCAGCTGAAATAATTACAATTTAAAATGTAGGTATAGGTAATGAGGAAGCTAAAGAAATATTGCATTTGATAAAGCAAACTGACATTAAAATTTTCAAGTTAGTTAATGATACACAAAATATTATGTTTGAGGATGTTGTTTTTTTCGGAGAAAACTTTTAATGATATAAAAATTGTATTTTCATCATGTTTGAGTTATTTTAACTTCATAATAGGCTATCAAACTTTGAACTTCAAATTGTAATTCATTGATGGTTTTATGATTCCATTAAACATATCGATATATTAATAGCTGCAAACACTGTTTGATAAAAGTTACCTCCTGCGAATCAATAGAATAAGTAAAAAGGAGTTATCGAGTTATTTTTATAATCCAAAAATTAATGTGTCCAAAATTCCCCCAAGCATTTGACAGCTCGACACAAAGGTTGACGTTACACAAACTATAATTATTTCCCACCCTATAGGCGACGTACAAGTAATGTGCTAAAATATTTCGATTCTTCATTAATTTGATTGCGGTTGTAAATGTGTTAAATCTATTGTACACAATTGGAGTGTACTGTTTAGATCAATTAGATAAATTAATCAATTATATTATGATTAAAAGTCCAATGTATTTAATTTTCACTCGCGAGTTGAGGATGATTTAAATAATCGTAAATACCAAATATAAATAAATAATAATAAAACCAGTTTCAGTTTTATCCGAGATAAATAAATTGTGTTAAAAATTCAATTTTAAGCATGATGGCTTTCGGTTGTACTGTTTTCGTTTTGGATATTAGAATATATTTCCCACTTCTACTACTACCCTTCCGCAGGGTCTACACGCATTTATATTATTTATACATAGGTATACTAGCTGGTATATATTATTATACCGTACGATTTAACAAGACTGAGGGATTTTGTACCTACGGTTCTTAAAGTTTTCAGACGTGCTCGGTGGGGTGCTCGACAGAGGAAATCAAATTTCGTCTCGCGTTCAACCTAACCATAGACCGTAGACAAGAAAAACGAGTTTCTTTTACATCCACTATAAAGTTCGTGTACGACCAATTGAGGAGGAATAACTGCGCGCCACGATATCAATACACAGTTCGTAATAATAAACGTATAATATAAATACATTTACGCTTAAATCCCCGTAATCGAGTAGTATTATATTATAAAAATGAATCGAATAAAAACTTTTACTGCTCATATAATAGATCTTCTTACAGCTGTATTATAGCCTATAGGTGGAGCAGTGTATTCATAGAGTGGAAGACGGAACTTAGAGAACATAATAAGGGAGAGAGTTTAAATATTGAATTGATTTATAATATTATAACCATATAATTTTAAGTATACAATTTTAAGCTAGATATATTATGGACCATAATATTATCACCACCTTCGCGTTATGATTTTATTATACACGTAAATGATTTTAATATGCATGGTTCCATATGGCAGAGTATACCATACAATATAATCATATAGATAGTTGTAATGATGACTGTACGACACACGCATATAATGTAATATAATATATACAGCTGGTAGGTGTAGTTGGGTAGATACTAGGTACTAGATGCATCGCTTGGACCGCGGTATACCTACTCGTATTAAATAATAATAATAGTAATACTATGTTATTGGTCGCTGGGAAAGCGGGGAGGCTGACGTGTAAAATTGAACAATCAATACATCACGCCGCCGCGGCTGTTGTCACAGTCACAGGCTCACGGCGAACGAATATAACAACCCTTTCTGCCGTCGCCGCCCACGGGCATTCTCGTCTATCCGTCAGCGAGCGCGATCGGTCGGAGAGGATGCCCGCGGTGTCGACGTGCGAGCGCGAGTGCGTGTGTGTTAATGCACTCAGAACGCGAACGACAAGAGAAACACATTTGGTTTGGCGCTAGCGGGACAGGTGACGCGCGCGCGGCAATGCGCGCCCGAAACACCCTTGAACCGCCGCCGCGCGATGAATAATTGTCGGCAGTCCGTTTCGAGTTCGGTGTATAGGCGTACGCGTCGTCTCCCACCCACGCCTACCCACCGATCCCTCGTAACGTTAGCGTGCATGTGTGCATGCACATGTGTGTGAATGTGGGTGATGTGGGTGTGTGTGTGTGTGTGTGTGTGTGCGCGCGCCGTTCGCCGTCTCGTCACGAACGCGCGCACGCGCCTCCGCTGATCGCTCGACGTTTTCGCGGCGAGACAGTTTTGCCCGCAGACGTGTTTGATCGCTTTCAAACCTCCCCCCCCACACACACACCACCGAAAATCGGCCGCCGAAAATCGTACTTAGGGTTTTGCACGCGCGTGTGCTGTGCTAGTGTGTATAGGCAGTAGGCACTCCTGTGCTCCAACGCCGCCGCCGCCCGCCGACACGCTATTATACGACTGTATACTTTTGATTGATTCTAATGGTTTTCGGCTTCGAATTCTATCTCGCTGATAAATCGTCCAGTGTATACCCTTTTCACACACTACCACCCCACCTCACTGCGAGCCACCCACATAACCGCCAACGATGACACGCCCCCCTGCCTTCGTATTATGTATAATATACGAATGCGCCGTATGGGTATTTCACGTCCTCATATGTATATGTTATATGGGTCTACCTATATAATATGTATTATATAGGTTATATATTCGTGAGTGTGTATATAATAGACGTTAATACGGCGCCTGTGTACGGGTTTCCGGAGACGACGACGCCCGCGACCAACGATGAATAATATAATATATAACATAACCACGGTGATTTATCAATATATTCGGAGAATATTATAATAATATATTATATGCGTTGGTCGATCGTGAGGGGAAAAAAATATTATTATTATTATTATTATGCGCCGTTTTTCCGAAGTCTTCGTCGTCGTCGTCATATACTAAGGGTATACAAAAAAAAAAATACTTTGAGCCGTAAATGTATAAAAAAAATAAAATATGGTATGTGCGTGTTTTACCAAACATTTATCCCGCTGCATTATGCATAATATTAATATACAGGTACATAAAACAAAGTTTCAAGATATTTTTGTTCAAGCAATAGTTACTGATTTAAATAATATGCAGACTAAAATCATTTTTATAATCTTTTAAAATATATTGTTTTACTTGGTTCATTGGATTTATAAATTAAGACGATTCATGTTAAATAAGAATTTGAGACAAGTATTGTTTTCAACATTTTGAATATGTGCATTAAAATTCATAGACAATTTGTATTAACTTATTAATATAATAGTTAATGATCAAATCTTTGCACGAATATATTATATAATTAAAAAATAATCGGGTGAGGTTAAAATTTAAATGGCACATAATATGCCTTTAAAATGTAGATACATGATGTAATGTGCTAAGTTATTTTATGATATTTTTAAATCATTTTTGATTTTTAAGTCTTATATTGAAATATTTGAATTAAAACCATGTTTTTATTTAGTATCTAAGAGATACAGCAATGTACGAACCTATTTGTTTATTTTATATTTAAAAATATATATTTTTTTAAATAGATGCGTAAAATATTATTTTCCTCGAAAAAACAACCTTCTTAAAAGCTTTCTATTATTCCTTTTATTCGACTTAAACATGGGGTGGTGTACGATTTCTACGCAAGCATGATGAGAAAAGCGTGCAAACAAAATACGAAATAAGTCAATAATGACAACAATATAATATACATGTTCTTATGTTATAACGTTTGAATACAAATAGTAGGTACTGGGTTTTTCATTATTTGTTTTAAAGTACTATAAAATTTCCAGGCATCTCTTCAACTATGTCTTATCATAGGATATAAATAGCTCTTTATTAATTGTATATAATACTACATGGAAGTCAAAAGTGTAAAAAATTGTACAGGATATATCACAAATTAGGTTATGGGTATCATTGAAGGACAATTCGTATGAATAAACCCATTATTTATTTTAATTTTCTATGTATAAGAATCAAAAAACTACTATGTTAAAATAAAATAAAATTAGTGGGTGTAGTACAATTTTTAAAGTCATCGCAAGTTGTAAAATTCAAATTTATAACTAAAAATATACAGAAAATCGAAAATGGATTATAGATCGAATATTTATTTTACCACGTATTTTCAATATTATTTAAATTTCTGATAAAAATGTTATTGTAAAGTCAACAATACATACATATAAAAAAGGAAGGAAGGAACGTTCAATGTTTTTGATATATCACTTATGTGACTCATTGCAATTAATCTAGATACAGACCAGATTGTATAAAATTACATAAAATCAATATGAAAAATATTGAGAATCTGCAGACAGTTCAATTTTAAAATATTTCCTGGAGGTAATACCAATTCTCTGTCGGTTTATTACCACAATGTTCTTCTTATTATTATTTCTATCCCATCTCAAGTGAGGTGAACAAAATGGGAGTTCTAAGTTCAAACGCAATATATTGTGGAATAGATATTATATATAGACATTCAAGTAAAAAAAAAAAACTACGGCCTCGCCAATGGGTTACGTTTTTTCTTTTCACTCGTAAGGATTCACCGAATGCCCTTGGAAAATGCATTATTCAGATAGTCATTATACCGTCATTGGATAGGATAGGGATACGGTGATACAAAAAGTGGTTCAGCGTTTCACATTCCACCCTTACTTTAGCGCTTGTTTAGAAGAGCCTTCAATACATTTTACTTTATATTTATATATATATACTATGTGTGTGAAATGTGTATATTATTATATGTATACACTATGCACCACACGCTAGCTGTCCAATCCAAGCAGAATGTCTCATTTTCACTTATACTCTCTTCCCCCATGTCTGATCGCAGGCTACACAATAATAATCAAAAGTGCAATGTTCATTACATATCATGCATACATGTATACATACATACAGTATTTGTAGACATAGCGAAAAAAAAATGTCGAAACATGAAACAATAGATGATTCTATTACGTTTGAATTTCTTTAATATTACATATGAAAGAATTTGGTTTTAGATTTGTATGTGAAAACACTAAAAATATAATATTATATTATATATTATTATCAACCTGGTATTACAGTTGTTAAAGATCATGGTACAATTATGGTAACCCGGCGTCCTGAATAGGCAATTTCACTACACTACTGTCAGACTGTCATGGATCACTTTTTCCGAAAACTCACGAATATTATTATATGATATTTCAAAAATATTTGAATTATATTACAGATACTTATATTAAGATATATTATGACAACATTACATCCACTATGTCAACATATATTTTTTACATCCAAAATTAGGTTCACGGAAGGTATATGCAAAAGAATAACGCTAAAAATTATTCGGTTAAATTATAAAAATATGGTAATATGTCTCTGTTATATATAAAACATTGTTTTCTAATTATTATTCACTCTTTTATAATTGCAATGGAAACCGAAAAACAATATTATAATAATAGTAATAATTTATAAAATAATAAGTTTTTTTTTAAGTGCTTTTAGTAGGTAGGTGTACAGTTATCACGGATTTTAAATAAATCGAAAGGATATGGTAAATTCTTAAGACGATTTAAAGATTTCTAAAGCAAAATTAATGTCATTGATCGGTCACTAGGGGCAACACGAAAGTTTGTCATTTCACCAAATGAATAATTCATCGTTTGTTTGATAAAATATTTAAATTTTGAGAACGAAGTAATCGACTTTTGCATTGTTCTCCGATACGATTGGTTATACACATTTATAATATATTTATTGTATAATTTATAATTATATAAATGACGTATGTATAAAATGTAAAACAATAGAAACTTGCATATGATTATAGTGGAAAACATCAGGAACGAGTTCGGAGAAGTAGTGCGTTCAATTTATTATATAATATTATAGAGGTTTGGAAATATATTATAGTTTCATAAAAATACACGAGGGTCGAATTGCGGGCAAACAGACGGGCGGCGATGCGGGTGCACAATACTATAGATGTACTCTTACAACTATATCGAAACAAAACAGATTGATAGTAATAATAGGTATGTATTTTAGCATATTATATAGAAAACGGAACGACGTGCACGGGATATCGACTATACCTGCATTCAGCTACGCCAGAAAAAAAACGTACACCAGGCACGTTTGTATTATAAATTATAATATATTATTTTCAAAACAAGAGTATATAGCAGCGGTATAACGACGTCAAATTGACCGGTTTATTCGATTGGTATATCCATTGACCACCCCCCCCCCCAGAATTCATACGACAACAGTACTCGACAAATTTACCTTATCTGCCTAATACCCATATATACTCTACCCAATATATTACGTCATAATGGTTTTTTTTTTTTACAATTCAATTGACTTGTCGCAATTGTCCACAAAAGCCCGCGAGAATTCCGAGTGCCCCGCGAGACGGCTAAATATATATTCGTTTTATACATAAATAATAAATATATATATTATAGGTATAGGAGTGTGTGCGTGCAATATATACACAATATATATATATGTGTGTGTGTGTATGTATCTGGCGTATTATATAGTGTAGAAGAGCTTTCCGGTGCACTGCGGGGTTTTTCATCAAAATGCGTATGCGTGCGCCGGCGTTATATGCGCGTATATATACGTGTACGCCACCACTGCGCCACTATTGCCAGACTTCCTCTTTCAAATGCTAATGCTTTAAAACGACCGGCCCGAGCAACTCTCTCGCCACTCCGCCACAGTCCTTCTCGCCCGCGCGTCCACGTCGCGCGTCGTACTTCAAAACCCAAATAGGCGTTTTCTACCGACCCATTTTGGTCACTTGATATTCGCATTCATTATATATACAATATATGTATACATATATTATCCACCGTCACTGTTACAATAATGCGCATACGCCGGGACTAATAATTTACGACAAGCCCTTGCGATTACGAGAAGTAGGAGAGGAAAAAAAACCAAAATATATTTTCGTACCGCCCACGATCAGGGTTTCAGAATAATCTTTATAATGCACACCTCGCCAGAAACAAATTTCCCAAATAGAAACCGGCTGAGCGTTACTTAATTAATTAGATACCAACGTGACACATATACATGCCAGTAAAGATTCTATATATTTTGTTTTTATCAAATGAGTTAGAAAAA
Source organism: Acyrthosiphon pisum (assembly GCF_005508785.2). Lineage (NCBI taxonomy): Eukaryota > Metazoa > Arthropoda > Insecta > Hemiptera > Aphididae > Acyrthosiphon > Acyrthosiphon pisum. Next base: position 117,262,348 of record NC_042495.1, read on the forward strand.
TGTGTAAACGTTTTTAAATTAAAAATATATATTTTTCCTAGATGTTTTTAAGTTCACAATTCCACAAAACAACACATTCCGTAGTAAATATAATTACAACATACCATTTGGCTCAAAGCAACGATTTGAAGCTCTATTTGATTATAAGAAATCGACGTGACGCATTACAACATAGTTTAACTCTAAACATGCAACTTATTTAACGTATATTTAAAAAAGAAGTTGTAATTGCCAAAGTTTGTTAAATAACTTTTAAAGACGACCGATGAAGGAAGTTTAGTGCCACAAACGATATACATACATACATAATGTACAAACGCATACATAATTACAATATAAATTTTGGATCAACGATTTATAAACGCGACAGTGCGTTTGGGTTGTAGAGAATCAAGGGAGTCTTTTAGCAGTCATTCATGTTTAAAATATAATATAGTGAGAATATAATGTATATTCTGATTTCTAAAATCAAACACGTGCGCACGTGCGTTAGTGAAAGTATATGCCTAATATAACTTTGTGATATTGAAAGATTTAAGACTTTTATATTTTGTTTTATGTATACATAGTAGGACGAAACACCCGCTACACTGAAGCGTATCCGACGGCGAGCTGTATCTATAGTGTACGCGTGAGAAACATGGAGGGAAAACTCGGATATTGGAAATTACTCGTAAATGGGAGTAAATTACGGTGGACGATGTCTCGGTCTCTTCGGCCACGTTTCAAGTGGGTAGTGCGCAGAACTTGACAGTGTATTATATATATACTAGCTGATCCCGTGCACCTCGTCGCCCATTAAAAATACCTACTCCATATGTATTAATCTCTAAACGTTAATTAACATAATCAAAAAGGGATTATTATTCCGAAAGGGATCCATTATTCCGATGGCCACGCTTGGGTGTGTGCTGCAATAAATATCGGCATCATAGTGTAGTGCACAAAGGTTCAATTCGGTGGTTCGTCTGGATCGAGCACCCATTACTCGCATGGTCCCCAATCTTGCTTCTCGGTGCATCTGTCTCAGATGAGCGGACCCGTGACTGACATTCACGGTTTGTCCTCACTCTTGCTTCTCTTTGCTCGTCTGGCTCGGATAAGCGGGCCCGGGACCGCCGTTCTCGGTCGGTACTCAACCTGGCTTCTCTTTGCTCGTCTGGCTCGGATAAGCGGGCTAGGGACTGACGTTCTCGGTTGGTCCTCAACCTGGCTTCTCTTTGCTCGTCTGTTTCCGCGGCTCGTGTTTCCCGCTTCTTGCGTGCTAGAACTGCGGGACTATTTATCGATCGTTTGTTGTTGGGCATAATAAATTAACTAATAATAGTAGAAATTCTTATAATAGTTGCAATTGAATTCGGTTATAAATATGAATCGTTGGGCACTATAATAAATAACAAACATTTTAAACCATTGGCAACCAATAATTATTATTATTATAGCTTTGAAACCCACGGTAACTATTTAAAAACAAAAAGGTCCATAAGTTTCAAAATATTATATAATTGATTGCCATGGGTAGATGGACACACCCGTACTATATCTGATCCTGTGCAATTCGTTGCCCATTAAAGACCTATAATTATAAACAACACTCATGGTAACCTTGGTAACCATAGTAACCATGGATCATGGTAACCTTAATAGCCATGAAATCTTGGTAACCTTAGTAACCATGGTAACCATAGTAACCATGGATCATGGTAACCTTAATAGCCATGAAATCTTGGTAACCTTAGTAACCATGGCAACCTTGGTAACCATGGTAACATGGACACACAGACACACTGACATACATTCATTTTTATATATATAGATATATATATATATAAGGGATCAGGGAAAATTATGGCAGGAGGGTGAGCACGAGAGGAAATAATAATAATAACCGATTCGCCGGTTGGATGGACGTAATATCGCACGCAAAGGGGTCCCAACGGCGACGGCTGCCGTTGGACTCGGATGCCGGCGGCGGCGGTATAAAGGTGGTGGCAGCGGCCCGAGAGTTGATTGCCGCCGAACCGGAAATGAACCGGTGCAGCACTTCCATATATATATATATATATATATAATAATAATAATAATAATAATATTATATAATGCGCCGTATTTTATATAATATATTAGACTGCCGTTGGTTTTCTCCGCTCTTCTAGGCATCGGGAATTAATGAACCGAATCCACTCGGCAAAATGCTGACGTACGGTTTGGTGGAGATAGAATACCTATTTCGCCACTGTTGCATTGGCAAAATCAAATATTAACGGTCTCCGTCGTAAATAAAAGGCGAACGACGGCCGTAGACCATGAACGACGTTGACGCTGCAGGACTTGGGGACTTTGTGACAAAACCGTTCGGGAGTATTAGTCGACCGGAACCAAAAGCCCTTCCACTCCAACCACCTTTTCTGCCATATATTCACGCCCGCGGGACTACGCTACGTCTGTGGAATTCGCCGGATTTCATTACGGGATGATCCTAGTATTGTCACCGAAAATTAGTCTGATTGCCCGTCCGAGAGCCAAATTGGCTTAATTGGCCCGCCGACCATAATAACGCACGCCGACTGTACCACGACAATAATCCGACCTCGCTAGTCGCTGTAACTGACACCGTCCAAGACGCACCAACAGCCAGCATTATGATGACATACCGTCGTTAACTCCACGAACAATGTCGACGAAGGGGGAGGAAATCCAGCTAGGTCCGAGGACCACATCGCAGTTGGTGATCGTCGGTGCGGTTAACTGACATTACAATATTATTATACAATATCCTGCACTGGGAAAAACGTTAGATGACAAGTTTGTTTGGTAGAGGGGAAAACCCATCGATTCAGAATAACGTTTTAATCGACTGGGTTCATGCTTCTGATATTATAACCGTTGCGAGCTGGTCTTAAAATTAGTTCTTTAGGTTTTTATTATAATTAAATTTTTTATTTTTTGTACATTGTGATCTTCTGTAATTTATATTATGTCTCAATAATTATTATAAGTATAGTGATAATGGAAAATACGAAGAAATTACATAAAAAAAAAAACACAAGGAGAATGATTTTAGTAAAACGATTAATTATTAAAAAAAACAGTTAGGGGTGAAAATATAACGAGGATAAATAAATTGCAAGGTCTATTCAAAATGTATATATAAGCCATGCTGTAAGTTGAGAGACAAATGAGGTACCGCATCCTAGGATTACACGGGTTTATGAAATTAAATACGTGAGAAAATATAGATAGATTTTTGTTTTCTTTTGATTTAATTGAATTTAAGGTTTTCACGATTTCACTTAAGCCACTACTGAGTTTTGATCATGTCCGACCATTGCTCAATACACAATGGTATGAATGATTTGTTTACAATAATTTTAAGGTAAGAAACGTTACAAACAAATGGGAGCGTAATTTGTTGAGATCCGACTAAAAACTGGAAAGTATATAACATATATAAAATAACTTATATATTATAATCCACAGTAGTTACATACGTTACATTATCATTAAATATTAATCTAATTTAGTTTTAATTTGTTATTAATTTGATCTGAGAATTGGTCAGACCTTAGATGAATTTTTTTGAAACGTATTTCTTCTAAATAATCTGCAATGTATATTCAATTGTAAAAATGTATTATTTTTTTTTTTTTTACAATTAATCCCGGAAACAAAGTAGACTTTTAATTATTGCATTGGTATATTTCAATTTATTATACGTAAATACTATCACTTGAAAATTAGGCATAAAATTAAATAAAACCTCGAGTGTTAGTACCTTCAAAACATATAGGTTCGTGCGCACAACACGCGATCGACTGTTTTACTCTATAATCTATGTGTATACAGCTGCTTATGTAAACCGGCAAACAGAGTGACCATTGCGAATTAGTTATATCTAGTACCATGAGTATTGCTGCAACTAGTAGTAACAAGCAACGATGACCCTCGAATGCATTATAGACGAATTAGGCCAAAATTGGTTTATTCGCTTGAGTATACGCACATATAAATATATAATATACATGATATGTATAGTATACATTGTATACTATATTACATACTACAATAAATGATATACACGTATATCATATATATATAGAACAGACGTTAATTTCGATCATTCGCCGAGGCTGCTGTAGCCACTAGCCATTTTGCGAGGGAAGAACACGGCCGAGGCCGTTCCACAAGATTATTTCGCGCGCAGACCTCTTAAACGAGTTAAACGCTTACGTTTTCGGTGGTAAAAACAAATTAAAACCAACTGTTTTCTTAGTGCTGTCATAATCCACACTTGCAGAGCAAAGGAGTATGTTTTCAATTACCGATAAAACCATGCCCGCGACGGGAACTGACTGAAACGACTGGAACTGCAGCGCACAGAGAGCCCGCGAGCTATTTCATGGCCAGGTCGGAGCTTTTATTGGAAAATTACGTTTTGAACCTTTCTTTTAAATAAAATGTGTACAACGAACAGACTCTGGTCGGTAATTTGTTTAATTCTTGAGATGGGTGTGGGGGTAAGGGTGAAATACTAAACGGCGACGTGGTTATAAATTAAGATTTAATAGCAGTACCTACGCATCTTGATTCGTGGTGCTATAATATTATGTGCAAGTATAAGAGACTATTATTATATAACCATGCAGTAAATACTTATATTTGTATATTTGTTTGGATTGTATACAATCTTTACAGTTTACCACATTAGCACAATAAGTGCGGTAAAGGTAAACTATTATTATTATTAATATTATTATGTGATATCAACATATTAACTAATAAATATTAATTACGATTATTTATGATTTTTTTTATGTTTTTTCCAATAATGTGTACCCAGGTGGGTTATGTTGTGTATGTGTAGGCATGCGTGTGTGTGTGGAGGGAAGTCATAAACGTCGTTTCAAATCACGGTTATAATTTGTATCGTAAAAATATAATAATTATATGAAATAACGATATCATAATAACTGGTAGATTATAATTATTATTAATATTCGGGTCAACATAAAAACCCGCGTCAAATCGATAAAACATTAGTATGCCTAAGTATGATTATGGCATTTATGCGGACTGCCTTAAATTACATGATTAACGGACGAAAACCCTCATGTGTAATGACTATACGCTTCGGATAGAACCTAAAGTTTATAATTATTTTTACCCAATTACAAACTTTCAATATCACGCTAGTTACCCTCGTTATAAAACTCATTAGTCAGTACTCGGGTGGGTTAACTTCATTTGTATAGAACATTGCATTAAAGTGAACAATAAAAACATTTGTGTTTAATACATAATAATATGATATATATATTTTTCATTTAAATACCTACCCAACTATGTTAGTGTCTTATATAAAATGTTTATTAATATTTTTGCGAAATGTAGAAAAAAATAAAATATTTTTCGGAACTTGATGTAATATTATATTAATGGACCATCGGCGATTTGTTTTTGTTTTTTATACATTGAATTTTAACATGAAACCCTATTGTTTATGTTTATTTATTGAGATTTTTCTCGTATGAATTGCAATCTTTTTAAATATAGAGGTATAAAATATAGAGATATATAAACAATATATTATATAATAATTGAAGGAGTCGCGTAGGACAGAAACTGTCGAACGAGCGAGAAATGCATTGCACCTCACAACTAAAAATATGACGCATGAACGCATGAACGCTGAGGTCTGAACTATCCCGGCTAGCATATGATCGGAAGAATGGAAAACTAAGGTATATATTATAAACCAACCAAACGATTTAACAAATAAAAAAAAACAAATATGTATTATAATGTATAATATTAAAACATAAATTAAAATACACTAAATGCTTAACGAATTTAACGAATGCGTTAAAAATATATAGTTGTAGCGTATACCTGTTTTGGGATGATTTAAGGCCTATTATTTACTGAAAAGATATATTTATAACAGCCACACATAACTACAGTTACCTACATGAAAAGTTCAAGTACTGTATTTTGTTAACCAGATTAAAATAGTGTATATGATGTTTTTTATTGTTTTTTTATTTAATGCAGAATTCAATGTATAAAAAATGCGCACCTACACATTTATATTTATTTTTAATTTTTTACTATAAATTATAATTAATAAAAGTTAAATAATGGTCAGTTTTAATATTTCAAATATAACATAAACGATATAAATACTTGTGAAACTATCGAACTACCCAATAAAAATAATTTCACAAAAACATAAAATATTTTATAGGTACTCTTCAATGACTTGGCAGTATAGTATAGGTATATAATATAGTAACTTGGATAATATTTTTTTTTTTAAATATGACATTTTAAAAATTGTAGTTTATTGCTCATACTATAAGCATTTACTTACCAATCCAATTTCACCCAACAACTTACGGAATAATAGCAATAATTGAATGTACACTATATTATTATAAAAAGGAGCATTATTTTTAACAAAATATTTATGTAGAATATTACAGTGAGTCATAATTTAAGATTTCAAATTAAAAAAAAGCTTTCTATTCCAATTTAAATTGTATACAACATCACCAAAACAAATGTTTTCAAAAGTTATATAATTATTATTTTAAAGTCAAGGGGCTCATAAATTTTAAGATCTACGACATTTTATCTCAGCGCGTTGTTCTTACACCTCAAAATCAGTGATTTATAATGTTTTTGTTTCGTTCAGTTAGGTTTATTTTAATATTCTTCCTTTTATTTTCAAAGAATCCGAATTTATTTATCACTTACATCGAAATTGGATCTTTTCATTCAACTTGGTAAAAACTTAACAATAAAAATACATTTTTTACCAACGTTGAATAAAAAAAATTTTAAATATTTATTTGGATTGCATAATGTTTATATAGGTAGATGGGTGTTTTTATATTAATTTATTGATGTGAACTTTATTTTTTTTTTTTAATATGTCTATGCTTATACGTATACAACACAATACTAACAATGTTTTTCATTAAATATTTCCAACATTTATGATGAATAATACAGTTCGAAGTATATGGAAGGAAGATTTTAATATTAAAAACCAGAGAAGTCGTTCTGCTGTGTAGTAGGTTTTTAGTGTATCTCATCATTCAGTAGGCGGTAGATCACTGCAGTAAAATATAATATGTTAAAATTGAATCCAACAATTCATACGATAAACGATTCAAAACGAAAATGGTCTGTCAGTATCTATTCCTAAGCGATTTATTCTTCTATTGGGAATACAGTTAGGTTGACCTATATTTTGCTTAAAGTATCACATAAATCATATTTATTACAATATTAAATAATATAATATCATCGGTATTAACATAATATAAGTCAATACTGATATAGAGTAGAACAGTTTAAATAATGTAATTTTACTTTTGAGTTTTGACCACCAAAGCACAAAATATATTCAATTTTCCACTAGAAACTACCCTCACTATTGAAGATTAAATTAATTTTTATGGTATAGAAAAAATGTCTTCAGACAGACATAATATATCATTTTAAGACCAATACATGTATCATATATCGTTCAATGTATAAACATATTTTCATGAAATTAAAAATATAATTTTTGTCAAAACAAATATTACATATTAAATCATATATATATAGCTCTGAGAAGTAAAATCTAATAACCAACAGAAATACAGTACACACATTTGAGACAATTATCTAACCTTATCTACACACATTAGTTCTTATTTAAATGTTTAACATGTTTATAACTGTGTTCTTAAACTGATAGGAAATGCAAATTATCAATAAACCATTTAAACGGAATAAACTTGAACCGAATCGTCTTTTCTTGACTCACTTTTGAGTGAAAAAAAGTTGAAAAGTAAAATTATGGCACGCATTTTCTTGTCGGAATACACTTCCTTGCATTTTATTGCCATGTATATAACATTTAAATCAAAAAAAAATGACATATTTTTAAATCTCTATTTGAATAAATGAATTTTAATTAAAAAAAACAAATTGTTTTCTATCTATATGAATCTGTATGTCTGAAGTATACGCCAATCAACATCACGCTTGATATTATTAACTTGACAAGAGATGAATTTACAAGGTTTAGAATTAAATTGTATGAATACTACAAAAGTGATTTAAAACAAAACGTTTGAATAATTTCCACGAAACATAAATGTTATTTAAGTACATATAATGACGTATAGATATCATTATTAATATACACGAATAATGTTTTCTTTTATGGTAATTATATTATTTACTTTGTATGTATTCTAGGATGCATTTTATGGGAGTAGTTCAGTTAGTTTAAGTGTTATACACCGTTAACAAAATAAAATTAAATACAATTTAAAAATAAGTGGAGCTTGATAATAATTTTCAATGTTATAAAAAAAAATAGGGTTGAAGTAAAAAATTATCTAAATAAATTGAAGGTTATACTTTGTTACAATGTTCTCGAAAAATAATTAAAGTTTTACTTATTATCCTTACAGAGTTTATCTACAGGATTATTATTTATTATTCATTCGAAGTCAATATGAATTTGTATGATGAAATTGTATAATGTATAATAATTTAGAATATAGAAATTATAAATTATTGGTTAATATTACAAACTCATTGCACCACCTATATAAAATAATATGTTCTATCGATCGCATCTTACTGTGGATCATGTCATTCTAGTGGTTTTGGTTCCAAGCTCAAACTGTAGTTATTTGCTTTGAAAATATAATAGCCAAGTTTTAAGATGACACAGACGGCATACACAGAACGCATACTGTCAAGACGACACTATCGCGGCGTATTTATCCATTTATCAAAAATACGATCTTACTCAATATCATCTTTATGTTATTCTCTATGTATTTTCGAGGCTAGGAACTCTATAATTTAAATATCCCAAGTCGTAAATTGTATTTTCACTTTCCTATATTATAGTGAATAGAAATCCAAGGGAAGGTCTATAGTTTTCTCTCTCCATGAGTATATGACATAACGTCACATAACGACGCATTACGTCTTGTACCTACACTGCACATCGATATACCAAGCGCGAAACACGCTACACGACAAGACCGAATGCACTTTAGTGACATGCGTGTATGCAATTCTTATACCAACTTATAAACATTCAATGATACTGATTATTTATCCATTAGATTACGTTTTAAGCTCTCAAATTCAACTTACATAGAGCGTGTGATGACAATATTGGTCGGTGGAAGCAATTTTTCAAATGATTTACAATACTATTTGTCATATTATTATTATCGTAAACGAGGTCCACTGTATGTTTGTAATATTTTCAATATAGTCCGAAACTACACGTTATTATATAATGGAATAATGTAAACGGATTCAGAACGAATGTAATAAATTATAGTTATAATATATAGTAAACGCAGTCGACTATCGTACGCTATAGATTAAACACATTATACCTATACGTCCCTAAACTATTATACTTTATATTATAATCGAAGTGCGCTCTACACCACTGGTGATGGGAACGCTATGGAGTGTCGTGTAGGGAGGGCTTGGAGCAGTTATATGCCACCAATCAAACATTATAACGTCCGCATGAATATGCATTAAACGCACGCTCTTTCGACATGTCCAATATTGGCTTTATCTACCCCAACCTCCCCGCGCATCACGTCTAGGCGTCATCGTCGTCGTCGCCGTAGTCATACTCGTCGTAACCACCGCGGCGGAGGGACAATTCGTGCTCCCCATAAATCCCCCTTGGCCGTGTTCTCTTCCACCCACCGCCGCACACACACACACGCCCCTCTCCACGAGCGGGTTTAGTTCTTCGTCCGCTTACAATGTATACCGTTTACAACTATAATATATAATATATGCATGTAAGTGAGTGTGTGTGTGTGTGTACGTTTTGTCGACTGTACATATTATAGTACACTACAAACGCAGCAGTTTGATATTATAATATTATAATATACATGTGTGTGTACTATTGTTCGGCGGCGATGCGTAAATTCGGCCACAGGGACACAACGCTATAAACATATATATTTAATGCGTATACATAACTACGGCCGGTGGAGGTAGAACGAGTGAAGAGGATAAAAGGACGTTAGGGGGGGGGGGGAAGTGGAACAAACTATCGCGGACTTTGCGGTCGTAAATAATAAACACAACAACACCGCCGCCAGGCGAGCGCAACAATTATATTATTATAATATTGTTATACCAATTATTATTGCGAGGCAGTGGTGTGGTGGTCCTGTCGGGTCCCGTAGCGACCGTCTTGCAGCACGTCGTATTCTCGATCGTGTAATCTTTAACCATCTCGTCTCAGTCGTCGTTTAGACAATCCACCCTCCCTTGCCGTCAAACACCGTTCAGATACCTCGAACGCGTGCTCTCTCCCACCCCTCTCCATTCGAGAGTCGAAAGTGTATACAATACCTACGGATAATATAAATATATAATATTTATACCAACGCATAGCTGCGGTGCCGTCCCTAGGGCAGAGCACGAGTATTCATCTGTATTATATTATTGTTTTAAGACAGAGATATAGGTAGGCACGTCTCTCTACGAAACATTATGAATAACTAATATTTGTTCAACGCACAACTCACCTTTAAATAATTATTTGAGCGATCTAGGCGTATAATATATCATATAATTAGGATTAGAATGTTTATGACCTTAAAAACTCTATAAAATTCATGAAAAAATATCAAAGTATACTCTTAAAGAGTTACAACAATCAAATATGGCACTATAAAATACGCTAAAAATTAAAGTAGTTACTTATTGTTCGTTCAAAGAATACCTTCTAAACATTTTTTGTTTAAACTACAAATTTCATATTCTCCAGTTTTTGAGAGATGTGCCGCTAACAAGTAACAATAATACCTACAAATAGGTAAGTACAAATAGCGTATTACGTCTGTACTCATAATCATCCTAAAGAATAACCCAAACCATAATAATACAACTACTGTTTATGCTGATTATGAAAAATACGCATTATCTATATGAATTATTTTAAGTTTTTGTATACCATCGACCGTCGTGCATGATAAAATGTAAAAATTATATCGACCCCCACTATAGATTTAACATCAGTAGAACAGACATATAAATCGATTAATTTAGGTTTTATAAATCAATACCTAAATCCACCATCCCACGTCTATTATCGGTTTGATGAAAATATGTCTAGTTGGATTGCATTTTTTATCCAATTATGTATTCCAGTGAAACACTTACTTTACACATAAAGTATCATATTATCTATATAAACTTAGGCTGTTGAGTAAAATATGTTCTTAAAATTTAAATAAACATTGAAAATTCCGAATACGTCTACTTCAAGATAAAATAACATTTCTGTTGAAATGTATACATTAAACATTAAGTATACATAAAATGTAATACAAAATTTAAACTATGCATCGTACAAGACCCACAATAATTTTATAATCTAATGAACGATTTTATTCCTATTATTTCAATAGTAGGCGTATGCTTGGGTATTGGAATAAATGTATATGCCAAAGATCTTTCATTTTTTAATATTAAATTAAACGTTTTAAAAATACTCCTGTAAGTATTGAATATAGTCTAGCTCTAGACCTCTGCTTGAGTTAAAAGTAAAAAAATAAGTAGATTGTAATTATTGTGTAAGTATAATAATCATGAGAGTTGTACCAAATGATGTTATTGTTAACTTATCAGTTATCAATACCTAACCAAATGACGAACGTGTTCAAAACGGATAAAATAAGAGCACAATATTTTGTACACATGTAAAGTTATTTATTAAATTCATTTAAGTAGGTGACTCAGTTATACACTTATACAGATGTTATTTTGACATTTACGTGAGTAGTGTTCATTGAAAACAAGAAAATAAATCTGGTTGGAGTGTCATCTGAAAAACTGTCATACATTTCCCCTTTAAATAATTCAAGTCTAAGCCGATTTGAGTTTCGAAGCGAAGAGTGCATTTGTAATTTGCATTTTGTTCGGGGCGTCTAAAGTTTTCACGCTCCGGTTAATATTGCCAGAATACCGTAGTAGATGCGTGAGAGTTAGTTCTTTCTCATCTCTTTTTATTCTTTTTATATTATATATTTCTTATAAAATTGTTGCAATTTTTGTTATTATATATATATTTTTTTTTTCATTCAACGCGATTACGTCAACTTGTCACGTCGAAGGCCGACATAAAATTCCGGAGTCCCGTCATCGATTGTGGCTGTGGAAACGTGCCGTGAAAAAAACATTTTAGGAACTGTGGCGGACAGTGGATGTCGTGTCAGACAAACCCCCTTCGGTGTCGTCCACGCGTGCAGTTGTGACAATTCTTTAAAATATTGTTTTGTTGCCTCGAGTGTAAAAACAACAGGCGTTAAATATAGGCTGGGAATGTGCAGCAAGGAAATAAGAGGTTCTTTGAATCGTTTTTTAAGTCTGAAATGAGCGCGAAACGATGTCATTATTCCCGGTGGTCGACCATTAAAAACATTTTTAATAGCGTTTTATTATTCTTATGTCAAAATAGAAATTGAGTAATAAAACCAACTAAAATATTATTATCAATAGTATTCGTTTATATATATTTATATATAGGTGTGTGTGTATAGTATATATTATTATTTGCTTGTATATATAACGTTTCCAATATAAGTGTCTTCGAAATTTTTACAACCATCAACATTATGCCTCAATCAATTAATTGTCTGCTAAGACCTAGCTTTTGTTATTTTTATTATAAATTAGGGATATAAATATAAATACGATGGTTTATTATTAGGGTGTGTAGTCTTAAGGACAGTGATGCATAGAAATTGAAATATAGGATGCGTTTCGAAAAAAGCTACCGTTATTAAATGAATTATTATATTTTGTGAAGTTTTTCTTTACAAACCATAAATGTGGATCTAAATTCGCTTTCTGCTAACTAAACACTGTTTACTAATTATGTCATGGTTTAAATTACTACCAATTATACATCAAACTTTGAACTTAAAATTCTATAATTCTATTATTATTTTGATAAAATCTATCAAGCTATTTTGCAAAATTTTAAAATTGTAAATATTACAAAATAATAATAAACAAAGTGGTATACAGTTCGTAAACTGAAAAACCGACATAAAAATGGAGTAGTGGAAATACGAACTAATAATGTTTCAATAAAAAAGAATATGTTTTAAAAATTTAGAATGATATTTTTAGTTCTCTGAACGTATAGAAATTTAAAACTTCAAATAAAATAAAATATAACAATATATAATATCATGAGTTATGACCAAACTTTACCGAATATTGCATTATGCCACAATATATTTTCCAAGAACAGTAAGTTGCTTGTTTCCAAGGGTTATTATTAACTATAATTCACAGTATTATCACGGTACCATATTATACGTGTTTAATCGGGGTATTGATCCAATCATTAATAATTTAATCTACTTAGAACATCTCAAGAATACGACTCCATTCCGACTAACAGTTATATGTAAATAAGGCCATGGAAAGCACAATGAATATTATTTTACTTGAAGCCGAGTTCTTATACTATACCAAGTGCCAACGAAAATAACCATCCGACTGATGTTTCTACAGCAGCAGCAGCCTGCTAGTGTCTACACCTATAAGTTCTGAAGTTAAAAGTAAATAATTCAAGTCGAATACATGGTTGTTTGGTGTGCATTCTCATAATTTATTCATAAAACAGTAAAAGCATTTTGTTCCAAATACTATTGGCTATTTAACGTAACGACATTGATTTATTTGATCCATAAACATTCTGTTATTGTGTCATATAAAACACGATGCGCCGGTATGTGAATTTTCATTGTTGGTGAAATACGACATATTTCTTTATTACAGCATTTTACACGTGCAGTCAAACAATATACATAAATATATAATACACATTCTTTTTCAAAACTTATATGCGAAACATTTTTAGTGATTTATGGAAATAATTAAATATGTGTTAAGCCCGAAAATTATATTATGCCAAAATTTTAATTATTTACATTTAAGATACCGAAAAATTGTACGGAAAAGTCGACTGTCGGGGTTCAACAGTAATAGCGTTTACTTAATTTATCAACGGTCATAAATGTTAATTAATTATATCGTATAGAAAAAAATCCTATTTTAATGTTTTCATATTATAGGTAGCTCGGCGTTGTAATTTTTTTGCAAAAAATATAGTATATACCCATGGCTAGAAGAAAAAGCTATATATAAAACAGCTGGGACTGAGTTGGGAGGGTCGGCTAATGGTTAATATTAATTGTATTAATTATATTTGTGGAGCTCGGTGCAGTATAATATTTCAATTGGAGTTGAACAAACAATAATAACAATGTAACAACCTCCCGTTATATAATATAATAATACCTATATAATATCGGGAGAGTGCGTATAATCGTTTGACGTCGATCGTAAATCGCATTCCACCACCACAGCCGCCGCAAGGGTCGGCCGTATAATACAATACAACACCAGCACACAAGTGCACTGTTTGCGAGTATAACGAATAATAATAATAATAATAATAATAATAACAAAGATAATGATGATAATAATAATAGTAATAATAATAATCCTGCGCAGCTCTCCCAGCGCTAACACGACTGCACAACAATCGGTTCGTTTGCGCCCAACTTTCCCGGATCACCTGCTGCTGCTGCTACTGCTGCCCCAAAGCCCGCCGCCGGCCACCTACCGTTCAACGTCATCATAATCATCATCATCATAATCATTATTATCAACAGAAGCAGCAGCAGTAGGTATAGAAGAAACAGTGTCTATACACCCATCGTATCATTTCAAGACACTGCAGTACAATAGCCAAACATTAGGGTACATAATATACTTGAAGTGGGTGGGTGTCTTTTAGTTAGCTGGTAGTGACCGCTGGTATACGTATATAATATATAGCAACAAGGACACATTAGTGGGGAGGCTAGGCGACTTACTTAAGTTCTAATATTTTGATACTATAATATAAATTACAGGGATAATTTTTTTGTATATTGTACTGGTTAGTTTACGATATTATTTTATTTTTTACGACTCCCGTGTGCTTCAAAAATAATGATTGAAAATACCTACGTCTGTTTTATTTTTGTTTGATTAGACAGATTTTTAGTATTATTATGATTTCATTCGTTTTATTAATCATTGCTTCGTAATGAAATTAATTTATTAGAATGCTTAAATTATTAAAGGTATATCGTTATCCTGACAGCATGCTAAGGTGTTATAAACCTATATAACAATAATATTATGATAAATAGTGACCTATACAATAATAAAATATTTTTTTTTGGTCGGAGAGACATTATGATTAGGTCACACACATGGGATACGAGAGAGGCCGACAATGGAGGAGTTAATGAAAATTGCTCTAAACCATTTCGCGGCTACCCCTGCAGGACAGCCAACAACGACAATGACGCACTCCTCCCCCCCTCGGGACACCGACTCCAATACTCCATGATCGTGCCTTCGCAAAACTTAGTTCATTTTATATTTGATATAATAATATATTATGTAATATGCGTATTTCATACACACACACACACACACACAGTCACACAGAAACACCAAGTGCGCTACTTATCAAATTTTGAAACGCGAGCGCAACGAAATGACCACGACCCCATCCCGTTGACCTTACTCGCTTTTATTTTGTTTAATTTTCAAATGTTCAATACTTTTTTTAATTTTTTTTAATGTACAACACAGAATTGACATAGCTATACAACTTTAAAAACTAATATTAGGTACACATCAGGCGTATAATTTAGATTTCGTATATTTTATTTTATCGGTTCACACACATCATATTTTCCTTTTTTATTTATTTTGACATTTTCAATAAAATTTAAAATATATACCTACTTATGAAACTTTCAAAGTCATGCAGTCAATTTACCAAATAATTATTAAATAAGGTATTTAAATAAATACGGTCCATTCATGTATGTAATATCATGTCAGTGGATGACGAATTACGTTAACAAAATTAAACTTTGATTTAACAAAAAAAAAAAAAACAAGAAACGGGTAACGTTGTAATTGATTTTTAATACAAATATAAATAATTTATAATGTATATTAAGTTATAAATTGTATTCATCTGACAGAACAAATAAATGCGTTGAACTATAATATTATTAGGTATATATCATTATTGGGGAGGGGTTGGTGAAGGGAGTAAAGTTAGCACAAGAACTCAAATTATTAGTATAATATTTGCTAAATTATTAACATTGTTATAAATATTTAGTTCTCATAGAAAATAAGCTGATTGTCAAAGTTAATTTTTTTTTAGCTGGTTAGCTCATAATTTATTTATCACATTGATTACCTATACCTAGTATTATGACGACATTTTTGAATTAAGAATAAAGTTTAATATTTTATTATAATTGTATATGTGTCGTAAAAAATGTTTGCCTCCCCCCCAGATCTTTTCACTGGATCCGTGTCTGGAATAGCTGGTACTAGAATTTATTACATTTAACCAATAACTAATCTTATCAGATTGGAGAAATACATTTTATTATAATTTATAAGCCTCATAAACCTAATAATAGTTTATTCAGTAAATATAGGAATTAAAATATATTTAAACAATTATTCCACTAAACAAATCATATTTGAACTGGTGGTACTTACATTATTTTTTGGAAATTTACGTTAATACGGAAAATACGCTAATACTGCATATCATATTTTTAAATTATGTATTTATTTTATATTTTTAAGTATATACTAATTTTAATATAATATTATTCATACAAACAATAAATATACTTAAGGAATAAGGATAATCTGAGATTTAAGAATTAAAGTATCGTAAAAACTTATAATTTAAATCCAATTTAAAAGAGTTATACCAACTGATTCATAATTTATATAATTATATATATTTTTTCTTTGTTAAAATGATATCTTAACAAATAATTGTACCAGATAGTTAAATTTCTCTCAAGTTTATGTAGAAATATGAGGAATTATTGTGGATATGTAATTTTACGTGTTTCCTGCTTGTTTTTGAATATTAAAAAAAAATATCACACGATAATGTTACATTTATATTTGTATTATTCTTATCATCATTATTATCTAAAACCGGCGTTTCGTTTGTCATGCTATTGTATGAACAAGAATGCACTGAAAATCTGATAAAAGATGTTCTCAACAAGAAACCGTTCAACCAAATAACAAGATACGGTATATTGGGACAAGAGAATTTCGAACTGAATTGCGGTATCCTATAGTTATTTGAAATCCACCATTTTTAATCTTGCAGGAATACACTACCCTTGCCCTAGTGTTGTTGTACGTATTTTTCTCCGAGTTTCCAGACGTCGTTTCCAATATAGTATCTCTGAGAGAATAATATACTTTGTTGTACTGTGCAATAAAATATGTGAAAAGTTAAATATATAAAATACGCTAATGTGGCAGAGGTATGAAATCGAAAGTTTTTACACAATTACACACGAACCAACTCGTATAATAATTTTGAAATTATGAACATGAAACAACTTTTTAGTAAATCATTTAAATTGTATGGAACAAAACTTTTGGCTTATATATAGGTACCTACACATATATTGACCTTTATTCAGTTTTACAGGATGCAAATTATAACAAAAACAATACAACTGTTATCATATGTTATCGGACTGTTAGCCTCCATTTCTGATCATATTTCATATTTTTTATGCAATGGAATTGTGGTAGATTGGAGTAATATTATGAAAATATCATTGGTGTTGTTAATAATAATATACTATATTTAAAAAAATGTAAGTTTCTACTAATCATATTTTTAAAGTACCAGCTACAAAAAAATAATTAAAATCGTTAATTTTTGTTCAAATATTTAATTTCGTAATGTTGACTTGAAATGTCAACTTGAAACTTGAAATGTTCATAAAATATATTTATTTATTTATTTGATAGTTTTAAGTTTAAGGGAAATATATAAGAAAACTTGAATAAGGTTTTAAATTTTTTTGATTGAACAAAAAAATTTTTATCAACAAATATATAAAAAAATGAGGTAGCTCAAAAAGAACCAAAAAATATTTTAAATTATATGTTGTCTATAAAAAGTAATATGAACATTTTGTAAACATATCTATAATCTATAATATATACTAAATTTATTCCAATTTCAATAATTACAACAAAGAAACCAAAACAAAAAACAGGTGAGTGTTGAAAAAATATTCACGTTGTTACGATTATTAGGAAAGTACTGTGATTTATCTACGTTCAAAGTTTCAACTCAAAGTTACAACTAAATCAAATATTATACTAGAAATCACACTCAATTTTGAATTTTTAAGCATTTTTGGTGCTCCAAAACTCGACGACAAGCACAATAAATAAATAAAAAAACACATCATTGTAAAACCAATACTTTAATCGCTCCACTCAGAATCTAAAATGTTTATCGATAGAATTAATTAAACTTTTATAAAAAACCATTTGTTTGTAATTTTTTTTTAATTCTATAAGTTTGATAACTACTGTTAATACAAATAAAAACGTACTTATATTGTTTAATTAATAATTTATCTTAAAAAAAATATTTTATGTTATAGGTACAATAAATACAAATTATAATATTATTTGAAATATTGAAATAAGCACATTAATTGTGTAACAACCAAAGTTCATATTCTCAGAATTGTATTATTCACTGAAGAATTTTATTAAACAAGAGAATTATAATTATCGTAGGCTAATTAATTATGTTCATAAAAATGGCAATGACAAATATGGAAATTTGAGGGCGTACATTAAAACATTTTCAAAAACTATAGTCTGGGTGGATTATAAATCAAATAAATAAATTCGAAAAGCTTACCGTTCTCGATAAATAGCTATAGCCATTTTTCCCCACTCGACTTACTATTTATTTTTTTAAATATTAATTTCATTCTTATTAATCTTCCACTTCCTTCTTTGAATAGTGTCCCCCGAGAGAATAAACTTGCGGCGATGTTGACGTAATTAATATAAAACTCACAGTTAATATTTATTTAATTACGAGACCAACTCAACAGTTTATTAGTTCTCTTTTTTTATTACCTCAACCATTCTCGATCCTCTTGTTCATCTCACACAAAGATCATACACTCCTATTAATTCATTTCAACGACTTCATTTATTATGAAAATAATAATACATATTAAGTATTGTTATTAAATATTTTTGAACATTTGTCAAGGAAATTTTAAACTGTTTATGGCAGCCACTCGATAATGGGAAGTTTAAAATTATGTAAATTTAATTACATTTTTATGCACATAATTATTTTATTATAATAGTCTACAGATCCACTAATATACATAATGTTTAAGCAATAATTTATATACATTTTACTCTATTGAAAATGTGTTGCAATAAGTTGCAATACTTAAGTAAGAAATAGGCCCAACGGCCAATATAAAATGCTCCATATATGAATGTATAATTCTAGTTTATACCAAGTATGATTGATCTTAGAATAATCGCAGCGTTAAGTTTTATGGTACCTTAATATTGTACAAGATGGCCTAAATGTTTTAGTACTTAATAATTTATTTATTATTTTGAGTAAATATGGTAGTATAGAATAAATAATACATTTTTATTTTTATATTTATAGTTTATAAGATCATTCAACTAGCTATACTATTAAGTAAATTATTTATAATTTGTATCCAAAGTTTACGTACTATAACTTATAAGGCAATTAATGAATAACCCATTTGCTTATCTTTTATGCCAACAAAACTCGACTACTAAAAGCAATTAAAAATTGACTATTATCAGATAGTTTATGAACTACTTTTGATTTTGTGTAATATACACATGGACCGTCAGAAAAATGTTTTAAGTTTTTCTAAGCAATAATCATAATATATTCACTAAATAAATTTGGCGTTTCCATTTGAAGTTTAACTTTTACAGTGGAGAAATATTCTCAAAAATATATGTGGAAAGTTATACAATTCATTAGAGTTTAAATTGAAAAATGTAAATCCCTGAGAAACCCAGAAAAAAAACTTTCAACTTCGACACATTTTTTTCTTTTACAGCCCATCAATTTACGCCACACTCAATTTAAACTCGAGCACATTGTAAACTCTAAACCTTTACACGTTACTAATAACATTCAAATGGGCGAATGTTTTTATTCCAAAAATGGAATTTTCAATTCTTCTTTTATTAAACGAATTAAAAAACTTTTCCCTTGAAAAAAAATAAAACCTATTTTTATATAACCCCACCTTTCAGATGCAGAATGAAAACTTTTCCGCATCAAGAATAAGACGATTATTATTCAGTTGGAATATGCCTAACAATAAATATTCGAATCCAATTAATTTATGATGAGTCCCAAAAGTGCTATACAAGTGATTGTTGTAAAAGTTATCACAAAAATAGTACAAATTGAGTAATTTTCTAAAAGATATAAAAAAAATCGTACACGAAATTGTATATAATTCCTTCAAAAACAATAAGCGCAATTTATAAAAAACAAAGACGGAATAGCTATAATATTATTTGGTGATTTATATCAAAATAAAACTGCATGAGCTGTATTATAATTAAACTTAAACATTTTAAAACGACCAACTTTTTTTCCAAAAACTATATTTTATTCAATCGACAAAAACGTGTAGGTGTGCTATTTAAAATGTTCGGATTTAACGCATCCATGTAATGAATCCATGCATTATTTTTTATATTTTTTTTTATAACACAATTCAAAAGATTCTTTATTATAATTTAAAATTGAACTACCTATTTATCCGGAACATTTAAATTTATTCAAAGTATACGAATATCGCGTAACACATAATATTATTGTTGTGCTTAATACGATTAAAATATTAAAAACAAAAAAAAATGTTTAGTGTTCCCGAAAAGTGTTATTATTATATAATTATAATCACGGACGATATCCCGATGTATTATGATTTATATTTGTATCCGATTAACATATTATAGGCTGCTTAATATTATACCTACATACATTACATTATGAAATGTAGTATATAATATGCATCTATCTACATGTATACCTACATGTATGTATGGTTCAGGAATAATGCGTTTAATTTAAATACTCAGGGATTTTCATGAATCTGCATAAAAAATTGTTTCGAGTACGAACCGTATATAATGATAAATACAAACGTAGACATTTCGATTTAGTTTAATAAGTGGTATAAACAAAATATATGCAAAATACCAATATTTCGATATTTAAGCCCAACATGAATATCGCACGTACCTATCACTTATTTTAATGTAGGTGCCTAACTAATCAGATCAACTTGATAATTGATAAGGTCTGCTGTTTTTATACATATAACCATGTTCTAATAGTGTACATAATACTTCAGTCGATTATACAATGAATTATCCATGTAGACATTACTATATATGTTTATTGTTTCGGTAAATAATAAAATCAGTTGTTTTTTATTCCCAATTAAAGCTACCTACCTATTTAAAATATAAAAAAAATGCTAGTAATAATAAAATAATTAAATTTTACCTTGATCGGCGAGTCGTTGGATCTTTCATAACCATCACTTCAGTTATCTCTCCAAACTTACTGAAGTACTCTCTCAATGATTCTGAAACAAATAAATAAATAACCACATCAGTATACGAATGGTATAATATAATATTATTTAACAGTGACTTTTTAAATGTTGTTTGTAACAATACTACCATAATTAAAACAATTCAATAACTATTATACTTATTGGATGTAATATGTGGTTAAATAATAGGTATGAATCTAGTTTTGATTAATTTGTCCCCCCCCCCCGCAGTTTTCTAAAAAACTAATGACCATTGAAATTCATGGACCTAAAGTGTGATAAGGGATAACTCTAAAACAGTAAAATCTAATGATGTTTGCCAATTTTATTTAGTTCTATCATTTTAATATAATACAGTTATTGAATTCCGATTGTATAAACGATAAGTATACCTACTAATTGAGTCACATGATTATTTTGAGTAAAATATACAATCAACTAAAACTCAGATAGTATTTGAACATGAACTCAATTACTATATTATATTATCTTATATTTAACGGGACTCAAATAATATATTTCTTAAAACGACCTGAAACCCGATTAATTCCAATTTGTCTAAAAGGTTTTATTGCTTGACTCAGCTCATATGCTGCCTATTTAAAAATAGTTTTTGTCTAATTATCAATGAATAAAAATCAATTTAGTTTATGAAAAAACATTCCTCCTTTCACGCACACCGACTAAATGTGTAAACTTATATCCTCCTAGGAAATTGGTTCCCCCATTTTAATCAAAGGTCATATGTCCAAAATATTTCGTGTTATTATTTAAGTGAAACGCACAATATAATATTGTGTATACTCCAAGAGTATACGCACGCACAATAAATGTCTGGCGTCAGTGGCGGTGGGAGAGCAGTGGGGAAGTTACACGTTCTCCCTGATAAATCCATCGGTGGAAATATGAGTACTAGAGGGCGGAATCTCTAGAGAAACGGCGGCATTTCTCTCACATGGAAAACGTATATAAATACTTAACATCCCCAATAGATTCGTAGTTTCACGCGAATGTATATTATCTCCGAAAAACCCTTCACCCTCGATCGTCGTCGTTCTCCCTCGGTCTATTCATTATACACGTACATAAGCGCGCTGCACGTCAACCTGTCCGCGTCGGAGCTTTCGTTGCCGAGACGTACACGACACATGCACTGCCTGCGCAACGGTTTCCGAACTTTGCCACAATTTTCCTATATACTTGCCCGAGAACCAAACGCGATTTTTATAATACAAAGATTATACGATTATTGGGTTATATCATATTGTAAATTAAACTGCGAGAAAAATTACCTCCAAGGTTGCGTGATCGCGACGTGTGACAGATTTCTGCAGTGTCGAATACTTTGCCTTTTTTTCACGATAAACTTTGATAGCTCGGAACAAAATATTATTAATCCCCTCGCCGCAGTTAATCAAGCCACTGCACCTCCAACAATCAGCGAACACCACGTCACGGTATAATAATAATATTACTATCGATGTCTGTGCTCGATGGTTAAGTGGTGACTGACGAATGATCGCGCAAGGAAAAAAGACCGGTGCATATAATAATATTATATTTTTACGTATATTCGGCTGATTGAATAACTACCAACCTAACGATGTTATTTTCCGATTCAAGCAAGGGCACTGCTAAAATACAATATAAATTATAATTTATAATAATATTATTGTTGATATGGGCATACTAGGTAATATACTGTTTTCCGAGAACGTCATCCGTTACGATATTATTCACAGTTTGATCACTATAAAGTTTCTCGCGGTGGGCGGACGATGGGTGCGAAAACACACATTCGACATAATATTTGCCCTTCCCAGATTAAAAAATTTGACGAATGTGTTAGTTGAAAAACTTGCGAACACACATATAATAATATGTGTACCGGCGGCTATAAGTTCTAATGCGTTTCCGAAATTAAAATCGATACCATATCGATGTCGCCCTGCAGCAATACAAACTATTTGTGCAGTGTTGGCCGTTGTATTTTTTTCTCGGAAAACAAAAAAACTGTACCGTTCGCAATTTTCCCGATTTATATTTATATTCACTGCTATTATTTATTTGATGATTTTTCTAACGAATTAAAACTCTGATTATTGGACGATATTTAATAGTATATTATTCACCTATGGCGTATTATGCAAATAATAATACGTTGTATGTCAAAATTAATAAATGCACTAATAGCTAGGTAGATAGGTACCTTATCCATATTAATTATCATTGCCATTCAAAGGATTATAACGCATTGACGCATATTGAAATATTATATACCCGTGAAGGCGCGAACGACGAATTTCAACTCACTTTTAATTTTATATTATCATACCTATATTATTTGATTTAAATGAAGAGTGATGACAGATATTTATATCTAGGGTTTTATTTATAATATATCACCGTTGTAAAAAAATAATAAATATCAAACAATTTTCCAGCGTACGAGACGTCGCTGATTGCATTGCGCACACAGTCGAATAATAATATTGGGTAGGTATATGAAAGAACGTTTTGAAAAACAAAAGATTTCAAAAGTGACGCGCGGCCCGCGGGGATTTCCGATCGCATTGAACAATGATAATATATCATACATATTATTTGAAATCCATATATTTTATCAACACAACATTAATATTATGAGCAAAATAATATGCACAATTTTTGCAATTTTCGTGTTACGTTTCTAGACAGCCGTCGAAGGAACGAACATTATACTGTCATCGAATGTTTCGTCCGCGGGCTGCCTATAATATGCGCTAAATCAAAATCATCGAAAACAAAAAACAATTCTAATAAAATATTATACTATAATAATAGTATAATACTATCGCCCCGATGGTGAAACGGGCGCCAAAGGCAGACTTGTGGAACACATACAATTACAATATCGTTTAGTGACGGTTTGCATTGTTTTCTTCGAATTAGTCTCATCGAAACGATATTATTACTAAATAATAGGTATCATCTTCTAGCACAAGACTCAGTTATAAAGTTAGAAGTCGATAGCAATAATTTATTAATATCCGTATCGTTGGTGTATACGCAATATATTATTATATAACTTTCTTGTAAAGCTTGAATATGTAATTTTTTTTTTTTAATTTCAAAAATTCAACAATCCATACATTAGGTACTAGGTAGGTATACATAATAACTGTTATACGTGGTACAATAAGTGTAAGTGATGGCATTTATGTGATGACATTTTAAATACAGACTCGATGGCCGGAGATAAGAACTATATTAATATAATATTACGCATACGAAAAAAAATATTTAGCTTACAATTTATATTTATTGTCTTGGCGGACAGTTATAAAACTAGTTAAAGTTCCTAATACGATTTGGTTAAACACTTATACCTAGTTTAAATAGCAAGAGGTATTATAGTTTTATTACAAAATTACAAAATAATGGCCACTTATACTAAAATAAATAGTTAAACCTATTATCATAATATTAATGGGGTCAAATATATAAGTAAAGTATCGTATTTAAATACCTAGTCAGAAATCATTTGTTTTGACTATATTATAGTTAAATTATAGGAATATCTACTTGTATATAATATACATACAACAACTATACCAACTACAAGTCGTGTGGGGCCTTGGTGAGAATTTTCAATGCGTTTATGGTGTTTATTAAATCAGATTCTTTTTACATTACATTTTTGTGGAATGGTTTTATTATGATATAGTCTTACAAAAATATCCAGTTGGTAAGGTCTATAGTTTAAAAATATTATTTTTTCTAGAGACAAAATAAAAAACACAGGTACACTGGTAGCATACACGCCACAGTTGTCTGTATGCGAAAACCCGCCTTTATGACGACAAAGGAAAAAATACAGTGTCATATTGTAAATAGATTATTTTTAAATGTTCTTATTTTTCGTAGGGAAGATAGCTGCAGGTGAACTCATTACATATTATAAGTTCACTGTAGTAAGACGTCATATCGTACGTATAATAATAGAATTATTAGTCGACCCATCGCTGTTTAGGTACGTAAATCGATTATAAAAATGGGAAGATCGATTAAAAAGTTCCCGTGCAGTACCTACTCGTATATGTACCTATAGTATGATACCTATAGTATCAAACTATTTATTATTTGTCATCTGATGAAAACTTAGAAACAAAACGAACCGCAAATCACAATTATAATAAATTATTATTATCATATTATAATGGTATTATGATACGGATGGATTTACGGTTTTCCATTTCATTACACATTATGAACCATAGGTATATAACTAGGTATTATTTTAACAATATGTCTCTATTATTACTACACGCGACCGTCCACAAATATTAAATTGCAAGTAAAAAATTAACCGACGGACCCCAGACAGATAAATCGTATTTATTTTACACTATTATTATTACTTTTTTATTTTTCGCAAAAATCGATTATGGCGTATACGAACAAATTGAGTTTCGTTATACGCGACAACCGCCCGTCCCATTCGAATGCACTATAATTGCGGCGGCGATGCGCATTAGGAAATCGAAATTATTGTTTTAATTTATTTTATGAGTCTCGAAGAGTATTACACAGATGCACTACATAATCGTATATAAATATATTATACACAATCGTATTATGTATATATCAATGGTTTCGTTTCGTTCTCGATTCTCGTTAATGAAGTCCGAGAATAAGGATATTATAATTTATAACTATTGTATTTGCCAAGATTGTTATTTAATAAGTTTGTTGGTAGGTAGGTACTCGGATAATGATTAAATCAAATGAGTCAAAACTAAATTATCAAAATTAATTCTATAAAATATGTAATTTTTTAGATGCTGAACGAAAGGAGTACGTAATAGCATTTAGTTGATAATGAGTGTTTATTGTTTAGACAAATGTGTGTGATAATTTTATAAAAATGTTATTAACGGTAATGGGATAAAAAAAACGCACAAACTAAGTAGGTACACACCACACAGATTGATTTTCATCATAATATCGATCTTGGTTTTTCGTCATATGATCGATATACCTACTTAAACGGAAACCGTCAATAGAATTTGAAGTAATTTTACATCATTAAATTGAAACTATATTGACTGCATTTGAGATTGTGATACGCCGATAGGATTAAATTAAAAAAGTTATAACGTTCTCAGCCTTCGAGGCATTCCTTATTTCCCATACATATTGTGGGCATTTCGAATAATTTTAATTATTGGAAACATCGACATTTTTGTGGACATAGTCCATGAAAATATCGAATTTTCTACGTATACACGGATTTTTTCTCGAAAGCCGTTTGTTTCAACCGTTTGGTGTGAGCAATAAAATATATAATATGATTTTGAAATATTTAAAGCCTCGATCGACTACCACGAAGTTATTTCGATCAACGACCACAACTATAGTGTTTTCATTATTATAACAATATAACCGCCGGTGTGTTATGTATTTAGTCGAATGAATAATAATTTTATTATTGTCGCAATACAATTTATAAACGAACGCACGGCGTAGGGCTTAGCAATAATAATAATCATATAATTATTTAAACAAACCATAATCGTTATTGGAAAATCAATTTCAGCGAAAAACGCTCCGGCGAAATTCCAGGAATAATGTCTGGTGGGACGGGGAGATGATTAAATTAGACTTTTCGGAAACCAAACGACGCCGCCTCCACTGGCGGACTTTCAGGGTATCAGTCGATAAATAATATTATAATATTGTGCACGTGCACAACTACTAAATTATATTGTTATTATTACTTCGATCGCGCGAGGTGTTCCAAGAATCAAAACGCTGCACCGTGACCGGTCGTCGGGTGAATAATAATATTATAATTAGTATAATATTACTCGACGGACGTTTAATACATTTATATTGTATAGTATTATAGATTTGAAGACAAAACGGACGGCAGGCAAAGCAAAATGATTTCAGAGTTTTTAAAAATAAAGCGATTGGCGAGTTGACGTAGTCTTCGCAGCTTGACATGATATCATTATAGTTATAATACATAGTTAGGTACTTATGTATACCAAATGAGAATTATTGAACATACGCGATGACTTACACACGAGTACCGAATGTCAAAGGAAGAAGCCCCCACGTGTGAAGTCTTCGGTGTTAAACTGACTGTGGAACATATTATTACGCCTCAAATACGAGCGAGATCGACAAAATATTGGAATAGATCCGATCCTTGACACTGCACTGGGACCTGAAAACGAAGGCTACACCTAGACGATAGCCTTCTTAACAACAACGAGTATGTAACTCAACGTAAAAATCGTAGCACCCCATAACTCGTGCGGTTCATCTTGGCCTTCGGCGACCGTAACGATTTCACAAAATTCCGAAAATAATTTATTCTGCTGCATATATATATATATATATATTGTATAAAATAATATTATGCATATTTTGCTTCAAAATCTGTGGCTCGGCATTTTAATTTTGCCCGTTTTGTTGTCGAAACTGTTTACTAGGTATTTTTCATACTAAATTAATAACACACATATTATAGTGTTTGCACTCACTTTTTTCAGCGTCCGTACCGTATAATATACTGTTTACGTATTTAATGCCATTGTACTTTCGTACTTTCGTTCAACATATTTTATTTTGATTTTTTCCTCGTACTGTAATGTGGTTCTAAAACGGAATTGTATAATAATATTTTATCGTTTGATTTCCCAAGACGGTTCGTGCCGTGCGTATTTCGCTCTCCGCACCCATTTCTATTTACACCGAACCTGCAAGTTACTTCGACGAAACCGAAAAGTGGACGACGACTGCACTCAAAGACGGTAATTATTATTATTTCGTGTTATTACGACGTGGTACACTTTTTCGTTTTTACGAAACGTACATAAAAGGCGCACATTATACTTAGATATTTTCATTGGTCAAAAATAGTATTCCCAGAGAAGGGTTGTTATTTGAGTTATTGGATATTCTATTATATTATAATATGGTATGTGGTAGAAGATTCAAAGATTTCCAATGTATGAGATATATTGTCTGTAAATCCGACAAATTCTCGAATTGTACAAGATTTTCTAGAAGAAGAATTCAATAAGTATCGACACGTATAGCAGTTACGTACCGGCTCGTATCTAAGTTTGAGTATGGTAAGTTTTGCTGGTATATCGCACATGTTACTTCTTGGACGCACGATTTTGAACCAATACCAATGCGACACCGAATGATCCAATATCTTCCTTAAATATCATGATAACTCTATGCATGCTTTTTTATAAAAACAAATTTCTAGTTTTTTTTTTTTTGTATGGTCGAGGAACAGTTGTTCTGCACCACCAAGCACTAATGCAGATGAGGAACGATTGCAGATGGAATTAATACTTTTTCGTATAACTCATCACAACAATTCACTTTTACATTTTCTTTTTTAACTCTTAACGTTTTTTTATCATTTCGAATACGCGCAAAGATGACAAGTTCAAGCCAATCGAGCTCCCATCACAATTGTTAAGACGCCGTATTTACGAGCCACTTATACATTTTGTAATACGGGTCTTCTGACAATATTTATGCATACGATTAACAATTTAAATCCGAAAGTTGTTATTTTTTTAGTCAAAATACGTAAATCGGTTCACGTATTATTCGTTTTTATCCCTCTACACCTACGATACGTACCTGAGTATATTATTTTCCATGCTAACGTTTTTTTTTTTTTTTTATTACACGTATATATGACGTAAAATCTGTGTAATCTCTCCCTCCGGCTACCGCCACGCGCTGTTTTTACGTTTTCATTATAATAACTGCGACATTTTATACGAATTGAAACGGATTATATAATATCATTATAATAATAACATAAAGTGTTTACATAGGGAGTGAGTGCCCACGGAATTTAACGTTTATCCTAGAAGAGGACACAATATTATTTATCAAATCAAAACACGAGGGGCGTTTTTTTAACTTCATGTCCCCACTTATGTGGCACATTTATATAATAGAAAATAGAAATATAGTAATATATCACGAATATTAACAATATTAGGTATATTATAATTATAATAATCCGCTGCGGTGCACCCTATGATAATATGCGTAATATGTTCACCCTGAAAATCTATAGATATAGGTAAAGATGTATAACCCTCTTATTACGCGTAATTATGCAACGACGTGCAGCCAACAGTCTTCAGTCTTCAGCGAGCGTTTGCCAAATGTACTTTATACGTCATTTATACTGTATACTACATTTCAATAACGAGTGTATTTAATACGTGTATAGTTTTGTTGTAGTAGCTACAAGTCGTGGTCGCGAGTGATGTAGGGGATGGAAAGAAACGAAAAGTATCCATATTAAATGTAGCTATTATATTATACGCACGCTACGAGGAGGAATTGCGAATGTATCACGTAGAAATAAATAAAAAGGTAAATCAGAAAAAAATCACCGTTATTATATTATATTTTTTTGTCGTCTGGGTGAAATTATTGTTCCGCGCGCGTAAACCCGAAAAAAAGTATATTTATTATATCATACTCGCGCGTTCGTATATATTATAATATAATAATAATAATAAATCGGGGTTAAAGCTTTTGCGCGTGCGCGGCGTTACGTTTAAATGGACTTAACGGGTAACAAATCATAAACGCGTTGGGGACACACACACATTATATATATATATATATAATACGAATATAGGTATCGTGATTTTTATTAACAAGGGCTGGTGAGGTGGTGAGGGGGGATAGGACGATATTTATGTGCGACACATACGACGTATACAACGTTTGTGTGCCCCTCCCCTCCTCCCGTGGCTTCATCCTTGCTGGCGTTTATGATATATATGTATAGTATCTGTATTATGGCGTTGTAGCAGTTATTCCGAATTAGACGCCCGTCCGATGGGTTACATTTTTCAATTCCGGAAAGGATTTTTTCTACCCCTCTTCAGCAGGCAGCGCTCGCGGGTTCCCTCTCGATCATTTATCATCCCTTATCAGTATTTCCGGGACACGAGCGCGCGCGCGCGTTTGAACTAAAATTGCCCGCGATTCTTCATCCGCAAATATCGCGATAATAATAGTAATAATAATAATAATAATAAATTACAATATTATTATTGTGTAGTCGAAAACAATGCCGATGAACGTACCTACGTACCTACTGTACAGTACACGACGCGTTGCATACACTTTACAGTATACAGTATTATTATATTATTATTATTACCTATTATTATTATTATTATTAATATGAGGTCGCCTTAACTACTTTGAGACGAAAACGAATAGTAATCCATATATATCTATATTAATACATATATTATAATATACACGCTCAAGACTCGACTTAACTAAGTCATACGGAGAGGGCCATATGCTACTATAATTATTGTTCTAAGTTTTTAGTTAAATTTATAACTTTATCGACTCCGATTTTCGCAACTACACATTGGTTAAAATACTTGGTTATTAGATGCAATATGTCTGAAAGAAATTTTCGTGCATATGTTGTTACATTCGTTTTGATTTGAAGCTGCAGATTTTTCCACGTAAATTTTATATTTATAATTATTTTGTGTTTTCATATTGTTCTAAGACCGGGTGAATGTTTAGTTTACTATCATAGTGGTTCGAAACAATGATTTAGGTACGCAACAATAACAAACACATAAATATTAATTGCCATATGAAATCTTCGTTCGAAATGGGATCGCTCGACGTCCGTCCGAATAAAATGATATATTGTATAAGTCTGCGCCGGCGGGAATTACTGTCGATAACCGCGAATTAAATCCCAAAAGTTGATTTCGTTTGAAATATTAAACGAGTAAAAAGAGAAAGATTATAAGAACACGCTGCACTCTGAATAGTAATGACAATAATAATAATAATAATAATAATAATAATAATAATCAAACCGCGGTATTGGACTATTATTATATTATTATTGACGACCATGATACGACCACCGACTATACGAATAAAATATAAAAATAACGGCTCGAGAAAGGGAAAGAAAAAATACGGAGCCGAAATCAGCATCCTCGGCACACTAACTTACAGTAACGGGATTTCGTAGAAAAGTCATTTTTTTTCCCCGGCGCGCCGTACGATAACACATATCATGTACACCACTCCTCGCCCATATACATGCTCCACATATTTCACGGCGAGTTTGATATTAATTTTTTATTGGATTAGAGTTCCAATTATGATTTATGTGTAAAACGACGCTCGATTTATATATATATAACTGTATGTGTGTATATGTTTATTTATGTATGTGTGTGTGTGTGTGTGGGGTTGCGCCACGCTTTTCGCGTGTTGTGCTTACAAAGTTTTTCCACGTTCCAATTTTGCCGAAACATCATTAAACCCACACGCGCGCGCTCGTCGCTCGTGATATATATATATAATAATAATATTTCTTCCCTCGATCAATTGGTCGGTGTAAGGAGTGATAGGAGGAGGGTTTGTTAGGAAGAGTGCGGCGGCCGGAGGGGAGGGTGTTTTTTTGCCACCGTCGTCGTTTAAATTCCAAATGCCGTCCGGGAAGGAGCGGGCCGGGATGCAGCTGCGGAGCGCGGCTTCGTGCGGGAGGGTCGCGGCCGGGGTAGATATCATTTTCCGTGTTGTTGTTTTTCGGCCCGTCTGCAGCCATGGCGGCGCGGCGGGGCGAGAGAAACTTTCCGTTGCCGCCGTCGGCGCCCCAAACAAACAAACGGACCACCACTGCCGGCCTCGTCAGAGTCGTTCGGGTCTCTCTCCCCTTGTCCTTCGATCGGCAGTCTCACTCTCTCTCACTATCACTCTCTTTCGCTATCTGTTTTTTTCTTTCACATGCACCTCCGACGCCTTCTAAACGAACCGCAAAGTCGCACTGTGTTTGTTTTCGATTTCAAATGGTGTACACAATGTGCAACAACAATAATAATATATTTTAAAATATGTTCGTATCCGCTGCAATAAGGAGTGACGACGGCGCCCAAATCATGATGAACACAACACGATGTTTTGCGCGTGGGGAGTGCAGTTGCAGCGCATCCATCCGCGGTTTAGGATTATAATATAAAATTTTATAAATACGCACTCGGGCGATGGGAAACGATGAGTAGAAGATATTGTGCAGCCGAGAGACGTGGAAATAAAAGAGAACACCGACACGGCTCGCGCGAAATGAAATTACACGGAGGCCGCCGCCTTTAATAAATGACCCGGTGCCGCCGTCGTATAAATTATGTCGGCTTTAATTGGACGGGTGCGTATTTTTTTTCCTCTCGTTTTTCTACCACGTCTTGGTGGAGGTGGGAGCGGAGGTTTCGTGCGACAGGCGAGTCTTGACGCCTATATAACACAATAATAATAATAATAATAATAACGAAATAAAACGCGATTGGCCTCTTATTTACGGAGGTTACACGCCACCGCCATCGACGGAATTTTTACACCGAGACGAGCCGCTTCGCTGCTCGTCAGCGACACCTCGTTTCGACGTCAACGGCGGAAAGCCACGTGCCTGACGACATAAAAGTGTGCGTTTTTTATTTCATATATTACGTTCGATATAATAATAAAAATATTTAATCGAACGGCTTTGCGTCTTACGTGATATCGTAACGTTATTAAAAAGTTATCGAAAACGTATAGGATCTGTTATTATGTATATAATATAAAATATGTTATAATATTATATCATCATACACCGGCGGACGGTGGTGAACCCTCCCCACTTCGGGGAAATTTTTTTTGCCTATAGTCGTGTCATCATAATGTTATTATCATTATTAAACGTCGTCGTGCGTCACTCTCGTGTACTAAATATATGATAATATTATATGCTATCAAAATTCTGTGGTGTATAATAATATGATAATAAAATATCTTATATTATAATAAACGCAGTTTTAACATTTCGTTCGGAATTATAATATTTCACAAAACCAATTCCACCCAGGGACGAAAAAAAAAGAGTTTTCCAAAGTCGTTTAGTCCGTGGCTTTTGAGCGCCAGACGAAATGCGCATTTTAATAGAACTGAGATCTTTTCGTATTAAAATGTATTTATATATTATATTTGTGCCTTATATTTTCGTTAACGTAATTTAAGTTTAAATATTTTAAAAGATTAACGACCGTGAAAATAAAGAAATAAAATTACACATTTAATTTAAATATTATAAAGTCAAGAGTAAAGCTGTTTTCGACTTTAAGTCGTTCGTAATAGTTGAACTACTTAAAATTCATTTCATTTTTCCGTCACATTGCATCGTATAGTAATAAAATAAAAAATTGTATTACTATAATGTTATATCGTGTTTACTTAATGACGTTGACGGTGAAATATTCAACAGTAGGTGCGTTAGTTTGATTTTTGACATGCCGCCAAAACACCATTGACTAATAATAATTCAAAACATGTGTTCGTCTATTAATATTATGGTTTTTATGCTGCAGGTTCACACAAGCACCGGTGCTTTAATATGTTATATTATATACGTAACATTTAGAAGCCTATATGTATATATGTGTACTTCCCCCTCCCCACCAACCTTGAATATAGATCGCGAGTAACACGCAACCGTCATCCATCAACTAACGGCCGATATTAAATCTTGGCTGACAAAAGAGGGTACGGTTAAAAAAAAGTGTATAATATTCTAATATAAATTTTGCCGTCAAACTTTTTGACAAATACAACGGACCTATTTATTATATTAAAAAGTGTACGGGAAAAGTTCAAAACGGATCAGTCGAGTTTGAAAGACTTCCCACTTCCTCCACCGTCCCCGACCACCGTCAAAACCGTTGACCATCACATCCGGGCCAGAGGGGAAAAACGCGATACTGGCATTTTTGACGGAACAAATAAAAAAACCCGTCTTTACACAACTTATGTACTTCAACCGAACTTCAATGTTTGTATCTTGTTCACATTTTCCCTCAGGCCAATTTCATTTAACGATTTATTACGTTATAACACAATAATATTATACACTATACATAATATGTTATATTTTATTGTAATATGGTTTAATCGTAACGCATAACGACAGTAATGATGGTTATTATTTTTATTTTTTAATGGGGACTATTAAACGTTTATAAATCGTACAGATGAACAATCAAAAAGTCAATCAAGGATCTTTATTTGGTTAGAATTAATTGATTTTAAGATTATTAACAAAATTGGGTTACAAACTTACAACCTCAATCCTAATATTTAACTCTGTGAGTAAAACTGCACTTTTACAATGGTTTTCAATATTCAGAAATAATCGGTTGTATAGTACCTAGTATTTTTTTTAGTTTTATTATTGAGAATTAAATAATAAATGCTTCAATAACTGAGTCATTAGCATGTAATTACGTTTTACGTACACATCGATATTAGTTAACATTAATTATAAATATTGACTTAACTATATTCTAATACAATGTGAAGTTTATACATTTTTTTTTTAGCTTATTTATAAATTATGTCGTTTGGAATAACTATTAGTAAGTATATCTCGCAACAGTTATAAATTGTTTGAAATATAATATTATGTCTGTTACAATAATTTACAAATATCTCTGAATGTACCCACAATAAAATCGATTATTCATAGAAAACCAAACGATCGAAAGTTAATATCGTAATTATTTTGTATGTATCGATAAATCGAAAAGTCATGCACGCCGCCTCGCAACTACGCCGTAAAAACGGTGAATAATAACCGTAAATAAATAATATTAAAAAAACTCAAGGAGGGTTTTAAAAACTTGAGTATAATAATAATAATATGAAAGACATAAATAACGAGTAATAGAAGGTATAACGATGCTATTAAGTGTATACAGACGCAATATGCGGTCCGATGATTTTTATTAAAACGGAAGATAAATAACGTCGAAAGTTAACAAACATTTTACCAGCACGTGCAGCTATTAGCGCGAACCGAGACGGTCCGAAAACTGAATATTCTTTTCCGTTTTCTATATTATTATAAGCTGCGCTATCGCGGTTATAGGCCCCTAAACTCCAAAGACGTCACTCTGTTGTGTACCACGTTGCATATAATACGATCTCAGTGTCGATGTATATACCATCGCTGAACTTTCCTAGACGACGGCCGCGGCGTGATTTTAGTCGTTATTACTTATAATATTTATTGTATATTTCTCATCACAATATCAAAAATAATCTGTTCTCCCTGCACACTGCTGCAGGTCCCGCCGCCGTCGTGCGTTTAGCAACATTATCGTCTCAGTTATCGCCCGCGCGTAAACATAACAAATCGATGACGATATTATAATAGTGTATATACAATGTACTATACCGACGAAAAACAACGTATTTAATGTTAGGGGTGGTGTATAGTAGCGTCGCCGTCGTCGTAGCGATATCAAATTCCGAGTATTATACCGCATTATAATATTTACAGTCGAATTAAAATCGTATATAATACGCCGAATCACTCTGTATAATTTTGCATAATATTAGTTTTTGCTACGACGGCGTTGTGCATACAAACCGCACAAATGAATTTCTTGCCGTTATATCTTAACATCACCCACAGCCGCCATCCAGAAGCAGCAGCAGCAGTTGACCCTAAATTGATTTAACAGCTTATACATTTCGGGTATATTAATAATAAAGGGAGACATATTTGGCCGGTCCGACCGTTCATTAAATTCCTGTTACCCTCTTAGAACTACAGCTCACACACTAACACAAACACATACGCGTACGGCATTTGTGTGTGTGTGTGCGTCTGTGTATGTACAAAGATAATAATATTATAATATGGCGTGTGTGCGTACGGTGTGGGTCGTTGAAATTTATACGTATTTACGAATTTACAAGACATTACGGGTGGTTTTACTGAGCCCCGTCGTATAATATATATAATATTATTATAATATACTGCTGCAGCGATATAATATACGCCACGCGATATTATATTCCCCATTTTAATACCTACCCACTATTATAACACTGTATACCTAGGTACAGCCGTACAGGAGCTTTCATTGTTAACGTTTATTGTTATTTTATTTTTCACAATCGTTATTATTATCTTTTTTTCTCCTCTAGCCCCCGTAATGTTTACCGGCCGCCCGCCCGCCAACCGCTAACCTTTTGTTTGTGAAAAACCTCTACCTTTTCACGATGTTTGCCGAGCTTTAAAATTTAAACTGATGTTTGCCGCGCAGTCATTGTTATCCTGTCACCGGAGCAGTTAGGAGACAGTCAATTTGTTTTCAACGCGTATAATATATATATATATATATATACATATATATCTCTTATGTGTATTATATAAAATATATAAACGCTACAATCTCGGTAAACACGGCGTGTGTGGGAGACAATGTACGCATTCGAAGGGGGGGACCACGATCCAATTTTGTTGTATAACATTATACATACCAACATGTAGATTATTATTATATTATTATCGTGTACATAATAATAATAGTAATAATAATATGACGTACTTTAAACGTCACGGCGAGATGCTAAAACTCTTGGGGCGACGCACCTTATCGCATCGTATATAATAATAACGTGTACATTTTGTTATTATTATCAGCATCGTGTCTATATTATAATATAAATAATGTAGTTATATATTATTATTACTTTAAAGAAAATATAATATATAATATGCGCATGGCGAGAAATAATTTAAGACCACGGTTGCGATGTCGGGGAAAAAATGATTTCGTCGGCACGGAAAATTTTCCACCAAAAATAAGATTTACCGGCCGGCTTTATTATCAGCGGAACTCTTATAGGATTTCCGAGGGTTTTCCGCGCAGACGATAACTATATATATAGCTGCTGTAGAGAGAATAATAGTAATGATATTATATTATTCGAAGTCGTCGAATAAATTGCTGTTCGAGTATTTTTTATTTTTTTTAAATCAACGTGGCATATTATAGTAAGCCGTATAATATACGAGCATTTCAAAATTGAAAAAAAAACCTATCTGCTTCCCAAACTGCTGCCTGTAATGGGTATAGTGGGTATAATATATATAGGTAATACCTTAAACAAATCGTTACAATATATTATTTAATCGAATGCACGACACGCTGTTTAATATGTTATTAAAACGCGTACTGATGACTGTTGCAGTAAACAATACATTTTGATTTGATCCTGGCAGGGGTAAAGCAATCATATTATGAATAATATTATTATTATTATTAATCGTTATTCTCAAACACTCACCGTCCTTTTCACAAAGTTCGACGTCAAGTAATATGAAACTCGCGCCGATAGAAAAATACGGCGATAGTAAATCCATTAGACATAAATGGAGTCTCATTAATATTGTATTGGTCATCATCTCTCTCTATAATGTAATATACTCGTAAGTACTCAAAAAGTTAACTGCGTGCAGTATATATCAAACATTTAGGCGTCCGTCACCCCGAATGCATCACACATCGCGCGTATACTATCGTGTACGAAAAATGCGATGCATTAAATATCCGAGGGCGTATTTTTACCGGACGATATTTTGGAAAACCGTATTAAAAAATATAAAATACAAAAAACAATAACGAAATAATATTCTCGTCGAATTCGATTTTCTCCGGTGCAGCGGCTACGTCATGACGACAATAATGCGTCTTGTGGTGTATTTCGCTTCGCGTTTTCGTTCCTCACCCCTAGCCACCAACCCCATATCGCGTCGTACACGCGTCTGTGTAATATTATGTATAACACACGCACAGGTATAATATATGGATCCACGCGATCCCGTCATAATATAATGTAGACGAGGAATGATATTCAATCCGAATCTGCGCAACACATATATTATACATACAACAGTAATAATACGCGTGTACCTGCATTATATATAATGTGACAAGATGTATATCGTACATACATGAGATATATATATTATAAATATACACGGTGCTGCGGCGACTCGACGATAATATATTATTATTATTATTATTATTATTATTATATCCGGAGGAACGGAAAACGCACAGACGTGTGACTTACGATAAGAAAATGGCAAACCTGTATACCTATGTATAGATATTTGGGTATACATAATATAACGCGGAAGCGCCACGAAGCGGTCGTCGCGTCAAAATCCGATATCAAAAGCGCACGGGCGTACAGGGCGCGGATTGTCGGCCGAAATACATTAACCATCCCCTCGTGCGCGCAGTCTGTCCGACTATACTCTCCGTCGTAAAGTGAGACGTCAAACTCTCTGGAAATTACTGGATAAACTATATATATATATATATATAATATATGTATGCGCCACCGTCGACGACGACGACGCCACCGGATACTTGTCAATGCACTTCCGTTCATCAAGTATTTATGGCGAAACCGGCCCGGAGAGAGACGCGCGTACGTGTTTCTCACCCCTCCGACCGCGGCACCTCCTCCGCCGACCACGCCTTTTATATACACATATATTTATAATATATATAATGTTTTACCCGTCGTAAACATTTTACAACCGCGCGTTGTTTGGGCGGGGTTCCATATATTTATAGTATACAGTATATAGTAAGTCGGAAACGAAATACATCGCCGACGTTTCGGTTTCACTTTCGGCGCCGATCGATCGATT
Source organism: Acyrthosiphon pisum (assembly GCF_005508785.2). Lineage (NCBI taxonomy): Eukaryota > Metazoa > Arthropoda > Insecta > Hemiptera > Aphididae > Acyrthosiphon > Acyrthosiphon pisum. The sequence goes on from NC_042495.1 coordinate 117,301,549, forward strand.
CACCTCCCCCCCCCCCTATACACACTCAAAACTGAAAGCTCGGGAAAGACGTCCGAGAGATCCTCCACCCCCTGTGTACGCCTGCTGTTATATTGTTATTTACGTGACGTGGACGCGCAAAACGAACGATTTTATACCTTGTAAATATTGGATATATATATAATATATATTATATAGGTAAGGTAAACGGTTTTTACCGAGCGTCGTAATCGAGTAAATGTAAAGACGACGTGCGGCGAACCACACATCACATAATGTATATCAAATGTCTTTAATGTACAAAAGTGTGCCTGTATATTATATAATATAATATAATGCTGCTGCTGCTGCTGCAGTCTATACACGACCGCAATAAAAATATAAATTTTGGAATTATTTTTCGCACACATGTGTTGTAGTTCTATAAACATAATACCTTATAATATATAATATAAAGTTAAATCGGCGAAAACACGAGACGAAACTATACATGCATGCGGCCAAGCTGGATCAGTATATTATTATACTGCATTTCACGAGATTTGCGCGTGTGTAGGTGTGCATTATATAGAAAAAAATGCGTCTCATATGAAATCCGAACAATGTGTTTAGTGGTGTGTAAATTTTTCAGTCACGGACATCAGATTAAAACCGTGGATAGAAATAATGCCCTTATGGCGAAACGACTGAAAGTTTGGTTGTGTATTATGGGAGACTTTTAAAGTTTACATAAATGTCAACAATTTCCGACACATGTTACCCAAAAATGTAGACCGAGAAAACAGAAGGAAAAATGAAAAATAAAACACCGTGTATTTTGTATAGTATAACGTACGGACGCTCATGTCCGCGTGCGCTTGAACATGTACCTAAATATATATGTGCATATATATATATATATATATACACGCTATGAGTATATAAAAAAAATATACAAACGCGCTTAATAATTTCTCGAAAAAATGTTTCATTGGCACCGGTAAGGTATTTACATGAGTTTCGTGCATAATATTGACTGAAACGCATTTCGACTTCACGTATCGTCTGCGTAAGTACTATTTTTCTTCAAGTCAAACAGATCAAGGACTGCCTTCGACAAATCCGGAATATTATAGTACCTATGTTAATATTATGTGTACTGCAGCACAACACATTTTCTCAACCACCGTGATCGCCACCACATCTGCAGGCGAGAAATAAGAGGAAGGCGGTTTTTTTCTTATTTTTATTACCTCACATAATATAGACGTATAAAATTCTGACCGCGACGCAACTAATATATATATATATAAATAGAGCAACCATAAAACCCCAATTAACCTTTTAATTTAAAATGTTAATGCAGCACCGTATTTAACTTAACCTTTAGGTAATAACTTTTGCCAGGCCCCAGCCGGTTATTTTAGGTTCGCGGTGCGTTTCTTTTTTTCCCCTCCTCTATTAATTTCACGACCATATTCTAAACGCGTTTCAGTTTTTCATTCGCCCTTTCCCCTACCCTCTAACGTCCCAAGTCACCACTCCGTCTTATATGTGACAGGTTTTTTTTCAAAAACGGATTATATAGTTTTACAACATCGACGCAGTGAAGTTTAAACAGTGATTACTTACTATGCTATTCGTAAGATATAACGCAATGTAATTAAAAAGGACTGAGAAAGTGTAACGCGTTTTTGTTTAACGATATTCGAAACGTCAAAATGAATTCTAATTACATATTATTATTGTATTAAGCTACCGAAAATTTTAACAAAAACGTATTGCATTAATACCTACTATGACGATGACACGTGGCATTTACATTTTTTAAATAGTTTTATTGCACAGTAAAAAATACAAATTTGTAAGATTTAAATTGTAAATACAAAAATAATCTCAATTCAATTCAGTTAATCAACGACATGATAATTATTCAAAAATATATTATATAGGTCACGGATTGGATAACTTAGGTTTGTAAAAACGTCACTTCTTCTGCGAATACCATAAAAAACAGAAACTGTTTGAAAAGATACAAATGGATTTACGTTGAAAAGGCTACGTGAAATGTATTTACGACCTCATTAAACACAATTCACTCTGCGTGACACGCGCTTAGGTTTTTTTCTTTAAAAAAAAAAAACATTTCCTCTACACTCCGTTATTTGTCATCTTGGATTATTATTTTAGCAGTGCGCCCGTTTATCATCGAGTCACATCGATGTCAGTGGCGTCGATTGCCTACCAGTGAACGGATCTCCAGGTGAACGTGCGAAAATAGAGGTAATAAAATAAAATAAAATAAATGAATTATGTAGGGAAAATAAGAAAGAGGGGAAAAATGTGTTTCTCGGGCTTTTAAGTGATTCCGCTGCGCGGCCAGTATATTGCGAAATAAAGGCATTACGTGGGCTCGGAAGAATTTCGATCAAATCCTTGTTCTCGTCGATGGCATATATAACGTTTTTCTTCTCATCCTAACCTACTACGCTACCCGCCAGTCCACAGAGTCAGTACAAAAGCCGCACGGGTAGAGCGCACGGCTAGGTGCCGGTCCCTGCACGGTATATATTATTATTATTATTATTATTATTATTATTATACAGAGACGGCTTTCCGTAGCGGGGGCAAAATCTATATAGCGTTTATTGTAATCTAGGGATTTGAACGGATTTTTATATTGTTTCGGACGAGACGGATGAGAGCACCGAAAGAGAATCAGCAAATAAAATGATGAAATTGCGTTTTTAAAAAGAAATAATAATAATAATAATAATAAAAAGTATAGCGCAAGAGAAAACTTTGTACAACCGATGCCACGGAAACAAACGGATCGGATTTTGTTTTTTTTCTCATTCGGGGGGTCCGGCCTCGAAGAAGCGCGTACATATATATGCGCGTGGGGTAAGCGTATATATATATAGTGGTGGTGAAGAGAGAGAGAGAGAGAGAGAGAGAGAGAGAGAGAGAGAGAGAGAGAGTGAGAGAGAAACGGTAGAAAAAAGCAAATAAGAATAATCGCCATACATTCTTTTATGGGTTAAAGAGAAACTTTTATATTCTTTAAACTTTCAGCTTTTCCACTTGTAATAAATTTCTGTTTTTGCTCGATGCTGCTACAGCAGGACTTCGGTTGGTGTAATAAGTTTGTGTGTGTGCCTGCGTGTGCGCATGCCCGCGAAACACGCGTACATATATAATATAATAATACGTATATGCGCATATACAATATATTATATTCTAAAGGTATATAGGAATTATACATTATTATCACACATATATATATATATATATTATATAATATATAGCATTATAAATATATTCGGAATTGCGACCCCCGAAGGCAGTATTTTTCTCCGGTCTGCGTGGTGGCGGGTAGAAGGGTGGGGTGTGGCGCGGCAATCCGTTTGTGCAGGGCCATGCTGCGGATAACAATATATATGTATATATAAGAGCGGACATTATATATAATATATATTGCGTATGTGTCGTATATATATATATATAGCTGGCGGTCCGAGCGGACGCGAAATATACTGTTATTGTCTTTTAGTCGAGTCGGTGTAGCACCGGATCGTTAAGAGAAGAGAAAAGATGAGCGGTGGCGGGGTGAAAGGGAAAAAAATACACCACGGAAAACAAAGTTTCGCAACTTTGCTCGCCGATCGACGTGCCCGCAGGGATCGCGTACAACTCGGCACATTAGTATTCCTCGAATTCACTGCTGAAGTTTGTGTTGCTGAGGGAGGAGAGCGAGAGAACGAGAGAGAGGACTTCGACAACAGTAAGTCGACGCTTAAAAATATATCAGAGATTTAAATCGTTACCCGAGGTTTTCCTTATATTGGGGTGTGTGTTTGTGTGTGTATGTGTTTGAATTTGTGTGAGAGAGGGTGCGCGGTAACCTAAAGGTACCTACCTCGGGGCACCTATTTATCCGTCATTCTGCCAGGTAATATAAGAGGGCCCAATCGTATAAATATATAAATATATTTTTTTTAATGTTCCCACTACGATTTTCAGCTTGTTTTAATGAGTTGACTTATGGATATTATAAGTATCACGATATAATATATGCTGCAGTTATGATAATCGGATGACGACAATACTTTAAGTTATTATAATCATATATTCTATAACATGCGCATTCGCCGACCACCGGTACAACAACACCAGTGCCTGCAACCACTGCAATAATCTTTGCATGCAATTTGGAATTTGTGAATTTGTTACTCCTAATATAATATTAATCTATATTGATCGCCATGAAAACACTCAAAATGTTTCGTTATTTATATTTAATCTCACTGGCATTGCACATATTGTCTCGAAAAGTCACACCACAAGGGTGGTAACAGCCCCTGTTTATACAACTTCATGTATAGTATTAACGGTATACTCAAACTTGTCTACACGCAGCATAATATGATTTACAGTATAATAATTCCACACGTCATCCGTCTCCTGCGCGGTGCTTGGTCGATAATATTAATTATAAAATATAATATGTCGACCGCAAAATATAGGTATTAGTAATTAGTAACAATAATAATGTTATTATCTTTCAGGGGAAACAATTCTGAAGTTACGACCGGCGTTGGTAAAATGACACAGGTGCCTCTATAGCCTATATTTAATATAATAATAATAATAATTACACAATATTATATTAATATTTTGTATTTATTTCAGTGCTATTATCACGGTACGCCTATTACCCATATACATATATATATATATACGCTTTGTCATCGATCAATCTTCGGGCACGTTTTTAAAACGAATTCATCTCGGGCCTATTTCGTGGCAGCTGTAAAAACCTACCCGACGAAAGTGTCGAATGATTAATTATTGCCGTTTCCCCGTCATTGCAGTGCGTATACATTCGCAATTTGATAACGTGCCCGGCTTTGGCGACGATTACATCCGATCGGGACGCACAACTTGTTAATACAATAAAATCGATCGGTGTGTGGGGGGAGGTGTTGGGTGTAGAAAATAGAAACCAATGTGGTTTTTAATTTCTGCTCGATGCACATTATTATCCACGTATAAAATATGATAATATTATATTACACACGACGTAAAATATACCTATTTACTTTCAGTCTCAGACGGTCGCTGCAGCGTACATTACAGCTAAAGTGTGTGATAATCATTGGACGTAATGTTAATTTAATTATTGACGCATAAAATGTATCACAGCAAAAATAATATGTCAATTGTGCGTATCGTGAATTATGATTACCATTAATATCATATAATATATTCGCAGCAATTAATATTTTTTGAACTGAAAGTTATGGTAAGATAATACATTTATAACCGAAGTCGGATAGATAATTAAACATTTTCACAAAATACACATGGATGTCATCATAAAATAATCTGAAAATTTGGGTAACGTATTATGATACGTCATGTCATACACATAATATAGATATGATAGTATTATAATATTATACATAATATACACGGCTTTACTGCTCGTTTATGAAACTTTTCGTTTTTGTTTCATCAATATTATTATTTTTACTTTTATCAATAAGGGTTTTAACTAACACGGGTTTCACAAAATGTAATCAATCACTGTATGCATGTATATATTGTATAGGTACTATATAATGTATATAATATAATATATATATATATATATATATATATATATATGATAAATTATATAGGTACAAAGCTGAACGCTGATTAAGGCACTTTTGCAAATATTTAATACAAAGATTTATAATAGTTTCAAAACTCAATAAATACACGACACATTAAAACTTTTGGCAAACATTTTAAATAAACGATCGTCTGCCGAACATTTTTTTAATTCATCTCCTCGCAAAACAGTTTTAATGATGTAAATATTTTGAGTAAAGCCCTGTTCCCAGGCTGTTGATGATAATAATCATGATTATAGTTAAAATAATAATAATAGTAATAATAATAATAATAATAATAATAATAATAATGATAATAATAATAATAATAACAATAGCGATACATATACATCGTGCGCGTATATCATAATTTATTTAGAAATGTGACAACGCTGGCGCACTACAATAAAACAATGTAATTTTTTTACGCAAGGTCGGTATCGGAAACTTATCGTAAAAGGTTTTCGAGGGGGTATCTGAAATTACTTTGTACTATATAACTTTATTGTTGGGCGGCACACACACGCAGACCGGCGTATAATAAATTAAAGTCGTAATTTAAACCGATGCTGCACCGCTGTACCTATATAAATTAATACAAGCTTCCACACACACATATTTATATATTATGCACGAGAGACGTTAAGAGTATTATGAGTTTAATCTCTCTCTTTTTTTTTTTATTCTACTATTATAATAGTACATTATAATATAATATGTATTTGTGTGTGTGTGTGTTTTTCAGGGAGGGCCCTTTCGCAGCAACCCGACATTTCGGTCCTTTTAACCACGATGTTAAAAATTATATTATTATATTATATTTTATTATAAGTCGGTAATTTTTTCCTTGCGGCTTCCATGATAATTCGGTTTCAAAATAAATGTATACTCAGAAGAAGGGAAAAAAATTCTAATTAGTGAGCCCATTGTTCGTCGTAAAAAGTCATTATAGCGGTAATATTATTCACCATCGGCTACGTCATAGATATGTATATAAAACGTAACTTCGTAAAACATAATCTTATTTAAATATATATTTTATTAAAAATTATAACATGGCACAGCTGGGTATTGCGATAATTATATTTCCGTTTAAACTAGCCACATTTTAGAGTCGAATGAAATCGATCGAACCAAAATATATTAATATGATAACAAACATGAAAACCAAAACCTAGTACACAATTATGAAAGAATTATAAGAAAAAATTTGCTTCCCGCTGAAATCATAGTAGCCAATTTGTAACCACAGAATGCGAACGGTTCGTTACATATAGGTACACGTCCTACTCCACACCTCGAATTCCATTATTTTTGTACTCGAGGTGCGTATGACATCTAACGTCATCATATTATACTCACCTACATGATATAATATTATAAAATATGAAGACGAGACGATGAAAAATAACCGACAATGTCGCACACTCGGCTCGCACATCTCCGTTTTCTATTTATTCTAAATCGAGATGTACTTATCGTGTTACCGCGTGGAGACTGTTTTTTTTCTCTCCCTTTTTCCACTCTTGCGTGCAGCCGCGTGACGTGCAGCGTATATGTGTACAGTAGCTCCGCTGTCAATCAACTTATAATGCGCACGTACGTACGCACACTGCGTACACGTGTATAGGTGCACTATAACACCGTTCGGAGCCAAATATGTAAGGATAAAAAAAAAAAATCGAGAAAAAATACAGCTCTCCCGCGACTGCGTTTTTAATAGTGACGCATCGCGTTTCTGTCCGACTGCGACTTGTGTATATATAATATGTTTGTATATAGGTAAGCCCCCGGCGACGGTGTGCAATACAACTATAATAATATATAAATGTGTGTGTAGATTTTTTTTATAAAAGGCAAACGACGATGACACACGCGTACTTATACAGTTTGTAATAAAACACATGGATGTCAATCAAAATCTAAACTGCACGTTCTTTCGCAGTGCTAAAATTAACTTGTGACGGCGTTTTGAGAGATTACTGTAATACAAATATAATAATAAGTACGGTGAAAAACAAATAAAAAGCCTTCGTAAATTGGTGGCTGGTCACATGACCCACCCTCTATCCCTCACACACTCTGGAGAGGGTGAACATCGTATATTGAGCGGGACCTTGTTCGAGGGACCGCGGCGTTCGGCCCACTTCCGTCGAGGTGTAGACGACGCATTCCATTTATTAATTTACTCACTAAAAATTAATGTAAATTAAAGATATGACTTATAAAATAATAACATTAATACGTTCTAAGAATTAGCCATCCTGAAGTTATAATTTTTATATTTAATTTAAGAAATTAATCGAATTACCACTGCTCTATATTGTAAATCATCAAAATTATGAATCCAATATAATATTATTATATATTAGAAAACAATAATATTATCCCGAGATAAATACTGTGAGACGTACCGTATAGACGTAACACGCGATTCTAACAGCATGATGAGCAACAATAATAATAATAATAATAATAATAATTAAATTGTAATAGGCAGTAGGCGTGATGGGTGCTCTTTTTTTTCTGCATACGTAAAAGTGTAGTAGCATCACGTCTGAATTGAAATCAGAAATCCTCCAGTGACGATGATCGAATTAGGCGAGGCAAAAGTTGTCCGACCGCTGTTATTTTCTTTGGAGCCGTGTTTGTTAAATTTGGCCCTAAATGAATTACAAAGTTACTCTTAGTAGGTAGAAGGAATAAAAGACGAATGACGGATCGCTTCTACAGTGTCCACCACCGTTACGCCACTATGACCGCGGGCTTAGTATCCAACGACCTGTTAAGATGATTCGACTGACACCGTGCTCGTCCCGTGGGTAGCCGTGTAATATATATAATATATTTCAAAAGCCAATAGGACAAATTAGACCGCAAACCGCAAGAGCTTTAGAGTATTATAATAATGTAATGTGAGTTTACGACTGAAAATTGTATGTATACCATACATATACCTACGTAATGTTTGTGAAAAACAAAAATATCCCATAGTATAACTTTCAAAAACTACTAAATTAATAAATTAAATAATATATTGTGATATAATATAGCGTCGTACCTATTATCCAAAACAAGTATTACAACAAATGAATGACAACAATTCATTATAATAGTATATACTATATAAAAACATGAAAAGACCATATTCTGAGTTATAATAGGCAGCTAGTTCTTAAAGGTACTATGGCAGAGGAAAAGGAAGAGTATATAACTAAGAGCGAACTTTACTCTACATATTTTCTGCAAAGAAATGGGTCTATAATAGCTAGACGAGTATTAGGTGAAGGCAATAATATAGTTTGAAGACTTAAAAAAATGTATGTGTAATATTATTATATTGTATCAATGCAGGCATAACACTGCAGATGTTTTTATGCGTTTTCTTTATGGGTATATATCATCATTTTATTATATATATGACGTGATCAAAGCACTTCATGTTTTGATTGACATATTATGGGATTTGGAATGAAAAAGCACAAGCTGCGGTGTTCGAATAAGTAAATAAAAATAAAACGACGGACTACGGTGGTTTACTCTTGGTCATTATTCGTAATCTATGTATTTATAGCGAATGATGACCACGGTATGTGGTAAGCGGATGAAATAATTCTCTCCTGTCGGACAACGAAATGGATTTGAAGCTCGTGAAAAAACGATGTCCATCGCGGAGGTCACCATGGTTTCTCCTTATAGACGTTTTAGCAGATCAATGTCGGGAAGGGTACACGGACACACTCGCACGTAATATATATGTTGTATGTAGGGGAAGAGGCAAACTACTGTGAAAATGACGTGACATTACGTAATCAATATTGATAAGTGATAACGTTATACGCGATGGGTTTTGGAAAATGTCCTGACAAAATTGGCTGACCGTTGTGTTTCCATCATTGTGGGGGGAAAAAAATGTATATATATAAAAGCGCCGGTCTAGCTGCTGCCAGACTATATAGTTATAATATGTTCGTATTACGATCGTCTAGTTGTGCGTTCCGCGTGCGCGTAGAGAGGACGGACAACCTCGCATTAGGCCACACACCGTCGGCGCTTTTAAATTGCATCACGTTTCCCCCTAGGTTCTTTATTTTTATTTTTATTATTCTTACTATTTTTTTTCTTCAGTCCACTCCCTCCCTTCCATTACCCACTCCACATCAGTTTCACCTACACCGCACGGCCGGCCGCGTCTCTGCGACGGTTACGGCACTCACGCGTACCGCAAAAACGCAAAATATTATAAAACACTCCTCGCTTCTGGGGAAAAAAAAATACGACAAGAAATTTCTTGATACCCGACACGCTGAAACGTGTTTTAAATCCCAAAAGATGTCTCGCCGGACACACTACGTACACAACACCAGGCGGTCGGTTGACAATAACTCTCGAAAGCATCACGGTTTTCCCAAGTGGGACTTGTGCGGAAAAAAACCGTTTGACCGCAACGCGTTTAATTTCTGAACATTTTCACGTAGGTAGATAAAAAGAGCGTCGATTCCGACAGCATCTACCCACGCGACAGATCTCCGTGGAAAGCCAACAAATTTGTTGTATAAAACGAAATAGTATTTATTATATTATAATAACATATTATTATACACCTGCACCACTGACCAACAATATGTAAAGAGTGCTGAGTGGCCCATCGCCGGAGGAAAACACAGTGATCCACCACCCTGCCTCTATTATAATAATATACACATCTTAGTGTAAAGTGCAAATACTACGCTTGCCTTTTGCGTCACTTCGAAAAGGGGTTTAAAATGGCCGTTCCGGTGACTTTACTATTCCCGTTTGTGTATGTAATTTTAGCGTTACTGCAGCCAAGGGTAATATTATATTATCACGTCATCACGCCACACGGAATATATTAATATCATAAAATAAACCTCCGGGTATGATGTAGGTATATTGTATATAATAACCGTGCGCAATTCGAATATTATAATATAGGACACGTCGTTTTTGCTATCTTTCTAACGTTGGTGGAGTCCTGTCTGCAGGGATACAAAATATATTATATTCTGCGTTATCACAAAATTCACAAGCAGATGACTTGGAGGCGTGATGGAGAGATGACGAATAACAGAGATAAAGTTGATGATATTAGTACATTCGGGAAGAAATATTATAATATAGAATTAATAAAACTTATATCAGAGGCCTCTGCTCTCCGAAGCGCCAAAATATCGTAGTAATACGAAATACAAACCAATTTTAACAAGGACCAAGCTCGCATTCAAATCGGAGCATAACTTTCCACCTTCTTGGAATCACAGATGTGAGGAATCGTATACAATTTTTTCTCCAGCCCCGCTGAGAATCACAAGGCAGCGTTTATTACCTAAATGTTTTCGTTATTTCCGGCTCGATCTGTCTCTTTAAATCTCTCTCTCTATCTTCCACAACTCTTAAAAGGTTGCCAAATATTCAGCCACAATATACGTGACTGTAATAACTATGGGGCACCTGCTGTGTAGAAAAAATAAACGGACGCGATCAGACTTTAGCCGCGGGCACGTGGAAACTCCGTACGCATAATATATCGTAACGTACCGTATGTGCACAGGAGGACCGTGGAAATATGGAGTTTCGACGTACTCGGGTTTCCTTCGGATAACATACAGTGAGCAGCCACGGGATGTGGTACGAATACTGCAGTAAGTACAACGCCTACGCCAGCGTTCGATGATAAATAATTCGTGCACGAAATCACGATTACCAAACAATTAGAACACCTAAAATATTATACATAATATTATATTATGCATTAGGTACATATTATGTAGACTGTACGCGTATATAATGTGTATACGTGAGTTACGATTAAATCGCAATCGAAAACGGCTCGTCAAACACACTCGATTAATAATAATAATAATAATTGTTTTAATGAATGGGTAAATTTAAATTGTGTGTGTTTAGCATAAAATACCAGAAACCGTACTAATTAAAACGTTACGCTCGATGTGAATTTTAGTTTATTTTCGACGGGTCGATGGGAGAGGGATTTGGTTTAGGCACAAAAAAGGGAAGGGGGCTTTTGTGTCAGGTTGATGTATTTACCAAGGGCTGTGCAGAGCTTTTGTTATACTTACGGGACCGCCACGCTGTAGGGCGAATAACGCTGGAAGCATTCGTCGCTGCTGGCATATTAACATAGGTAGCATAAAAAGTTGGTATGAACCTGGTGTGGTCTAGCTGGTAACGCTTTAGGCGTATGCGTGACAAACCGGCGTTGTCGCCATCTTATAGAATATTATATTATTATGTGTACCTAGTTGTATACATACGATTTAGTGTGACTTTATAAACGTCGTCACGTCGATAACGAAAGTAGGATTTATTAATATTATATTATTGGCCAATCGGCGGCGGCGTACCAATATTTGATAACAATAATAATATAATAATTTAGCAAATAATATGCTATACAGTTATTTTACGTTACGGTTAAGTCGTGCATTGAATTATTAGAAATCTAAGTATTGGTTATGTAGTTGACTTCTCATTTTTCAGACGGGGGCTTGAACACGTCTACTAACGAATCGCAATGAAGTTCTAAAATTCTCGACCCGTGGTCCAATGTTATACGCGATAATGTAGTATAGACATCCCCAAATGTGGTATATGTGATTTTTTTTTTTGACAAATATCGCACAAACCGTCAGATGATTTAACTAATGAACCGTCGCTTACATATTATTGTTAACCTTATCAGACGGATATTATGTGCGCCCGAATTCCGGATTACTGCGATATACGTATATGGGTACACCTCTATCTGTTTTACACTTATGTAGTCGTCTACACCTGACCTACGACGTAGCAATTTCGCATTTGGCGGAGTAAAACAAATTGAGCCGACAAAACCTGGCGCCCAGACATTATACATTATACTTACTAATAGCTATAATCACGTGTGAAAATGGGATTTATATATGTTGCGCGTGTGTGTGTGTGTATGTAATTTATAGAGAGCGTAAACGACGGCGGCTGCGGACGGCGGTGGAGATATACGACCGGCATTGCCCATTGGTAAATTATAGAAACGCGCTGAACGTACAGTTGCCAATTTTTTTTCCACTCCTCTGTTACACTGTCGCCTACAGACTGCGCCTTGTGTGTACCACCCTTCCACCTGTCCTTCGTGCACACACGTATATTATATTGCATTTTCTTACGCCGGTACAGCATCGGCGACCATGTGGCAAACGAGTCCAAACCCGCTGCCGATACATTACTTATTAGTTATTGCGTTTAACACGGGCGCAAAGAGTTTCGCAACACGTCGAATCGATCCGTCGATGATAGTAATAACTGTAATGTCTTACAGTGAAACATTACATTTACTATAGGGTTACTAAATATATAAAATGGTCCTCCCTTCAATTTATATTTAAATAGTACACTATCTTTGACGATAAAAATAACGTTATAATACGTGAATCGAATAGGCAAATATCGATATCATCATCATCATCACCATCTCCGTTGACGGACGGTTATTACACTATCGGATATTCTATATAATACTCCCAGCCCCCTCCACCAACATTTTCACCGACAGCCTGCAGTGAAGGATATGTGTGAACATTACTAAACCACCTGCGTCCTGCACCTTTGATCCATAAGTGAATAATAATAATAATAATAATAATAGCAATAATATAATATTGTGAATGTTCTTCAAACATTATTATCATCGTCATCATCGTAATATATGTTATGTAGCATAATATACCTACAACAGCAAGTGAACGGTTCGGTTCACACTGGTATCTCGCGATAAGCTCGACATATGTATACACACACACACACACACACACACACACACACACACACACACACACACACACACACACCACACACCTCTGTACGCATTGTTTGCGTGACCAGCCATCCGTCTTGGAATGAAAATGGAGTTTCCGCACATCCATCTAGGTCCCATACATTTTATAATATCGCTGTCGTACGCACGACGACGTACGTAATGTACATAATATACCTAGTATAAGTAGTATTGTATTATATACACCATCGCACATGGTGTATAGAATAATAACAATAGTGCTATTAACAATAATATTATTATAATATTTGTTCGGTCGGTGCGCGACAAAACGTCGACGAGTCACGTGTACCCGATTACAATATTATAACGAGCTGCAGAACCAGACGGGAACCGTGCACGTATGTGTATATAGAACTGACTTGCAGCCACACGGTCACCCAATAGGATTTGAGTGGTATTGGGCGGTCGGGTGGTGATGTTGGGGAGGAGGGTTGGATTTCGAGAAAATAGAACTTTTCGAAACGAACGCGTGTATACCTATAGGACCTATATATTATGCAAATTGACGTTTATATTGTATAAGATTTAATATAATATTATAATACAGTACAGCGCCAAAATACACCTCTACATAAGTATGACGTGTATCGCATATAGTTAGATATGCACGGTGCACGCGTGATAACTGCAGAATACTAATGTCGTGTGACGTATTTTTTTCCGCCAGCGACTACACCAAACTCAAAATAGTAAATGCCATTGCCGTATACGACGACCCATTACAATAAATTATGTTTAAGTACCTTATAATATAACCTATTGTTCAGCATCTTGGTTATGTGTATATATAGTGGAATAACCGTTAGTAAAATAATAATAATATAAATAATCTGCGTACAAGCAATGAGTATAAAATATTATTACAATCCTTATCACGGTGTAATAAATACGGACAGGTGATTATATGGATTGATAGCTGTACATACTAATAATAATAATAAGAGGGAACACGCGAATTCGTCAGTTTGAAAAATACCACAGCGTGTATATCGTCGGATCAAACTATTGTAAGGTGTGGTGGATCCATGCCCGCGGAGAATGGTGTTTAATGCAAGGATAGATATTATGGCAAAAAAAATCCAAACAATATCGCTGAGTGCCGACTCTGCCAGGACCATAATAATATTACCTTATACGTCGCACACCGAGTGCGGTGAATTCGAAGAGCACGTTTTTATTATAATATATTATTGAATAATATATAGATACTACAGCTGCTGGCTGGAAGCGTCACGTGTACGCGGTATATTATATTTTTTTTTCTGGTCTGGTCGGGTGTGTACACTGCACGCAGCGAAGAACGCTGAACAGACATTTTCAATATTTCCAAAGCGGAAATTCATTTCACTACTCGCGCCGGTGACGACACCCGCCAAACGGTGATTGTGAGAAACGTGACTATACGGAGAGGGTGGGAAATCAATCACGCCAAGGTGCGATTGATTCTCCTGGACACGGTAAATCGCTCGCGACAGGACATACATAAATTCAGATTAAATCATACATATGTGGGTAAAAGTGGATGGATGGATCGAGATAGATAGAGAGGGAGAAAATTCGCGACAATGGGTATTCGATTATTTTCTTTCAGCGTGCTAATAGGTAATAAATTCACGTGCGATACGATTGGAGAGGAGAAAAAATGCGTAGGGGGTTAGGTTACGAATATATCGACGAAATCAATAACATTCGAATTGTGATTTTTTCCATATTTTTATTTTCATATTTTGTGAAGTACAATAAAATACATTACGATTTAACACCGTGCTGTGTATATGCCCGTTTTCAGATATACAACGTTTATGTATAAGTTATTTTACCGTACATACACTTTATACAATAAACATATCACGCATTATAAATATATTGTTATGTGTGTACTGCCGATTGTAATTAAAAAACAAAATCCTGTCGAACTTCGCTTATATAAACTGAAGAAAGTTTTAAAGTTTACCAAAAACGCTTTAAGCGGAATTCCTATGTACATTATGCACATATATCCTGACTTTATAAGTATTTATACGAATTCGTATCATTATGATAATGGTTTTAAATATTTCCTAAGCTCCTTTGTTTATCCGCCACATCTACATTTCCTCGAAAAGTATTTATAAGCCATTTTCGTATCAATGCTGTCTGCGAGGATAATACAAAATATTATAATAATATTAAAATAAAGATTTTATAAAAAAAAATGTTTCGTTTTGTTGTTATAATACAGGTTCCACACGGAAATCAAGATACGACAGTTCAATATAATAATAATATTATAAATCTACGATGAAGTCATAAAGACTATACCTAAGTTAGGTACCTAACACCACTCTCGGATTATATCTCCAGCTACCGCTCAACGGCCTCCTACAGATATATTGTGTGTATGTCATATTAGGTTAGCTATATTTTAATATGTATATGATATGTATGCTTGAAATAATGAAATATTATGGAATCATCATTCAAACCATCCCATTATAAGACCCGCGATTAACTATTTAGAGTGAGCAATCAGACATTAATAAAGTATTGTGCAATGGTGGGTGGCTGGTATAACTATTACATATTTTTGAAATAACGGTATACCTATTTAAGCTATTATTACGTTTAAACGAGTATTTTGCGTTTCGGTTTAATAAATTAATAGTAGGTATAAACGTGTACTTCTCTGAAGAGAGCGGATGCAAGATTTTTTTCTAATTTTTCAATTTATCAAAAATTATCCTTTTTGACACTTTAAAGTGGAAAGTCCCTCAATTACGTGCGTAAAATTCTTTTTTATTTTAATATATATGTTTTGCGTCCACATTTCACCTATATATTATTATAGTTTGGCTAAAAAAAAAATAAACATTAATATCGTGGACGAAACACCGACCCTTAAAGCGTCCGTCACTATTTAATGAAAAAACGTTTTCGGACCACGATGCGACGTATAAAATATATAAGTTTTTCCGCATATATAAGATATATGAGTCATATGTATCTACAAGAGCGGAAATGTTGGAAATTGTAAAAGTTTGCGCGTTATTGCCGCAGACGGAAAATTATTATAACTCGTGAGAGTCGAAAGAATGACGTTTTAATAATGATATTATCGGACACATATAATATAATATAAGAACATATTTTATCGCAGAATCGATTGGGCAAAAAAAAAATCCGTATTTATACGTCAGAATAATATTTATACCTATTCATGTGCGATCGAATCGTACGTAGAAAAAGCATCTGTACACGGCTATATTATATAAAAATATAATAAGTAATAACATTTATGATGCTTGTAATCGAAATATCCCGCGTCGTCGACGTACAGTAAAATAATTATCCTCCGGAAAATAATAATAAAACTCGATCGTAATTTATATTTTTATTGAGCGACCAGCGCGGCACGTGCACGTTGTAAAATATGTTATAATTATTTAAACATCGACGTTAATATTATTATTATATGCATAGGTTGGACATTCTGTTATATCTGTGCGATCCCACTGCAGTTATTGCGCGAATACTTGAGCTCGATTTGCACCGCATAAAACCACTCTTGCAGCCGCGGTGTGTAGCTTATACACAATATAATAATTGTATACTATTATTGCATTGCGTCATATACGCAAACCTACTTACTATTATAAGTAAAATCTAGTGTACCGTAATAATGGTTTTAATAAAATTGTTAGTACAATTTGTAATAATAATATAATATGAATGTATATCGATACGTATAATGGCCGCGCAGCTGGTTCTCGCTCGCTAGAATGTTAATTTCCTGCCGCCGCGGAAAACTGAAGCAGCATACATTATTATAATATGTCTGATTATTTATATCACACATGGTATATTATTATTATGCTATGATGATATCATATCATTTGTGAGCGCGTTTCACCGCTAACAACATAGTTTGCACTTTATTTCCAACGGCAAATGATTATAGTACGACAAACGACAATATATTAATCAATACCTACGTAACGTTTTACTATTAATATTATTCTCTTAGACGTTTTCTAATTTTCATACAAACCAAGGTACATCATTATGTCAGAGAAAAATACGTTAAAATAGAACTTGGTCTAAGTCGAGCCAGAGAAGTCATAAACACGCGTAAAAAACGTAAAAAACGAATGTGCATCTAGTGTTCTGATGCAAAGAGAAGTGCAAAAATCATATTTATGCACACACAATAAGCATTTTGAAATGTAAGAAAGACAATTTTTCCGTATGTCTTCAATTTATAGTAGTTATGAAAGCTTTCCTCACACAAAGTGACGCAAATAGTACGACTTCCCAAGAGGGCTTAAGTCCCCAATTTGTTTTGATATTGCAGGAGAGATCCAGTAGAAAATGTATTTAGTATTAATATATTATACGATGTACTATTAACATATAAATATCGATGTCACCGATGTATGTTGTTTGACTGAAGATAAAAAAAATCAAATGAAAAATAACGAAAATCTCATTTCTCTCACCATAATATATAAAAATAAATTTCTCGTCTGTGGCCGCAGATAATATTCATCCACGGGACGGATTTCACGTCCGACCCTTGGGATAGACGCGATTCGGTAATTTCATTTACCAGTTCAATCCCATCCTTCTGAACATCTACCTATCTATATCTATCTATCTATATCTATCTTTTTCTTTCCAACTTATCTGTGAGTCGTGGAACGGCGCATCGTGTATTCTGGACTGTGTGCTGTGCCGGGCGAAGCGAGGAGGGCTGCGGAGATATATAAAGTACATATTTTTCCCTCGTCCGCTCGAATGTATACGCACGCATACTAACATGCGCTGCAGACTTCCGGTAAAGAATCGTTTTTCATATTCTTATCGATCCGATTCTACTCGACCCGTCTTCAAGATAAATTACGGGCGTACAATTTTCACTAAATCTTGTTGTTGTTGTTTTTTTTTTCCCCCAAAACACCCGGGCGATAAAAATAATGGCGCACTTATTTTGCGCCAAACACTTTTTCTCTCGATGATCTTTTTTCTTTCAACTCGCAGTTCTCGTTCTCGTTCTCCGTCGCTTTTCATTTTCGGATACGACGTGGCGTATAGGTGTATATATACACCTATATAGATATCACATCATATTGATACTATATTTACTCGCGCATACAGTCGTCTAAACGCCATCGCTGCTGTGGTGTATACCTAGGCACTAGGGTGTATTATATAGGTACTGTTTTGCCCATTGTAGGTATATTATTATCTATGTGCACAAATTATTATAATGTTACGCTGCAGGACTATAACCCGAGCACTCTCAAGTTCAGAAAAAGCTTTTTAAAAGCGTGACGTAAACGCGGAGCTTCTAAAACTATTATGGTGGTATAAGGACACGGAAGGGCGTCGTCCGTGGCCCGCCCTGAGCTGCACACCTGGCCGGCCAGCTCGAGTCCGGAAACTCGCGAGTGATAGATTGATGTGATGGAGAGCCGGACACGATCCATCAATCAATACATAATATATTATAGTGTACACATATTATCAATCCCACCACAGGGCGTGTATGCGCAACGTCCAAGAGGAAATAAAGCCCGTCGGCGTCTTCGCGCACGCACCTTATAGTCTCTAAAATAATATCATAATAATATTATATTCACGAGTAGCTGCCGTCATCGCGACCCGCGAGAATATTTGATTTATAATATTGTAATATATAGATGTGCGAATTCTCGATACGAGTCTCGCTTCCACGTTACTATGTTATAAAGCCAAATAATGTTTTTCGGGATTTAATAGTGCGTATTAATACACCTAATATCATTATAACGATGCCATCGAAAAATTATTAAAATACAGTAGAATATTACAACTACCAGCGTTGTACTCTATAGGCACTTTCCAATTATACTGCACTTCCAGTTCAGCACTGTCTTGACGATTCGCGATGCAATTTAATCTAAATATAGAAAAACCGCCCGGCCGACTATAATATAATGTTGTTGCCACTACTACAGCCGTTGTTCGCCAACTTTAAGCAATAATCGTTCGCTGCAGGGCGCATTGCATGTTGTCGTTATTAGGGACCGGAAGTTTGGCGCACTGAAAACCACGATAAGTCTATAATATTTTACGTGGTGAGCTTAGGGTTTCAAAACGACTAAATAATATAATATGTCCTCTAAAATGTAAAACACGCCTTATTTTTTTTTGTCCATATAATATGAATCAACCTATTTTGATGTCCCTATTGCACAGATGTTGCGTGTGTTTTTTGAAAAATCGACTACCTATAATAACAAAATATGTTATTATGTAAGTATATACAAATAGGTGAATACGAAATACATAATAATAATATATAGTCTTCATTCCCCCCGCATTCGCCAAGATGTTTTTTTGATAATAATTACACACAATATGCGCCCGAACATAAAATAAAATTGTACAACTTATGTTTAACATAATGTCTCCCCATAGTTCTAAGATTTATACTTTATAATTATTATCATAGGCAATAACCTCAGATGTTGACGCCTTTTAACCTAATAAAAAAAAAAAAATTGTACAAGTAGTAAAATGCACGCGTTAGAGCATTATAATTTATAGAAGATAATCGGCCATTCACACTTTCCGGACTATTTGGTAGGTTAGGTTAGGTTAGGTTAGGATGCACTGACAAATTACACTATAAATGTAAATGCATTACAGTTACGCGGTATTTTTTTACAGTTAAAATTACTTAAATATCTCGAAATTTAAAAAAAAATTATCTTAATAATTATTATTGATGAAACGGTTACGGCCTTACGGGTATATATATAATAGTTTATACAACAGACGGTAACGATGATGCAGTCTCGCTACACCGTGTGAACGCCAGCGTCTGGGATCGTCGATCGAATTTGACATTTCGCCACGAGTTTTGTGCCTACGATACAATAATAAACTGGACTACATGGATTTCAACGCGTCTCTATAGAATAATCATTTATCATTATTATAGTGTGCAACTGCCGATCGATCGAGCTAGGCCCAACGCAAGATTTATATTTAAACGCCAGCGGTCCTCGCGATGCCCGGCGGTATACGGTCAAGTATTTATTTATATAATATACAAAATATATATATATAGGTAGATGCATATACGTACACCTCGATTTATCATCGCTTCTTCGCAATTTATTGTTTCCAATCCAATAATATAAGAAGACATTCGTACGGTTGTAGCAGCTGGCGGATGGCTCAACGTGTTACACACTTATGATATTCTAATATGTGCCAGCACGCTATTACGCGTACCGCATAACCTGAACGTAGGAAAATTAAAGATTATTTTTCACCACGATCGTACAATTCTGCAGTCATGAAATAATTATTTAAAAAGTATTGATTAGATAGTTGTGAGGGGCTAGCTATGATTAGTAATAATTCAGCCATTTGTAATTTATATAATTTATATTTTCGCACGCAATATGACAAAATTGATATTTTATGGCGTCACGTGGATTTTATTTAAATATTACACGTGATTTCCAACGGAAGATTTCAACCACTTCTAAAACGAATAAAAATAAATACAATCAGTTATGACGAAAGTAAGCATTTTTGGATACGGCGTGATGTAAGTGACACGTCGGTTCAATTTTTGACCATACCTTATCGGTTTATTATTTTAGAGGTGGAAGCGTGGAACGATAACAACTCAGATTTTACGTGGTATAGTTGGTCTGCCAACGGTAACGATTTCTGGTATACCAGCTATTGTACCACGTGTTCCGTTTAATACGTATAAACCAGCGCACATTATACGGACGTGCGTAGGACTGTATAGAAGTATTATAATATAATCCATCCCAGGTACCGAGAGAAAGGGATTTAATTAATTAGGGTTGCTATTTTTTTTTTATTATTATTCGCACCGTTTGTAAGGCAGAGACCGCATTCAATTCTCGGATGATGCTTATACCCACACTCTATCAATCCGGATGAATGGAAAGCGAAAATTCTTCCGGCGCGCGAATTGAAAAGAAATATAATATTTTAATAATAATAATATATACACGAGGGGAAGAGAAATATAATAACCCACGGTGCCCCTAGAATTTTGTACACACAACTACTGCAGCGTATAATATAATGGTGGGCACACTCCGCCATACATACATAATGCGCCGGCATCGCCACCGGCTCCACCCCACCCCGCCGCCAATGACTCTATCACCTTTTGCGCGAAAATAATGACGGCCGACGGGCGGACGGGGCGTAGAAAACCCACCCCCACAAGCGCCCCCTCCCCTCGTCCGCCGTCCGCGTTCGGCCGAATACATCACGCACATAAATCATTTCGGCGTCGAGGGTCCAAGGGCACTCGAGAGCGAGAGATAGGAACCCTGCGAGAATGACGTGCGGGTCGACGAGCGAGGTTCGCGCTGCACACATTACATGTAAAACCCGGCGCCGCGACCAAAATGAATAAGAGAGTACTTGTGCGTATTATATTTATTTTTCCGCTTTTTCCCGCGCTCGCCACTGCGGTTACGTCACGTAGACACGCACCCATGCCCACCCGTGTACTCCGTAATATTATTATATTATCTACCTGTGCGCACTCACTTCTTACTTACTTAGACTTATCCGCCTGTGTATGGGTAATTCTCGTTGCCCGCCTGTACCTGCCGTCCGCTAAAGTTTAATAATTACAAATCCTCGAGAATTACACGACAAAGCCCACAACCCCTCCCCCTCCCGCTAGGAAAGTTTCTAGAAAACTACTTTTACGACACGGTAATTACCTGCGAGCAGTGTTACACTCTGCTATAATACCCCGACAGTTATTTTCGCGGCACACACTACAGCAGATGTGTATTAATACATTTTCTTCGTCGTCGTCTACCAGCTTGGAGCACTCAGCCGTCACCTCACAACGATATTAATAAACAATTATTTATTATCACCGAAATATTTTTATTAATTATTATTATTATTGTTACTGTTATTTAATTTGTTATTGTTAATATTAATATTATACACCACCGGGCGCTAGGAATACAACAAAACCTACTTGAAGGGCCGTTGCTGTTGTGTTTAGTTATTGTTCGTAATCCGCAGTCGATTCCACTCCGACAGAACGAATTCGTTATAATAATAATATGGACGATAAGGTTATCTATTTTAACCAATACCGTTATAATATTGCAATATACATAGGTATTTAATCAAATATTATACATTTTTTGAATTGCCAATATAGCAAAGCTATAAGTTGTATACTATACAAATTTAAATGAACAAGGAAAAAAAATCGGTTTAGCATTGTGTGTTTCATAACGGCACAATTTAATTAACAGGAAAATGTTGGTTCGAACATTTCCTAGAAATAAAACATAATTAAAATAGTAATCATATAATATTGTATCGTCGTAAAAAGTACTACTCATGACATATTTTCCAAGACCATCTGATGAATAAATAAGCCAATAAGAAGCAATTTATTACATATTATATGACATTAATAGAACCAATAAGATATAATATTGAATTAAATGGTTAGTATAATTATATGTATATTATAAAATATATCGTCCGATTGCTAGGTTAATATTATGATATACTTTGATTGTAACGGCAAGGAAAAGACTGTCTGATAAAAGTTTAGTTTGATATGTCAATCGGATTTATGTCGTTTAGTGGCATAAACAGCATTTTTTTCATGCAGACGCTCCCTCTCTCCGAAAACTACAAATCTATTACCGTCGTAGTATAAAAAAGTTAGCTTTAGAATTTAGCACTCTAACTTTACCACATTCATATTAATAAAAAAATAATGTAATTGAAAAAAAAATCAAAATTTTGATTTTTGATTATTTTGACATTTGACGTGTTCCAGTATAATGATGGGCGTCCAAACTAGTATATTGTTGGCAGCGTATATAAATAACCTATAAGATAGCAAAATGAAACGAAAGTAATAAAATATAATAATATTATAATAACAATCGTAAAACTTTAACGTCCATTTTTATTCGGAACGACATTTCATACTTTGTAACCGTCACGGTAACCCGGTATGACTTTACAACCAGCTCTGCAATTTCTAAACCTATGATGTCCTCATATAGCGACAGTCAGGGCATGTTCTCGTCGATGTTAATGTAATATAGATAGTATGATATAAGAATATATTATTATGGTACAGCGACAGTAAACGTAATAATATTTATGATGGATCGGAATGCAAATGACCTGCGATCTCTACCGGTGCTCTCTGTATGACGATATATTATTATTATTGGCACCCGGAATGAAACTTTTTTCTTAAATTTTCTTTTTTTTAATACTATTCTTTAATCTCACGCAATTGTCTTTATAATCGACTATACTGAAGGCGTCATAAAAATACGGCAACAATTCATATTATTATACTTTGGTGAAACGAACGTGCCATATTAAATGCCTAGTTATTACCCCTTAAAAATCATCATTGCTTCGATCAAAATATTATGCAGTGTTCTCTCGCACTCAACACCTGCTCCGAACAATAATAATAAAATGTTCGCACTCGTCGTGTGTGCAAAAAAAAAATTCGGGTTCAACGTACCTACACGGAGTGACAGAGACGGGGAACTTCGATTTAGCTATTCCATTGGCAGTATTTATTCAAAATTAATGTCGACGATGGTTTTGTTTTCACGTTTCATTAATACCACGCATCATCGATAACAGTAACTAATCATTGACCTGTAACGATCTGATTATTATAATACAAGGATACACCACCACCTTTGTCCGCCATGTGGGTGTATATTTGAATTTCGTACCTGGTTAAAACGAAAGGCGTCACTTTTCACTCCATTTAAAATTTCGCATGCACGCTAATACTGAAATACCTCGCACGCGCCTCATCTGTATAAAAACAACGATGGCCATCGAGCGTGTACAGCACACATAATAAAATATAATAATGACGATGGTAATAAAAATGAGTAGCAGAATACTGTGGCAATACAGTTATTTTGCGATTATTTAATCTAATATTGTTAAAAATATTACATTATATTTATTTAAATCGTCTAATGTTTTTCTACAACCGAAATAATATATCGTTTCGGGAAATAGTATAGTTATTCTTTAGATATCCATGTTGTGCAGAATTGTATTTATGCATCGCGTCCGGTCATTGGGAAATTCGTTGCCAAATATTATTTCGGACCTTTTTACTTCGGCTAATTGTTTGGTTGCAATTAAATTATAAAATAACAAAATTATTTGTTATTCATAAGTTTCACTTAGAATATTATCATTGCATACATTTTAAATTTAATAAATTAAAAATATTGCATACAGTGTCCATAATATACGCAAATTATATAATATTTCTCCCTGCTTAATACAATGTTTTGTAGTAGC
This sequence comes from Acyrthosiphon pisum, assembly GCF_005508785.2. Taxonomy (NCBI): domain Eukaryota; kingdom Metazoa; phylum Arthropoda; class Insecta; order Hemiptera; family Aphididae; genus Acyrthosiphon; species Acyrthosiphon pisum. The sequence goes on from NC_042495.1 coordinate 117,326,392, forward strand.
GTAAAACTGTAAACAGTGTAATTGAACACGCAATTTAACTATATACTACATTATAGGGTACATGGCTATAACTAACTCCAATTTTCCATTTTGACGACGGATCATTGTCCACCGAATTTCCAACTTTATACGCTTTACTGCCATCTTCGGCATAATATTTGGCATCGATGGTTTTACTGTCTTCTGTAGTTCTCTCCGAACAAAATACTATTATGTCTAAACGTACTATAATAATTAATATAATATATTATTTTGATTGATATCTTATGGTACATAAATCACGTCGATTTCCAATAATAGTGTGATGACTGATGAGTCATCGTCGTCTGCATAACTTATATAATATTTGCTTTTCTTCTATTCATAGGTACATATATAATTTATATATATATATATTATGTTATATTTGCTGCATTCCGCGTCTGCAGTTAGTGTTAGAGCGAACTGCAGTCATCGCCGCATGCAATAATAATATACTAAGTGCATTTTTGAAAATCTTGGCACCGAAATAAAATGTGTACCGATACTGATAATCGGGGTGAATTGCGACAGTTGGACAGAGTTCAATGGAAACTCGCCCCTGCAGCAAGAGAACTATTATATACGGCGACGATGACGTCTAAAGGGCTTGTGTATTATGTTGGCCCATCAAGATTCTGTCGTCTAAAAACTCTTTCAAAACTTTTAAAAGGTTTAACTCTTCTTATTCCCGCCTCGTCGGTCACCCCCGCCGTTGCAAAAGCGAGCGGGTGATATTAATAATTTATTATATATACGCCGTGGATCAAGCTCAAAACAATGCGACCGGGTGGCAGCTCGCGTCGTTTTAATTAGATTTCTGAACAGTGACGAACGGCGGCGGGTGAGAAAAACCGCCATTATATTATTATTATATTCAAATCCGGTTGATTCGGTGATAATTATATTCTGTATTGTTGTCAAAAACGTCGTTTTTCTTACAACTCATTGTATTCCTGAGCACTTTAATAGAGCCTGTGATATATTACAAGTATTATTATGTTACTGTGTGGCGTTGTGTGTCCGTTGCGTCGTAAGTCCGATTAAACGTGTACTGAGTGCGAGCGCACGTAGAACAATTCTAACATAATTATCGTAGAATTATTCAAGTCACGAACAAAATGACTAAACTTGTGAAAATCTTAAAAACGGCTGTACGGTGCAGATGAATTATCATTTATTATAATTGTAAAACCTCGCAAATAACAATTCAGTGCCACAATGCCGCAAGAATTTCAATCCGCGACTATAGTCAATAACTGTTTAGAGATATAAACTCTTTAAAAGTAAATACTATATAAAATAGTAAAATAATATTTTTATCCCGAGATTACGTACCTATAGACGTACTATTATTATAATATGCAGTATCGATTCGTTAAATATCATATTTCAATTAATTTTTTTTTTTTTTAAACAAAGTCGTGATTTCATATTATATAACTTTGGAGAAATAAAAATCAGTAATACGCATATCCACCATCAGAGGTACTTGTGAATAAATAAATGAAAGAAATTATTAAACTTCTGAGGAGCTGCTCGCAGTAGTTGGAATATCACAGTATAGCATATAAAATATAAAATAAAATATTATCTTTTATATATAAAAAGACTTGTCCTGGGTGATTCATCATCGCTTAGCCGGAACTGCTGAAGCTATGGATATGAAATTTTCAGTAAATGTTCTTATTACTATGTATAGGCGCACTAAGAAAGGATTTTTCAAAATTTGCATTTTAAAGAGGTGCTCAAACAGGGATCTTGAGGTTCACGATGGAAATTGGAAATTTTATTTTTATTTATTTTTTAAATAGTTGCCATTGGCTACAGTCTACAGTATAAATTAATATTTATTTATTATTGGTTTCCATTGGTTATTTGGGCAGATCAGGTACAAGTTAGCACCAAATCAAGTTATTGAACATTGCAGCAAGTTACACCCAAAAACAGTTGAACAATCATAATTTTTTAAGTTGCAATTTTTTATGACACGGAGTGCACGGGTTCAGCTTGGTATGAATGTTTGTGTGTAGATTAAACCTCTGGGAAGAAGACTGACTTATTTAGGAATGGTTAAATTTGGTTTTTTTTTATACGATAGGTAAGACACATAATATCAATTGTTCAAAACAGCTTAAATTTCTTATTACTGAATATGCAACACAAAATATACAAGGTACATATTTTGGCTGTAACTGGAAGAAGACAGACTAATTTAGGAATGGTTAAATTTGGTTTTTTTTATTCATCTGATATTAGTAGTTATGTTAGGTTAGGATTTTGTATTAATTGATTATATTAATCTACCATAGGTGGAATACGACAAACTTGGTATAACTTTGATATTTTATAGTTAAATCATATACCTACGTACAAACAGCACGGGGTCCGCGATCTACCGTAGGTAGATTGCCTACCTGATAATATACTGCTGCGAATCAGAATTTTTATTCTGGGAAACGGAAAAGTTAAGATACATTTTGAAAACTATACACCGAATATTAAACAACGAATTGTACAAAGTTCGAGTCATATAGAGTTGGTACATTAAATGGGCAACGAAGTGCACGAGATCAGCTAGTTATACAATATAACACTTATTATTGCGGATTATATGAAACTGGTGTTCAAAGTAATTTTTCATTTTATATACCTAGTTCATTATAAATTCATAGAATTTTTCATATATTTCATTATAGTGCATTAGCGGAATAGCGGATACTTATGTGGATATTTTTATCGACTTTCCAAAAGGTAGTTCCATAACGCATTACAGTTGTACTCAATATAAACGTATGTGTATGTATAATGTATACAACGTTGTATTTTATAGTATAAAATGTATACTACCCAAATGACGTTGCAAATAAATCGTCACAAGTAATAGTGGAAAAAAATAATTTATCGTCCGACAAATTAAAACAAACCAACAGAAAATAATTTGCACATAGTAAATTTACCATACGATTCCCGTGGGCATATAGTTAATGCAGAGACATAAATATAATTTATTTTTCGATTCGGTACATCGATGGGAGGAGAGGTATTGTTTTCCTATTATAATAATTTATTTCACCTATCGATTTACTCCGTGTTGTTATTTATATATTAAAGAATACGTTCGATAAAACCAATATATAATATATAACATGTATATCGCAAGCCATACATGTAAATACAACTCAAAGTTTTAATTCAAACATAAATATTACTATGTAAAAACATTAAAATTAAATTCCCTGGTTAGGTCTTAGATATTATTATATAATTTAATCATACTATTATTTTTAAAGTATATCAATGATTTTTTTATATATACAAGCTATAAAACGAAACTTATTTTTCACCTTTCATAATATACATAAAAAAAAAAAAGTTCAAAATAATATATTCAGAAAACAATTGCACTTGTAATGCAGAGACTATTATATGTTTTACTTCCTCTTAAAATATTTACTATGAGTATCAAGGATAAATGTTGCGTCTGCGCTGGTTGTTGAATTTATTATAAATTATATGTCTCCGGATTCAATTTCTATTCACGAAGTGAAAAGTTTGATAAAACTAAACCATTTTACTTTTTTATAAGCCTGTCAAATCCTTTTAAAACTTAAAGGGCAACCTAGACATTTCTTTGAAAACGTTAAAGGCATTTTAATGTTTTGGTGGTTGTATATACATATAATGTCGACTTCTAATAATATATCCATCGATCATAACATCCCTAAAATTGTCTAGCGGATATTACACTAATCATATAGGTACTTATAAGTCATATTATATAAATTTAGTCTGAAGTTAAAAACAAATATGATGCATTGTAAAATATAATATAACGATGTATATTATAATAAACGAACACCTATTAATTATTATTAATTTGAACTGTTATAAATTATATTGGTTTGATAATGGTTAAATACTAATAATAATACTTCAATAAACTCAACGTACATTATTGACATTTTCAGTGTGAAATATCATGTGTCGAATTGTAATGTTGGTTAGGTAAAATCATATACCTTTCAGTATTTAAAAAAAATATATTCGCATGTTCATAGCTATTTTCGTTCATCGTTATAAGCCCAAAAGTCAGCTATTATTGACAGTTCCCATTAAATTGCATGTCGTATTTTCGTGCTGGTTTTCCGTTCGACCCGTCGCCGGTCCATTTGTTAAGGGTCCGAGCACAATGCGAGGATTCGAAACGAGATTTGTGCGCACTGCAGCCTCCCCGGCGTGGCTACTGGAATTTTTCGTTTTACGTTCTATAGAAAAATGGTTTCAGCATACAAGTCACGATCTGTAGATTCTTATTTTTCTACCCCAGCCGTCTCGTCTCCAACAGAAACAACAATAACTAACGTTTTCCGCCATACCTCTCAAGCCTTACATTAACGTCGGTTTGTAAAGAGAAACTAATAACTATATAACGTGTGTGTGTGCGAGTGTGTGTGTCTATATAAATTAGAAAAAAATTAAAGTTTACTATCGTACATCGACGGATTCGCTAAAATAATAAATAATAATAATGGAACTACTATATTATTATATGGTTGTAAAATACTACGAACACTGTCTCGAATCTTGAAAAAATATAGTGAGATTCGTATGATAAAAAAACGTATATTATATTATTAATAGGTACACCATTTTACACGCATTGCGCAGGTCTATAATATTGTTGTTATTACACCAAGCAGCAAACACAAAATTATATAAAATTGTGATATTGCGAATTAATATTTTTCAAATTCCCATGATGACTGAAATATGTGAAATCCGATTATCAGCAGATATAGGTACGCCCCTACACGTTATTACGGACAGTTCCGCGCCGGGAAAAACGGATAAGTGTCGGTTTACTGTAATTGAAATCGAAGTTATGTCTAAACTTTATCAGTGGATTTACCTGCAAGTACACACAGACAAACACACGCCGTACACAATTTATATAATAATATCATTGCATGTTACGGGTAATTATCGACGAATTATTGATGCGAAGCTCCGTTTACATAATATAATATATACTTATAATTAATATATATTATAATATTATTGTATTACCTACACATATTTCAATAGATTATTAAATAATACATTTTAATTATTCCACGGTCATAATAATATTTAAGGTGCCATATTGTTTTTATTATTCTCGCGGTATTCTCCAAAGTACCGTATAACAATAATAATATATTACCTATGTATAACCGTCTTAAATATCATTATACCTATTACCTACGTATACGATATAATATTATCATGACGGACACAGTTAAATCGCATAACAAAATATTTGTCGTCAGCATACTCTCTATAGGTAGGTACAACAACTACGACTGTACTACAGTGTACTTTCTGTCACTGTTTGGGTATGTGTTTATAGGTCCGGCGGGTGTGTTTTGACGGTGTGGGATCGCTTGCGTGACGAACGAAAATTAAACGTGTGATTTAACAACACTTATTATAATATGACACAATTGAATAAAGCGAACGAATTGATCGAGATTCGTCGCCCCGATGATCATAGTTATATAATATTAAATTAAATTAATTTTCTCCGACAATATTTCGGTTATTTATCGTCGACAGAGTTGGCGCGGGCCCGACTATCGATGGTGTAAAAATCGGGCGTTTGACGTGGACAATAATAATGATAATAATAATAATAAAAAAAACACGGTGTCGTATAATATAATACCTTACGTCCACATAATATAATAATATTATAAGGACGGAAAAGCTTGTATGCGGTCTGCACGTGTATTGGCGTTCGGCAGTGCATTCAAAGGGTCAAAAGGTCCTCCGAACCCACAACAACAATGACGGGAAGTCACCGCCGCCGCGTACGAGTACTATACCGTTGTAGTACAATACGTTTTAACAACCGTAATTTCTAGACCGTAAACTTTTTGATCTATAGCGTTTTTTTTTCCGTACGCGGGGGAATTTTTATTTATAATAATATTTTGTCGTCGGAGATACACGTCATCGACATCGAGCTACCGCCGCCGCCGCAATATTCGAACGTCCGCGTTTGGACCCCGTCCAGACTTACGCGCACTCAATGGATTGTCTTTCATTATTAGTGACATGTTGGCTTTTTCTCCTCGTTTTCTCTTTATTTCTTTTTCTTATACTTTTTACTTTTTTTTCGAACGAATAACGTGGAAAATAAACTAGCGTCTACTAACGCGCGGTGTGCACGCAGCCGCCGGTCGCAGGTGGAAACGAAAACGACGCTGATTCCTATAATATATTATTATTGTATGACACACGCAAGCTAATAATATTATAAAAAAATAAATACGAAAATTATTATTGTTGTTTATTTTTTGTGTAAGTACGTTTTTGAGTTGAAAAATTAATAAAATTCACTTAAAAAAAAATAAGTATTATAATATGTATAAAACGCAGACAATATTATTGAAGGGTCCGGTGTGTAGACGGTGCAGTTGCAGTGTAAATTTTAGATGTTATATTTAAACCGAGACAATAGTAACGTTATACTGATATTACAGTATTATCGAATGTCGAGTTCGTCAGTTTGTCAATTGTCGAGTTTGAATGTCGCGATTTGAATAAGTCAATTAGGCAATTATAAAATATAATAATATTATATTATGGTAATTAACACTAGAATAAAATAATATCACTTATCAGACAGCCAACATATTATTCTGTACGGCGTTTCATATAACGTTAGTAGGTGTTTCGCTATCTGCACATAAACAACTTAGTCTTAACCGTACTTTACTATTTGCATTTTATAGTTAAATTGTTTGAAATCGTATTACAATTACTTGATTGATAATAGTATAATATCGGTCATTCGTACCAAAATTTAATAAAAATATGGTGTATTTAAATAGCCCGTCAGCTCTAGTTCCCGACCCACGGTGTAGTACTACAACAATAGCAGTTTTAACTATATCCACTACAACGGTTGAGACGTATATTATTATATGGGCTTAACTATCACGGTCGCTCGTCGTCAGCTGATATCCAAAGTATCACTGAAATAAAGTTGTGTACTCCTCTGTGCGCTTCTCGAATATAGTTTTAAGTAATAACCGCGGCGGGAACATTATATAATTATAAATTATATTATGTTATTGAAGGCACCCGCGTGTGACCGCACGTTCGATGCTGGTTATGATTGATCGCTGAGTTGGAAACTTTTACCGAATTTTAAGCGCAACACCTGCAAAATTTCAAATCACCAAAATTTACCACCAGCCACCACCGCAGTTTTCCATCTTATTATGTACAGTATATTATAATAGCTGGTATGTGGGGTAAGTCTTTCACCACCGATCGAGTGAGAATCCGAAGAGTATTAATCACCCGTGGTCGGGGCGAGGTGTGCAAGTATTTGACTGTCGCACTCGACGAACAAAGTTTCACCCTTTACGGTGATACACCCTGAAAGGGTCGCTACTACTCACTCATATATATATTGTATATGAGCTCCCTCCACAATTATATGCCTCTGCGGACCACCTCTAGTTGTCATTGTAATTCGTAAAATTAAAACGTCTCCCCTCCTCATTTTTCATGTCCAATTCGGGAGAGGGTGAAGTCCTGCTCAGCGGCGTCGCAAGACTGCGTTTCGCCGTACTAAAGCTATAGGACTCGATCGAAGCTCATTATACGAATGTGCAGTACGCGTACAGTATTATTATAGCCATTTCGTCAACGATGATCTATAATCATATATTTATAAATAATAATAAAATATGATAGATGGTTATAGGAATAGCCGATTGGATGACATGTATATAATACTACGAGCTATCCGACTGCTGTGGAAGCATCGGAAATTAAATTCGCATAAAACATAAATGTATACACGCACCGAACGCGTTGGTATTTATTATTATTATTATTATTATTGCTACCAACAATACAATGAGTAATGATGTCGGTCAGCGGTCTTCGGTGGATTTATTTTATTTTTATGCGACTCCTTCGGTCGCCTGCTCATATTTGTTTGACCCCCGATGATTTTTCAACGTCCACTCGCGGTTTGGCACGAACGATGGCCAACTACTCTATCCCACCTCCGCCTTGTCTGGCTCGTCTCTGCATGTCGTAGAAATATTGAAAAATTACGAGACATTATTCAGAGCTCAAATTCGGCGGCGTCTGCGGAGGTGGCGGCAGTCTATCCGAACTCGAATAATAACACTCGGACAAGACGTGTATAATACATATTAATATTATTATTATTATTTATTATATACAACGCGTTCATAACTAATATGATGAATAATGTGCACACGATAATCGACCGTCGACAACATTATGGATACATTATTTACACAGATCAATTCAATTTATTGAATAATTTAAATCCAAAATGCGCAGAGTTTCTCGCCTGATAATGGTTCACTAAACGTTTGATATTTTATCACGCGTAATACATTCTATTCGCTTGTCGGGGGTAATATTCTACTATAATAATAGTTCATCCCTTGACTTGACGTCCGTCTAATGTTTCACGCTGGCGTTATTAATTATAAATCACCGAATTAATAGTGAGCGGCGCCACCCCGAGCTTCATAAATCTCGAGTGTCCGAATTATAAATTTGATCTCGAAAGTTATTATATCGTTTCGTTCACCATCTTTGTTTGTTAATCGAATCACGGGTGTATAGTATGTTAGAGTATCTAAGTATGTTGTACGCAAAAACTTCAACTACTACTGCATTAAGACCGGGTGGCGTTATTATTGCTATATTTTTGAGAATACTAATTGTTAAGATAAAATATCAAACGCGCCGCGGAGTGCCACGTAGTTTTTCGAGTCGCAATTTAATTAATGAGGGGTAGACGGGGTGGCACGCGTTATTTCGCGACAACGTTTAGTCTTTGGATATAATATAATAATATAGCCACATACGTTATAACTTATAAGTATATTAATGCGATACTGTCCGATCGAGTTATTATGAAATCATAAAACGTTCGCTGTACGTACTTCGGATTAAAAGCCGTAAAAGTGCGAGCACACGCGGTAAACAAGAGCAGCATCGTAATCGGTGAAATGCGAATATATAAATAAAATAACGAGAAACGATTTGTCGTCGAATATATATATATATTATTTAGCTCCCCTCGCCATCCGTCAGAGCTGGACTTAAAGTCTCGTTTACGTCTTCGGCTTTGGTATTTTAATCCTGTTAATATAATTTTCTAGAAAACCTGCTGCTACGAGGATAATCAAAATGGGTTTCGGAACGGCAGTAGCAGCAGCCGGTCGGTGAGTGAAAAAAAAAAATAGTATAAAATAATAATAATATGGTCGTAAAAAAAAAATAAAAATAAACCGCTATTCCACTTCATCCCTCTTCCGCCCTCGCTCACTCTCACTAAATATCTCTCTCAGTCTTTCTTTGGAGTCAGCCGTAGTCCATAAGTGATTGGTTTTCAAATCGTATAATATACCGCGAGTATAATAATATATGAACAGGGGATTTATGACGCTCAACTCGCGTCCATTATCATAATGTTATTATGTATAATATTATTTATGTATTATTAAATTATATCATAGGTAGTGCACGAGTTTTCGAAGCGGATAGAAGCAACTTTACAGTGTAGACGAATCATCAGAAGATTACTATTATGCGCGATTAACGCATCGATAATCATAGCATACTATTTCATTGTAATAGTATAATTATTGTTATTATAATCAGAGTATAATATCAAATAATAACGATCCCGTGTCACTGCCGCAGATGTTTTATACCATGTTATGATACAATATATTAGATAACATTGTACACACTTCGGCAAAAAGATAACGTTTTTAACTTTAATATAACATATTATGACGTATACCGTGCGCGAATAACGTTCAGGTGGCATGTGAACTTAATGAAATTTAAATTACTTTGTACGCGAGGTATAGCTACGGCGGCGGCGGCTGTTGGTGCTAATAATAATATTGTCACCAACTAGTGCGGCGGCGGCGGCGGTGGCGTTCAAGGGGCGTCGAAACTTCGGGACCGGAAAATTAGCGTTCTCCGCCACCGGTCTCCAGCCCCGTTTACGATGCTTCGTACCCGTCGTCGGGGCCCACACACTGCGCCGTCCTAAAGTTTAGCTCAACCACCCGTGTTCGCCTGCACCCTCGTCACGTGTGTCTGTTTGCGCAAGCGCGGTGTATAATAATAATAATATCATACTTTTCGGAGCGATATATTATAGCACCCCATCCGATTTCGTTCCGTGTCAATATTATGATGCCAGTAATCGCGGTTTAGATATCACGATGTTGTATACGTATACATATATGGGTATTTGTAGAATATGTATAGTGCATATACGTCATAAAAAAGGCAGGAGCTACCTACATACTGTGGTAATCGCTTAGAATCTCGGGTTTTTCGTCCGTCTTATTTTTCAATTACGACACGCGGGTTCAACACGATTTATCTGCAAGTGCGCCATGTATAATGTCGTGCTCAAGATCGCACACAACAGAATAATAAAAACTAATCTTTTCCATTTTTTTTTTTCGACGTTTAATACCAACACGAATTCGGTGGCAGTCCTTATGGTGGCGGTGCCTGTCAACGTATATTCGAGGGTATTAATGTATTATCTGCCAAACAGAAACAACGTCACTGTGTTAATCCGAAGGCATACAAATATAATATGTGTAAAATATATTATGATTGCGTAATGTAAGCTCAGTTTAAAACATATAATACGATATTACGATATTATAATAGATGTGTATTATCTACCTATAGGTATGGCTGCTGGTATATATAATATAGGCACATTGTATTGTGTTACCGCGACGTGTAAAACATATAGGTATACGATTTGTGATTTATGAGTAGCCAGTTGTAGGTATACATTGCACCATAGTTTCTCGATATGAAACACGGAAAAAAAAGAAATGAAAATCGACAAATCATAAGTACAAAAATAAAACAATAACTATTACTCAGTGTATAAATATTAAAAGTTTATATTTATCTGGACTAATTTCATATAGAACGTCGTTTCGAATAAAAAAAATAAATAAATACCAGTCGATTGCAAGGAATTGTTTTTTTAATACTCTAATATACTACACCGCGTTAACATTATACTCGATTATAATATTCGACGTGTATTAGTCCAAATCTCGAGCACCAGAAAAAAACAAAGATACAGTGTACTCGCTTTGTTAAAAATCAATACGCGCACCCCTGTCATTAATGTATTACACATATACATTATAAATATAATGTATACCTATATATTCTACAAATCAGTTGACAGACCAAACAATGAGTCTCATTTGAAGCGGAATAATGCCGTCGTGCATATACCATTCATTATATTTATATATATTATACATATTATAATAATAATTTATAATAGCAATAATATTATTTACCAAGGTAGTGCAATGGCGGCCGTGGCGTAATACCAACGATTTTGATTAAACAAACGCACACTTGACTCACGGTGTATACTCGACCATTGTAGTATAAAACGTGTATATATAATATACATATAATATATACATATATTATGTATATGTACGATAGTGTAAAATCCTCGGATTAGAACCCACTACACCGCTCTTTGGTCGATACCGGAAAGTTCATTAAGCGCCAGGCCAAAAACGTCGGGGCGGTGATGGTAACGGGCGGGCGGCGGCGGACGGTGCTTCGAATCCGCAGTTTCTTATTTTTTCTTCCATATTATTCCACAAAGTTCTCGAACGTCGCGGCATTGAGAGAAAAAAAAACCAAATAGAAACTCTCTAAACTTTATAATATATAAACGCGTTAAAAAAAAAAATATATATATTATATAAGAACGACGGCCGAAAAGCCACACCACGCAACGCACCGTTATAGCTGCTCGCTCTATATATTATTATACAATATATATATATATATATATTTTATACAAACTTGGCGCTGAGACCGAGTGCGTTTAATAGCCCAACTTTAAACAGCTATATACGCCCGGCCGATGTATAGGCGTACTTATAGGTTACCTCGCGCGGACGTATAAAAACCGCTATACCGCGGCGGTATAATAGTTTACGGACTCGCGCGCGGACGGTTTTCGGCCGAGCTGTATACAATAATAATAATAATAATAATAATATGTATACTAATGATTATAAAAATATAACAATACCTACCTACCCATGACGTTATAATATTGAGCCACGCGAGCCTTCTTTTTCGCGTACCTATATGAGCAATAAGTTCTACTAAGAAGGGACTAGGGTGGGGTAGTGGGTGCAGCCACTACCATGATTTATTTATATCAATCGACGTAAAGCAATAAAATTACTACTAGACATAGGTTGGTATAATTAATTTATAATCTTAAAATATAAATTGAATATGAAAAAACGTAAAAAAACTGAATTTATAATTTAAGTTACGGGGCCCCACCAAAAAGTTAGCCCTGGAATCCTGAATAGGGTTCTGATACTGCCTAATGCAGAGGGGGGGGGGGGTCAGAAGAGAAATATAGTGACTGATCTCCCAGCTGTAGTATGTACCTATTCACATTATGCAAATGTGATGTATTTCAGTAGTTGAAATAAGACGTTATATTATGCATATATGTATTATTATTATAGATTGGAAACCGTACATAATATATACATATGCATATACATAGTCTTACCATGGAATATCGAATTTTTCCTTCCGCAATAATAAAATCAAAGTGCTGCCGCCCCGCAACTATAATATAATATAATATATGTATGTATGTACTATATTATGTACATAGATAACATAATAACCTATATATACCTATATAATATGTGTACGTCTTGTATATAATACTGTGTATATATCCATACGCGGTCGAAGCAATGAAAATCCACGGGGAAACGCACGACGGGAAAAAAATTACGTTTGTCTTTTGACGTTACATTCGTGTACCTAGGTATCTATATATATAATACAATATTATTTAAATAAATGCCGGCATTTCTGTCTGGGGACCCCTCGCTTTATGAATACGAATTTTTATATAAGGTTCGGGTACTTCCATATACCTGGGTTTAATACTATTTTGTTAGGCCTATAGCTATGTTATGATTTTAATATATTATTATTATAAATAAACGATCTCCGGTAAAAATGTAACTGCGATGTCACTTGGAAACGACTCCGGATGATTTTTCATTTTGATTATGTTTAATTTAATTTTTTTTTGTGAAACGTTAACGAAATCGAATGCAAATAAATATTGTGTGGACTACGGCATGCTGCGTGCGGTTTTATATTAATTCGTTTCCTTTTAATCGCATGATTGAAACAAAAGAAATATTCTTTTAAGTCTTATAGTTAGTTTTTACTCCCTAAAAAGTGCAATTAATTTGTATATGCAAATTAAAACTATCGTCAGATTTGAATATGCAATTAATTTTTGTAATTGGATGCACAGCAAGTTTACAAATCTTCTTTCAAAAATGCAAATTTACACAACTTAAATGGAAATTAATCCTGAACGAGATATTGCACCGCAAATACTATATTGTAATTTACATCTACTACTACTACTACTACTACTACTACTACCATAACAATTGTTGTTAGCAAGACATTCACAATTGTTGTTAGCAAGCCATTCCAGTTATAATATTAATAGCAAGTTCTATAATGCAATAAAACTTTGAGCAGCGAATATTCATAACCTGCTTGGAATCTCAAAACGATTACCGAAAATTGTTTCGAACACCAAACATGTATACACCTTTAAAAGTTGATCGGGCTTTTTCGCAATTTATTGTGGCATATATATATATTACTCATAAGACTTTGAGCGTATCCATTTACGTTCAGCAGATATTTCGTTAAACAATACGCAAAGTTTTAGTCATTTGTGACTTTAGCTGTGGAATTCACGCGATAAAATATTATCGTTTTAATATTAGCGTTTCTAGAAATGCGATCAAAAACACAAATGTGGTTTTAAAGTGCCTCCACCTGTATAACGACACAGGGGACGTTAATAATTCTGGTCGATCTTGGATCCCCGAAAACGTGGACGTATTGGATATGTGAAAAACACTAAAAATACAACAACGGAAAGATCCGACGGTCGACCGCGAGAACGAGGGGCGCTGCATCAGATGTAGAAATGTATTTTTGTGCGTTGACACAACTATAATATTATAACAACGACGACAGCAGAAAAATCGGATAGGTTTCTGGAGGGAAAAGGGTTCGCGGGTAAGGAGGAAAAAGTGTCAAAAAGTATTTTGCTGATACAGCGGGGTAAGCGGGCTGCGGGTTAGAGGATTCGTCGTCGTCGCGAGTCTTAACTTTTAAGGGACGTCCGCGTTTGTTATTACTATTATTTGTGCCACCGAACAAGCGCGCTGTATATACACGCGGCTAAATATTTATTTATGGGGCGCCTGTACAGCGCGCGATGTCTCTCCCCTTACTCTCACCCCAAAGCATACATAACTTTATGCGCATATATATATATATATTATATACGTGTATATATTATGATCGCGCTCGTAACAACAACAAGCCGTCTCTTAAATCAACGCTAACGAATAACCAGGCGCGGGCGGAGAGAAAAGTGCGGTGTACAGTTTTGGAAATGTCATGGGCACAAAACTATATACATGCGCGATAACCCCATAAATTCTAAATTAAGATGTAAGTCACATGTAGGTGTATGTGTGTGTGTGTGTGTGTGGCGTGTGCTGCGTATGAGTGTGTCGTGTTCTCCTACACTCTCGTGATGCGGCGACAAACGATCATCGGATGAGAAGTCGCGTTTCTGCCATAATATTATAATATATCAAATATTATGTGCATATAAATTATAATAATATCATTATACGTGTGATGTCCGAAGTACGATCTTAGTACATGATAATATTGTTATGATAACATTATAATCGCAGTATATATATTTTATTATTATTAAAAGAGTTTTTACAATGCATGTCACCGTCGTTAATATTTCGCATTTCGTCACGAAATATATATTATATTAATGTAGGTATATGAATTTTAGCTAACGCTTGTCAACGCACGTATAAATAGATAGAGAGGTAATCATAAGAGAGGCATAGTCTAAGTTAAAGTTATCATTCCTATATTCCTATAATATATATCACAAAAACATGGTAAGAGTCTAAAAAAATGCACGTTCATGTTTCAATATAATATAAATATTATAATTCAAAACGAAATTTTTAGTTGTAGCCATCTAATTAGTGTAAAAAATCTAACAATAATATTTAAAAAAAAAACTTTTCTGACATCAGTATATCCATTCCATCGTTTTCATGGTAAAATAACGAAATCACCCTAGGCGAATACCACAAGCGATACCTGTCTGCAGTCGTCGCTTTTCGTGGGAAATGCAACCATAATATTATTATTATTTTCATCGTTATCTTTCTTCAGAAAGTGCGGTACAATCGGTGGTTCAACTAGCACACTACGTTCAAAATATTCAAAAAAAACAAATGGGTTTCATACTTCAAAGAAAATTGTCTGCTGGTTGATGTAATGATAAAGTGCCAAGTATTCTCCATTGTACATTAAGCCGATAAAGTTCAGTAAAGCGAGTTCACAAATTCAGTGAAATATACCTACTGCGAATTTGATAATTTACGTCAAAACAAATAATAATAATAAGTAGAAAAAGAGGTTCATAAAATATGTCGAAAATTCGAAAAATGCAATCTGCACCAGCCAATAATTAATATACCAGTCATTAGTCAATATAATATTATAATGCCAGTAAAAACGTCTGAGCGCTCAATCACAGTACCTATTGGTAATGCGTTTAAGATTTATTTCTTATAAAAACATGAATGACTAAAAAGTATCCAAACAAATGTATTCACTATTCATTTTAAAACTTTTCTTATATAGTAATGCCATAATAATAGGATTCGTAATATATATGTATATAATATATATACTTTTTTGAAAATTAAAATGGTCTAAAAGTTATATAATTTTTATTGTAGTTTGCCCATAAATTACGGAAAAAATCTACAGTGCCTACGTCCTACATATTAATATTATATCATATAAATGTATAACAATGTGTGAAAAACATTATAAAACATATTAAAAAATTTTAAAATAAAATAATATTATAGGTAGGTACGCTATATTGATAGATAATTATTTTCGAATTTAATTTTATGAATTTTTGTATTGGTTAAATAATGTCATTGAGTACGCAATAAAAAAAAATTAAGTAGAGTAGGTAAGAATAATGTCAGCTAATTAACGTCAATATTTCAAAACGGATAATTGTTTGTATGTTCAAGATGCCAAGTGTAAAATTACACCGCCAAATGGGGGAAACGTTGACTCATTACACCTTTAAAGAGAACTCATTACTATATTCGTCTTGGGAAACCATACGTGTCGTTTTGATTACACAGTACAACATTTTGTTGAAAGGGGCGATGGCTGTGGTTCTGTATCGCTCAATATAGGGGGTTTCTATACTATAGCGTGTTGGAGGAGAAAAAATAATTCAATATAATACAGTATAGAAAACTATTATTACTGACGCGATATTGGGGTCTTTAAAATACATTCTTTTTTATTTCATTGAGACAATCAGTGTCGATTTTTAATGACGCTCAATTGTTTGTTCTGTATACCGTCCGTTGCTTAATTTATTCTCGTAGTTTTAAAACGAAACGCTATCGTCATTCGTTATTTATATTTTCACCAGTCGCCCTTATTATGCTTAAGTATAATATAATATACTATACTATCTGTATGTATATTTTTAGGCGTTATTGATTGAATTCGTTCGTTTTCCGTGAAAAATTGTCTCGTTTTTTTTGTATATAATATATAATGTTATTCAAAAACGAGTTTTGTAATACGACCCTTGCGGTGTTTTTTTTCAATGGAAACATCACAAAAAAAATCCCACGTCGTTTGTTGACGGGCGGCAGGAGTATGGGAGGCGGGAGCGGACTGCTGCAAATGCACGATCGGACATCCCTTCCCCGACAGCAAAAATCGTGATTAATGACGACGTCGTTTTGTGTCATCTTTGGTAATTGATGATAGCGGTCCACTTGACACGAGAAACAAAACTACAGTACTAATTTTAAAAACGAACGCCGGAAGCTATGCCACGGCAAGGGGGAATTACTCTTTTCTTTTGTCAGTGTACCAAAAAAAAAAAGTAATAATAATAATAATAAAAATGAAAATAAAAACTTTGGAATAGAATTTGCTCACACGCTGTGTGACGCTGTGCCACGCGTATATTATAGTCAGGACTTAGGGTCTTTGAGAGAGTCACCGAGAAGAATAACGTGGAAATCCGTTGAGCATCATTATACAAAATCTTAAAAGAATTTTATGCACTATTTATTTATTATTATATACGTGGAAAAGTGCACGTTAGGGTATATACAGTATTATGGAAGATAAATTGAATGTTTTTCTCGTGAATTACGTAATGTACGTAATGACGACGTGTATTATAAATGTATATATACTGTGGCGAGGGCAACGTAAACAAAATACATAATTTATTACATGCATCCATACGGATTCGATCGAGAATTTATATGAAATTTTCTCGACGACGAACAATACTGTAATATACCAGATACAACATAAATCGTAATATTGAGGTTTTCGTATATAGGGACACGCAGTGGTAACGGCAAACAGTGAGAGCGGGAAAAGAGTATAACTCGATATGATATTATAAATGGGGGGGGGGGAAAAAAAACTCTAAGCTTTTTATCCTAGGCGGTGGCGATACGTTCGGTGCGCACGCCGCCATCGCCTGCGTTTTAATATAATATTATACGGAGTATATTATTTTTCGTTATAATAATAATAATAATAATATTATATTTCCACCGAAAAATAAAGCCGCACGATGACGACATTATGACGACGAAATAATAACACGCGGGTTCGGCGGCGGGAGCGTGGCGAATGGGAAGGGACGCGTTGTTTCCTCCGACACCGCTCGCAGCGTTCTGCTCATTAGATCGGTTATGACGGTCATGTGTCACGAGCCGCGCCGGAGCGGCTGTTTTTTCTCTAATCGTTTCCTACCTCTAACACGCAACGACGTACATTTGTCCGCCGCCGCCGTCTCTAAATTTAGTGCGACGTTTAAATTTAGTCTAGTGCCATTTTCTCGGCCCGGAATATGCCAGCTATGGACCAACGGCCCAGCATCCGATATATATTTATTTTTTTTCTTTCATTTCGCGTACGATTTTCCACCCCCCCCCCCCCCCCCAAAACCGCCTCCCGATGTCGACTGTAAATGTTTATAGAATTCGGTAGTGCAGGGTAAAGGACGAAAACACTGCGAAAAAAAAATAGGGTGGAGGAAAGTACGGTGGACACTGCTGCTGCTGCTGCGACTATAGAGATACGAGCCGTCAACCGGACGAAATTAAATAAAACGCGGTAGAAAGGATTGTTGTCGAGTCGCGCCTTAATTAGCCAAACTCCATACGGGAGCGGCGAGCACGAGACGGAGGATTTAAACGGCGCTAGATTAATGCGACGTCGGTGGTGCACTATATATATCTATAATAAAACACTGCCATATATATATTATATACACCGGTTAAGCCTCTCTACCGAGGCTTAGGTCAGGGGCACACACACTCGCGCGAGAGCACTTGGCTTTTCGGAATTATACGACCCCTCCACTCACCCTTCAAGCACCCAAAAAAGTAGCGTTATTATTTATTAGTCTTCTTTTCTTTTTTTCCTTTTTTGTATTTGTTACTCTAGTATTATCTATCTTTTTAAGTACAAACTCTGTTCGAGACGCGTAAACGCGGCAGCTTAGCAGATTAGGCAATATATAGCGCCGTTTTATATTTAATACATATTATAAATTAACGTTTTAAGTTTGATTCACTTGCAGCGAGCACTGCGAGTTTGTGTTTGTCAATATAGTAGTTTTTGTGTATGTTTAAGGCGTAGGTATAGCTGGGTAATTTTGTAGGTATAGTTAGTTACAATATCGTATAACCGTATAGAATTATATTATTATATACTTTGGAGTTCTCGACTAACTTGAGAGTTGCTTACGAGTTGGAGTTAATATAATATTATAATGTAATTATATGAAAAAGCTGACGTATATATTATGCATACCTAATAGTTATTTTAAAACATAAAAAATGTATTAAAAAAATTGGTATCGGAAGGAAAATCTCTTGAACAAGAATTATACAAAAAAAATACAGACGCGCAAGCCAAAACCCTGCAGCAGGTTAGATTATTTGCACGCAGCTGACTCTGCTTGTGTATATTATTAGGTTTTGTTTGACATTATTATAATATTGCATAATATTATTACGAATGTCCGTCGAACAGTAAAATCGTCGGTACAACGACGGAACGAATCGAATTTCAGAGATCACCGCATACGACATATTATATTAAATACCTATATTATAGTCGTCTGTTCGACCAGACATCTCACTGGCATGTTGACCCTCCACCATGCATGGGTAATTTAATCAACCCACCGATCCTCCATCCACAAGTCCTTTCTGCGCTAAGGTCCGACCGTGTCCTGTACGTATTTACTACATTATAATTGGATTGCCGTTTTTACACTGTCGCTGCACTAAATCAGTATCCAGCGCACGTCCGTCGGTCATCTGCACACGATGCTGCAGGCGTTTAGAATATTGTAAGACAGCGTAAGAAATCATATGAGTAATGCTTACGTAGATATTGTATATTGTTGTATATTATTTTTTTCGAAACTCCGCGTTATTAATAATCTATAGATTAATGCGTTTCAGAAACCGTTTTTTAACGACCTGCAGTGAACTGCGCACAACGTCACTAAAATTGAAAAACCATTGCTGAGTTATGAGAATTTTTTACTATGACTGCGAAATTGTCTACACATGAAAATCGTAGGAGGCCTATAGGACGATCCGTTGGTGATCAACTCCTAGAATTCTAGATCAACCGTAGGTGCTGCGAATCCCACATATAGTTGTATAACATTAAACTATAGATCCTCGCTTATCACCATATTATAATATTTTATCATAAAAAAATCATTTGTTTTTATGCATTTCAGTTTAGTCAAATTTTTTTTAACTGTACACCTTCATCTTTTTTGATAAACGTCGTACGTAAGTTACGCGCAATTAAAATGTTATAGATTCCATTTATTTTTTCATCCTTATATTGTTTTTTTCGGCCAACCGGCCACTTTTAAATCGCAATTTATGTAAGTGTGTTTTAATTTCACGGTTTGCTAAAGAAATCGCTTGTTTAAAATTCTTGTTATACTGCAGAACACATTTTATAGTAAGGATTTTGTCGAATATTGCGAACTATAATATTGGTTTTTTTTAATAATTTCGAGTTTAGATGAACATGTACACATTTCCCCCGGTGATCGGCATCCTTAATATTTATAGACGACTTGTGACTATGAATACTCCTCGTAAGACCCCAGCCGCAAACCGTTATTAATGGTATCGGACGAATCCAAAAAACGCTATATATATACGCTGCAATGATATAATGACGCGTATTAAGTCGTTCGGGACGGATAGAAATGTAAATCTCGCGTGGAAAAACTCCAGGGGAAATGCAGCAATATATATACCAAGGTGGCGTATAAAAACGTCGAATACCTCTGCAAATAATTCGGATGTGTTGTATAATATACAACTCTTTTAGTCGAAACAGCGAGCACACCTCTCCTCTGTCTGTCTCCCTCTCATCCCCTCTTCTCTTTCTCAATCACTCTCACTCTCCCACTCTTTCGCGAATGTTTGTGTTCGTTGGTATGGTTGGGTGTGTGTGTGTGTGTGTGTGTGTGTGTGTGTGGGTGTGTATATATATATTGTTATATATCTTATATATGAACATGTTGGAAATAAACAACCACCGCGGCAATAGACGGTGAACGGGAGGGTATTTTTTTTATTTTATTTTTTTTTTTACTCCAAAACCAACGGCGGCCCACATGAATAATTTATGACTCGGCGGCGAAGGCGTATAGTGGCTGCGCGCGTGCAATACAATAGTTTTCCGAAAATTCTCTCTGCTTCAGACATTTATACTACCGACGCATTTGTAACGGCGGCGGTGGCGGGTGCACTCGAAAACACAAGTCGCGTTATATCCGTCGCCATCACCGCCGTCGCCCCGTGTCCGGACAGGGTTGGAGGCGGTTCGACTTATAATTCTTCAGTTTTCTTATATATATATATACAGGGTGAGACGAGGCGTTTTCTTCACAATGACGAAAACACGGCCAGCTCTGTATATACTATATATCTAATATATATATACACACATACGAGTATATAACGGATGAACGTCGCGGGACGTTTTGCTTCGAAGCGCGTGACGTTTTTATTTCTCTATCTCTATGTTTCCGTCTCTATCTCATTTCTTCCTTTTCGTGTATATGATATTCTAGTTATTATATATACGATATTTTTCAGACGCTGTCGCCAAGACCCGACTGTTTCTATACGGAACCACACTTCCATCCTCTTTTTCTCTCTCTCTCTCTCTTTATCTTTCTCTCATCCTCTCCTTTTATCTATTTCTATCTCAATCTTTCCCTGTTTCTGTCTCTCCCTTTCTCACTTACACGCAGACCTTTTTGCTGGTCACGGCTAAAGGTGTGTTATTGTTCACTGCATGCCATTCCCACTCTAGAAATATCGGCCATTACTGTCCTTGTGTACAAGACCCTAGGACAAATTGAGCCAATTCGATGCAGGCGTCACGGCCACCGTCGGAGTAATAATCGTAAAAGCGACAGAGCAAAAAAAAAAAATAAAAACTAAAAAATATGAGACAATAATATTAGCTGTACGAAAACCGTTTGCCTTTCTTACTACCACGCTGTCAACAACGCTGTCCCAACCCGTACGTTATTGTACTAATATAAATGTAATCAATAAAGAATAACACAACCGGAAATAAAATTTAATATGCGACATTAATAGTGCGTCCACGTGCACCGATATCAGTGTCGTATTTGTTGATGAGGGGTTGAATTTATGCCTTGGGACTTGATTTTATTGCCAATGTTAATTTATAATAATTAATAACACAATTATTGTCAAAATGCCCTTATTTAATATTATAAAAATTAGATATTATACTGCTGAAAAAATGTAAGAACATGACGCAGGGACGGACCCTATTACCTCAACAGAGTTGTCTTAATAAACTGAAATTTCCCCCTGGCGGGGTTCAGATATGTTACCCGAACGGTGTAATTTTGGTGTGTGAAACTGTGAACCATCATAATTTTTAGTATGGTGGGTTTACCTACTCGCTAAATCTGTAAAATATTATGTATATTGGTGATCAACCTGGACCTGTGCACTAAAAAGTAATACATCAAAATCATCAACTTAAGTTTGTCCACAGGGTGTTACCACTGGGTATCTTCCCTAATCATATTATTCACATCACTCTTACTTCACCTATCAAACCTACTTATTATACTAAGAAATGTATAGATTGTGGATTACTTCAAATAAATAAAAAAAAAAAAAAAAAAAAGTTTGTCCGACTAAATTTTTAGTTGATAAAACTGTTTGAAATATTTTAAGTTCGCCTACGGAATAATAAGGCATACCACCACACTTATATTTATAAACATATTATTATACATAACGGACACAAAAGACTTTGTCGAAAATTTGTTTATTAAATAAATAATAAGTATACAATTGTATATTTTTTAAGTTTTTTTTTTTTGCAGCGGTGACCTCTCTCACTACGCCGCACAATAATGCAAGGTATAAAATAATAGGGTTTTTTTTTTTATCGACATTTTTACAAGGTATTTTCCCTTATATAATACAAATACGTGTATTTATCTATGTACCTGTCTGTTTAATGACTTACCTACTTGAGAAATTTTGAGCATTAATATTTTTAATTGCACTAACGTAGGTATAATATGATATTTTATTTAAGTAGTTTATCAAAAGATGTGTACAACCGAGACTAAAGTGCCTAGTTTGTAGGTGCAGGGCAGGTATATGCATTCGAATTGCATTCACAACAGCACACAGATCATGTCAAAGCTCTGACGGTATTAAAATATTATGATTGCATATTGTCGGAATAATAATATAAGTGAACCTTATTACTTTAAGATAAACTACACTTGATATAAATTATTTCAAAATTGCTTTTTTTTGTAATCGTCAACATAAAAATATGTATTTTTGCCTTTTATATTAAAACGATTTCAAAACATTGCGCATAATATGATATGATTTAGAAAATGCAGAGCAGTAGGCTGCCGTTTCCGTATTTCTGAAAATATATATGTATTGTAACGGGACCAGGGGTAGGGGCGGTACCTGTTAAATATAAAATATTCAGAGAAGATATATTTAGAACTTAAGGATATATTATTTACCTTAAGTATAGCTAACAATAACATAGTATTTTATATTATTTATTAAAATAACAATAGGACTCGCAGTTCTACTGTACTGACCTACTGCATACTAAGACTCTCGAAGTACGTCGGATAGCTTTCATATTAGTTGGAGACTGTGTCGTAGTCATAAAGAGTGACATGCTGTGTTGAGTACTTGAGTGCAAGTGGTCACGACTCACTGAGAGCTAACTATTCTTACATTATGTGTATTAGCCATAATTCTTACAATTTGTTTTGTGTACATAATATTATTATATTCTGACAGTATGCAGTTACTATTGTTGTACCTGTAATAGTATGTGCCTTTATAATTTATAACATAAATCTAGTACTATCTTGTATGTACTATAGGTACCTTCATACATTCATAATTTGATAAAAGTATATATATATATATATATATATATATTGTTATAGTATTGTATTAAAATTTGGTTTTAATATCAATATTAAATCGTTAACTTTATAACGATCCACGATAAAACTATAAATATATTACGGTTGACAGTGAATTATTATAATGCGATCAACCTAAATTGATAAAGTAGTTAGACTATTACCAGCTTCGCAGTATAGGGCATAATTATATACTAAAAAATAAATATAATGTAATGCATATATTATATTATTCGTCAGATATCCTTGGTAAAAAAACTTTTGAGTTTTTACATGATACTGTGTACGGCTTACAAATAAATTGTTTAGGTGGAATATCCTGTTTAAATGGACGCGATAAATTAAATTGGTAATTTTAATTATTTTAATTAAAATATCCCAGACAGACGATTAGTTTTTTTTTTTTTTTAAATTGAATAACTGAAGTTTGCTAATTAACGTACGTACTATGATGTATCGTGTGCATTTGTATCGTGTACATTTGTATCAATTCATTTATTGATGTTATTTTTTCATATCAAGTATAATTTGGAAATATTCTGGAAAATAACGTAAAAAATATTTACGTAATAAATTAAAGTTTGTGTGTAAGAAGAAATAAACCGTAACTTTTTAATTAACAAATCTTCAGAATAGATCAAATAATTTAATTGGAATGTAAGACATAAAGTGAGAAAACAACTATCAAACATTTATATAACATTATGCATATCGCAACTTTCGTATTAAACTGTGTATATGCGGAAAAGGTTTTTTTAAGTTAATTGACTTTGCATACACATTTGCTATCAGCCACCAGGCATGTAATTTAAAAAATCTTTATATTTATTTTGTATAGGTATACGACCAATTAATGATGATTTAATTAATACGCGTAGTATAAAGTGTACACTAAGTATAAATAGTAACAAAAATTTGCCTATATGGCAAAACCCGAGAATGCAAATTGAGTTAAATGATAGTTTTATAGGAATAATTTAAATAAAAAGATGCTAAAATATAATTCCATACCTATAAATTATTATATAACTGTTTAATAATTATTATGAAAAATTATTGCATTTCACGTTTCGATGAATTTAAAATTATTATAATAATATTATCATATTGTGGCTAACGCGAACATTATATTCGTAAAATACGAGTTAAAACGAGAATTTATAGATAAACATAAAGAATCTGAATATTTGTTGTTTATTACATGCACAATATAGGCATTTATTATTTATATATAATAATATGCAGTTACTTTATGAAATATATTTGTCAATAGTACTTTATAAAACTTAAAAAGTTATCGAAAAATGACATTTAAAATAATATATATTGTTAGAGTTTTGTTTTCTAATATATTTTTTCACGGCTGAAAGATTAAAAAAGTACTTATTTCCAGTTTACTGTAACATTTAGCATTTTGCAGAGAATTTCGGAACTGAAATCCAATTTAAACGAGCGCGATTCGAGCGAGTTGTAACCATTTAAAGTTCGAAATAAGGACAAAAACTGAGATGACGCAAATATTCTTCTATTTCCCTTTTCCTTATTTATTCTCGCCGCCGTTTCACCTCGAGACCTCGGCCCAAACTTTTAGCGCATAAATCTAAATATTTTTAAACTCTCGGCCCGTACGAAGTATAATACGCATATAATATATTATATATATACGCGTACATGACAATTATTTTCAAGTGCGGTGTACCTAATGGATTAAAATATCAAAGTTTCAAACGGTTAATAACTTTTAAAACCATACTCGACTGTATATATATAAAGCCACCGCTCACCCACGATTCCCGTGTGTTTTCGCCAGACGTTCACACGGCAATAAATAATATAAACGGATTTTTCGTAAAATATTTACGGCGTCTCTCTGACGCGCGCGTGCACCTGACTTACACATCCACTCGCGGTGGCCGGGCCAGTAGCAGAGGGATTAGAGATAAGTTATTTATGTACAGTGTAAATCATTATATATTTTCGTGCCTTTATACGGTATGTATTATATTATTGTGATTTGTAAAAATAATAATACCCAAGGACTGCAGAGAAATCAACGCACGCGTTATTTCGGCCGTTAAAAGGTTTTCGACGCGGCGGCTGAATGATGGTTGACGGGCACGAGGAACGATATATATTTATTATTTAGGTACCTACCTATATATATTATAATACACGATATCTGGGTTTACCGATTTATCCTGTTCCTTTTCCGGCAGTCGTCGCTCCAGTGGCGATAAACTTCCGGTGCCTATATAGGCGTTTTTGGACGTGGTCCGTTAAAAAGCCCATTATCGGCGTGCTAGCTAAAAAAGAATAATATTCGACGCGCGTGCGCATCGCGCGCGTTATATAATATTAAACAAACAAATCCTGTCAGTGAATTCTTTTTTCTGACGACGGCGGTCGAATTTTTTTTTTCATTTATATAATACGTTAAAGGTAGAGTATATTATTGACACCTGTCGGCTTGTAAATTAAAAGGTCGCCGCTGTGGTGTTATATAGGAGGGGTGAAAGTTTTGACGGGTCGTTTTTCAGCAGTACGCACCGGACAACGGTCGGTTTTCGGCCCGTTGTCATTGGATATTTTCAAACAGTCTCGCGTTACCCTACTATACCTCTCACTTATAATATATACACAACGTGCGCTACGCTGCAGCAGCCGCTGCGATCGATATATGCTCATCGCACACTCTGTATATTATATTATATATATATATATACGTACATATCGCACCCACCCTCCCCCTCGTCCAGCTGCCACCCACCCACTCCCCGTCACTCCGTCACGCTTTCGTCCTGCTCTCCCTCGACGGCGGCGTATACGTACGCGCGCACACACCCATTTGGAGGCGATCCAAAGGCCATTGTTTGAACGGAAGTGCGCCGGTAATGGATAGGAAAACACACGCGTTCGTCGTACCCACGGCATCTCCCGGCTCTCCCGAGAGTGTGTGTGCGTGTGTGTATGCACGAGCGCGAGACAAAACATTAGCGAACGTCGACGGGAAGAAGAGCTGCAGGGAAGCCACCGCCGACCGACCCGCATCCCGGAGCCCACATGGCCCGGCCACGGAAAACGTATATTATTATACATGTATATACGTGGGAGGGTGCCGGCGGGTGGTGATAGGGTTTAGGGGGAAAATCTTCGTCGTTTGCGGGGGAATTGGCGGGGAGGGTGGAGCGTTGGGGTCGGCGGGCATTGCGACGGACGAGGACCCGCGGTGACTATGTCTATAGTGTACATATATATTATATATATATATATTATATATATATATATTATAATATTAAGTGCGAGGAGTGTGCTGCAGGTAGTAACGGGGCGCGGGAAAGTCGTATTACGCTCGGTGTAAAAAATAATGTATTATCTAGCGCCGACCTGAAGGGGACGCGATTTATCTATATAGTTTTTTTCGTTTCTTATTTTATCCATATATACCATAGATTGGTCTTATACCGAATATAGGGTTTCCCACAAATCCTCATCCAGCCCTATACCGCCGCCCCCGCTGGTGGTTATAACCGACTGCAATCTAATTTTCTGGCGAACCGAAAGGGCGCAATTATTACGTGGAAGATCGATCGCAGAACTATCAATATAATATAATATTATTAATATTATAATTTCGTGTACACCGCTGCAGATACCTACTCACGAGTCGACGACTTTCTGAGGCTAATACCGCTATATGTGTGCGGTATCCCTTCTCGACCGGTGCAGCCCCTTGCATGCGGAGCCAGGAGGGGAGGCGATTTTCCGCCACCGCCTCGTCGTGCGGACTATATGCCGTTCGTCACATCCGCGCCATGGGCTTACGGGTTTACCATTATACCTATACATTATTGTATGAAGCTGCGGCGTTGACGATGACGGATTGCTGCTTGGCGACGGAGATATTTTAACGATACATCCTCGTATAAATGAAGTAAACCGTCGCGTATAGTAGCAATAATAATAATAATAATCGTAATACGTCTTCGCAAGCGCGACTCGTCGTCTTTGGGGGTCGTTTGAATATTTGAATACATATATTAATAAATTACACCAGGTGGCTTTCAAACTCTGTCCAGTAGTATGTATGCTAGTCAGGAAAATACTATGTATTTATGTCGAAATCAATACAATATACTATTATCATTATACATACTATTATCATAATGGTAGACGATAACCAGATAGGTATAACGACACACATACACACAAGACCGACGACCGTATTACCTAACCGACTATTACCTATATGAATAAAAATATTCGGGAAACGCATAAATTCGATTTAATCGCCTTGACAATATAATATTATGTTAGTGTATATACCTATAATGATGTTGGTTGTTATTGTTATTACTATTATTATCATTACCTTATGTTCAGAATTCGTTTATTTTTTCGTAAACGTACGGAACGAGAAAAAATGTACATACCTTTAAGCATATTGTCATAAATATAAAATATAAATACATATATAAATTATATATTGATATTTTTATCGTTTCGAGGGTTCACATAATAATAACGTATTGCATTATAAATAGCAATAGTACCGTAGCGGTACAATCGAGAAAATATCAAGTGAATACCTTTAAAAAAAAGTTTAATCTGCAGTCAAATATATAAAATATGGTATTTTATTATATTAATTAATTATTATATTTAGGTATTTAGTATTAAATACCTAGTTGTTCGGTACGATATTACACAGGAAGTATAAAAACTAATGGCAGTTATAATTAACCCTTTACCTAAATTTTTTATTTAAAGATCTAAATATACATATGTATATTACAATAAATTATATATACATATTATGGCAATTAGCAGCTCTGTCGTTAAACCGTATAATTTCTACCTGCAATTATTTCCACTCGTTTTAAACTAGCGCTGTTGGTTTCACAGAAACCTTCAGATTTACCCAGTTATTGCATTTCGATGGGGGGTGGGGGGG
Source organism: Acyrthosiphon pisum (assembly GCF_005508785.2). Taxonomy (NCBI): domain Eukaryota; kingdom Metazoa; phylum Arthropoda; class Insecta; order Hemiptera; family Aphididae; genus Acyrthosiphon; species Acyrthosiphon pisum. The sequence continues at coordinate 117,355,209 of NC_042495.1, forward strand.
GGGGGTTGGTGGTGAGAGCAGAGCACATTTAAAACAACCGCCTCCGGTTAAACATAATACGCGTGCCATTATTATAATATTATTACCTATATTATTATATAATATTGAAATACGTAGGTACGAGCACGTAAAATTATATTCCAAAAAGTCGTCATCGGCTTTTTGGTAACGAGAAGGTCTAACGAACGGCAGTTATTTTAAAAGACCCGAAAATAATTATAATTATTTATATCGAAATCCGCCAACCACCATACTCGCACCCAAAGGGTTTCATATTATGTATATGATATTATATTCATCTTCTTCTCAGGTAAATCGGCCAATGTAGGACAATCCCGATGTACAACCTCGTCTTTAGTTTTCCCTATCCGACGCTTGTATCCTCCAATCGAATCCTCCTCCACCTAATGCTTCCACGTCTTTCCATACTACGTCCTCCCATCTCAATCGCGATCTTTTCCCGGCGGTCTTTTTCCAGTAGGATTTTCTTTTGTAGTATACTCTGTGTCCGAGTGAATTTGGGCTAAGCCATGTGTGCCCACTGTAGTGTTTCGTTTTTTTATCATTTCCAGTTTACTCGGTTAGTGGAAGAGTGTTTCTAATTCATCATTTTTCCTTATCCTCCGCTATAACCAATTGGCGTGTCCTTTACAAGTCCAAAAACCATTCGCAGTATTTTTCTCTACAAAACTAACAGATGCATACAAACTGAAATTTATGAAAATACATGTATAGGTTATGTATACCTACTGAAAATGCGTCTCATAGGTTTTCACATAAATATAATATTATTTCTTTTCATAGGATGCACTTTAATTGCAATGCATGGTGAGCCTATAAGTAATAGTATAGATCAGCAGCACACATAATAATGAATTACAGATGATTATGTACCAATAGTTTTATAAATAAATGTATATGTGGCCTATAAATAAGTACAAACGGTGAAGTAGAAATCGTTTGTTTCTAATATTATATGAATATCCTCGTAAAAATATTTTTTCTTGACATCTTTTAAAATTTTCTATCGTGGAAATTTATTTTTGCGTTATATTTTTTTAATAGCGAGTTTAATGTTAAGAATATATATTTCTGATTGATATAAATTACATTCGTATCAATAAACGAATGAATAGAATCATAATTATTTTTTATTAAAGTGTACAATGAATGCGAGAGTGGTGTAAGTAAGTAAAATCTCTATAAGGTTGGGTCTAATATTTAAAAATAATAAAATATATCCCTAACACAAAAAAACAAAATATCGTTGCAAAGAAATTGTTTACCGAATATAAGCTTATAAATATTTAAAAAGCTTATCAGTATAAAACACCGATCCGGGATTTTATTATAATATTTACACGTTGAATATTTATCAATATACTTATGATTATGTAAACGTGTTTTAACAAGCCCACACTGACAAGCTAGCCTCAGAGAAATAGTTGAGATTCGAAATTGATTATTTTTTTTTGACAGTTATTTATACCAATTCAATCTTTATTTTAATGCGCGTGATAGATATTTTTTCAACTGAATAGAATTTTTAAGTGTTTCTCTTGTCATCGTTTTATTTTTGGTACTATTGAATACTGAGTGGTATTGTTTTTCGTCGACATTTTCCACACTAACCCTGCGGGTGATTACTTTTTAGTATAATCATAAGATTTATTCGCTCTAAGAATAATTAGAATTCAATTTGCTGCACACGTTTTTGAATGTGAATTTTCTCAAACAAACTGCATAGCTATAAATTGCCTATAATACGTGTGGGGAACGATTTGCATACCAAGTCGGTGGATAAGCCAGCACGCGAGAGACTCACGATTCGGCTCATTAAATACGTACGTGCGTTATTATAATTTATGAGTTATATTATAATAAAACATATTAATATAGTTAAACATTATATCAAATATTATCAATAACTGACGAACGTGTAATATTTCAAAAATAAAGCCGACTATGAGATCAGTGGGTTTTCTTTGCTTCTCGGTCAATCGCGATGATATAATAATAACATATAATATGACGTCCTTGCCTCGGGTCACGACGACAAAGCAAAAACGGCTTACACAATATCGCGACGATGGCGACTTTTAAACGTCACGTTGTTATATTATTATTACATATTGTTCGTACTCAGCGGCGGCGGCTCCGACGTTATGAGAAAACACCCGAGTGGTTCCGGTCAACAGTCGTCGTCGTCGTCGTCGATGATGTCAGAGCGGGAAGAGAGCAAAAACAATAATAATAATAATATTACAACGCGGAGCGGCCGTCGAATATGATTTACGCATTGCGCTCGTTTCGGTCTCGAAGAGTAATACGCGTCGTGTTTTCCTCTCCGATATTATTACTGTACGATATTTGATAACCCAAAAGATTTTCTCGAGCGTAAATATTATATAATATACTGCGCTCGTATATGTACCTACTACAGCCCTCGTCATCGATTTAGCGACGTTTCATCGGATTCCCGCGCGTATGCCGGTTCGAGATCTTATAATATTTTTTCAAGTAGGTATACTAATATATACTATACCATGGACGTCATTACTCGTTTGAAGTATGCTTATGCATAGGTACCTACCTAAAATGTACCAAGATTGTATTTTCACCTGACTAACTCATTTTTCACTAGGCAAAAATATATTTTTTTTTTTTTAAATTGGTCTTGAGTATGCGAAACTATAATGGCCATGACGTGATTATTTAAACGAAATATAAAAATACGGCAATATATTATAAAATCTATAATTCGTATAACATACAATAGGCTTTTCGTTCATATGCACCGCATTTGGATTGGTGGTATTGGATTCTGGGAACTATAAAATCGCGGTGTTAATCGACATTTTTTTTTTTGTATCCATTTAGGCACACGTTTTACAGTTCCGGTTTCAGGGTGGGTACCTATACCTCTATACATCATAATATTATTACCATCGTCATGATACACGGTTCGTATATTATTATGATAAATGATACGGTTTTAATAATAGCACATAACGTTCATATACGTATCTGCTATTATAATAATATAATATATTATTATTGGACGGTTGCGCGCGGCCTAATATCGCCGCAGCGTTGTTTCGGGCCCGCGAGAATGGTGTAATTAAAACTAATTTGTTTGTGGACGACCCTTCTTCCGCCAGGGACCCGTCCGATGCCTCGTGCGAGCGAACGGCTTATGCAGGAAATACAATTTTCTCGTCACGCGTCGGAAACGACCGAACAGTCGCCGAAAGCGTCGTAAGTTGTATAATATTATGCCGTGATCGGTTACGCACAGCGACGACGGTGTTGGTGAATCGTAAGAATGTGAACCATGCTCGAGAGTATAAGGTTATAACTGGCTATAGGCAGTAGGTATACTAATTATTGGTACAAGTGCAGCGTGGTGTCCGAGAATGAGAATGTTGAGCTTCGTTGAGCGACCTGATCGTCACCGAAAGCGTCGTAAGTCGTATCACGGCGACCATAGCGTTCGTAAACCATAAGAATGTGAACCATACTCGAGGGTATAATATTATACCTTGGTAGGCAGTATAATAATATTGGTATCCGGCGTGGTGCATTCGAGAATGAGAATTGTTTTGAACTATTTGGTTTCGCTCCTCCAATCGTGGATATCGGTCGACACACGTCGTCGCCGTTTTCAGTTCAAAACTGTTAGGTACTATGGGGTTATAACAACTGTAATAATATTATTATAATATGACTTTCACTTTTTTTTTTAAATAAAACGTCATTAGTATATAGGTTCTCTAATTCTACTACGTATTACCTAACGAAACGAATCGACAAAATAGGTAATTGTAGGGTGGTTGTATATTTTAATTATTTCTAAGCTCGGGACGACGCACGGGCGGCAGCGATAGCTATATTACACGTATTACGTACCTATTATACCTGTTTCAAAAGCAATAAAAATATATCGATATCTTTTTCTGGAATCGAATCAAAAAAACATAACCTGACGTTTTAAACATTTCTCATTCTCCGCTAGAAACGACAGAAATATAATATAGGCAAGTAGGTACATGATATATTAACAGGACGTGCGCGTAAAAGGACATAACCTGAGAATCGCGTAGAACCCCCCCTCACTGACAGGACCATACGCCGACATTATAATGGCTGCAGGAAAACCGTGCGGTTTTTAAACCTCCATGAGTTCTTGGATGAAAAGTGATGGAAAACATTTTAAACGGCGTACCTATAATAATACGTGTAAAATACGACTGTTGGTATATACCATGGATAACATACGCGTACTTAAACCATAATTAAAAAACTATAAAAAAGAAACAAATCTAACCTTCTAACCATCAAACAGTCTGTATAAATGACACATTATTGCTGCACGTCGGTGTGTCGTGTTCACGACTCGTTTAATTTAAAAACATTACGATTTGTAGTGAATCTATAATAATGTATGCTGTGTCTACAAAAATGCAGTCGTGCTCTTAACCCACACACGAGTGTTGTTTTGGTTTTAAGGTCTCTGAGGAGGGGAGTGGGGTTGACATGCATCGCTAACGCGTCGACAATTTTTTTTATTTTGTCCTCCTCATTCGTCTATAAATTAAGTCCCATTATAATATACTATTATTTTATTGCATGCACAGCGAACGTCGTACAATTTTACACGCGTGTTATATAATATTATATTCGACATTAAAATATCCCATGCCGAATGCAAATCAAATGGTTTTTTTTATTTTTTATCAATTATAACTTCTGGACTCATCGGTTGGAGCGTTCGTTTTATAATGTTCAGCAGACGATAAATTGATTTTCACTGTCACAATTAATAATAATTATAATTATTATAATAATATTTGTATTTAATCGGCGGGGAGAATAATATATATATACAAGCGAACAGTCATTAAATATAATTGAACGAAAACACACCTTTAAACAAAATATATAATTAATACACGAGTATAATATTGGTTTTTCTTTTAATTGAAATAAAAATACGAATTCGGTGCAATTAACGGATTAAATAACAAGAAAAAAAAATGAAGCCATTAAGGATGTGATGAAAGAAATCACTCTCTTCAGTTCAAAGTACTCACTGTACATAATCATTTAACACTTTTGAACACTATTCTGTCGATTCGTTAATAATTTTTATGATAATATTATATATTCTTATAACACTCAATCTTTAACACTGACTTCCGGTTTATGAAAACCAAATCGTATTTTAACAATCAATTCATTAAAATACGACCACACCGATAATGCTCATGCAGTATAGGTACAATAATAATTAATAACGTTGCCATATTAATACGTATGATGATTTATCGCTAGGTAATTCGAAACTAGGATAAAGAATTAGACAATATAATACAATAATAATATATTATATACCATGTGTCCATGTGCTTTACCTATAATATGATAAAAAACGTTCACATAATTTGTCTGATATCTTATTTTTGTAGTTACATAACATTTTTTTTTTATTTTTTTTACAAGACCATAATAATATATTCTAATTTTTTAATATATTTTTCTATTATCAAAATTCTGGGAATAATAATATTATAATATCGTGAAATTTCACGGTACATGAAACCGGAATAGGTTTTATCAAATTTTGTATTATTGTACAGATTTTTTCGATTAGATATATGAATATACCTACTATTATATTTCTATTGATGACACGTCGTGTGTCTCCAATCTACATAATTATTTTTGTCAAAGTGTCGAATGATATTTTGAAAAACGAAAAAAAAACAATACCGCTTAATTTAAACGAGCGCATATAGGTAGTTACCAGACACGACATTGTAATATGCGCCAGACGATCAGACAGTTAAGAGTATTTGTTTTAAAATTGTATTAACATACAAATAACTTAAACGCACTACTTAAAACTTAGATACACGGTTATAATAATGTTATACAATAATAATATGTAGATTATTGTAATAGGGGCCGAAAATGTAATGAGATAATTGTTCGTTGTATATTAATTAAGTCAATTGCTGTAATTTAAAACTCCGAAACGGTCTCATGAATTAAACAACGATAATATGTTCTCTATGATATTATACACATATATGTATAGTATAATATCATACAATGCGATATTATGTAATATTTCACCAACTGCTTGTAATAAATTTCAGTTAAAAATCAAAAGAACGGAGCGTAGTGTTTTAATTATTGTTTCGTTTCGATTTCGACAACGAGCCAATCGTTTTTTTTTTTACCGAATGTCGATATGTTGTTGTGGTCGAAGTGGTTGAACCCCACTGAAGAATACAATAACGTAAATAATACAAGGTCATAAGGACGTACAATTTTTCGGCCGCGGTGCATTTTGTCTCGGCCGTGTGTGTCTGTTATGTGTAGTCGGGTTGTAAGATAAAAATATAAAAACTGAAATATTATATTGTAATAACGTACAGTTATTCTAATTCATAAAACAATTTCGTACAACCGGCTGTTGGCCGTACTCCAGTTCATGATGAAAAAAAAGAAAAAAAAGAATAAATAAAAACTACATCACACTAAACGTCTTTGATCCCTATTCAGTTCGACTCGTTATTTATTAATGGGCCACGGCGTTTGTTCGGGACGGTACCGTACTTTTTCCTCTTTTTTTTTAATTAGCGACCGGCGGTGTGGAGGAGAGTCGAGGCAACGCCATCTCTCGGTTTGTTCATGTTAATTTTCAAAAAGAATCCTTTCCTACGACGAAAATCCCCATTATGAGACAGAAGCGAGCCATTGTGCTCGAGATTTTTTTATTCCTTTCAAAAAGAACCAACTCCCCGTAAATAATTCAGCATCTGGTTTTTTCACCTTGGACGCGTTCGTTTTTCTGCTATCCTTCTTATTTTCGAAAATAATAATACAAAATATAGGTATAGAACGAGACGAGTACACAACTACGCCGCGTGTATACGACTCCGGAGGGTGACGACGAGGAGGGGTAGGCGAAACCACCGGCTCTTCGGGATTTTTTTCTACGTTCGCCGCTTCCTATTGTGCGCGTTATATTTTATCACAAAAGCTTCACACACACACACACACACACACAAGTGCGCGCGCGTGCGAGTCCGGACGGTCGTGTTGATTACAATTTTACAAATCTAGGTCGTCCTGTTCGGAGGAACACGAGTAAATAATAATGATAATAATAATTCTTAAATGTCTGCGGACGCCGCCGTTGATACGCAACCGCCACTGCAATACTACTATATTATATTATGCACATATTATATTAAAATAGTAATATACATTCGTAGCAGTTTTAATCAACTGTGAGATTTCATCCCCCTCGCCAAAACCCATTCCAATATAATATTAATATGCACCTAACCCGTGTTATGTGTAGTATATGTTGTGTTTGTGGGTGTGGGCTAAACGCATTTTACCTATTTATATAACAACAATTTGTTTTAATCAGTTATATCGAGGAACAATGTTGTATACAACATGATTACATTTTGTAATTTTCTTATTGTACCTAAATCCACCCGTATATATTGTAAATATATCATTATAGAAACAAAAAAAAATTTCGGTTAATCTGGTATTTGCAGTCAACAATTTTTTATCGCGCTCTCGCCCACTCTCGTCTGCGGCTGAGAGTCTTTGTCCGGTGTATTATGCATGTGTAACAATAGTTGATAATAATAATATGTGAAAAACCACTTATTATTATTTCTTCACCATCGCGAGTACACTGATAATTCTAATATACTTATAAGGGATCGCGATAATGTAAATATAAATTTGTGTGTGTGTGTGTGTGTTTTTTTCTTGGTAAGACTGCTGCAGGAGTGCTTCTTTGGCGTTTACATTATCGTCGGCAAAAGAGACGCCGTAGGAGGGTGGTGAACGATCGTCGAAACCGTTTATAAGGGATAATGAAAGTGCTCGTTTTAGGGGACAATTTTAATGATAATAATAGTTTATATTATTATATATATACTTGTATTCTTATTTTCTTGCCCCCTCCACACCACCCACTTCGAAACACCCGTGCTGCAGACAACCGCATGCTACACTCCACAGATCTCGTTTAGATATTATTATATTCCGCCTTTGATAACGCCGCGTATATGAGGAAATATCCATTCCCGTGACGATAAAATTGTTTACGATATATGCTGTATATATAAACCTTTACGAAAAATCTCAAATATATATTGACACGTGTTATATAAGTACCTCTAAACAATATTTATCGTGAAAACTAGTAGTGTGTAATATAATATATAATATATTAATTCTGCAGCACGAGCACCGCAATGGTATATAATAAACTGCTGTATGCTCAAGCTTCAGAGATTAAATTTAATATAATATAGTGTTCTAGGTGGTCTATATAAATATACTGTCTTAGTGTCTTAGAACGAGAACCTTCGATATTCGAGCGAGGTTTACTACTACTTTAAGGGGATTCGATACCATGGTTTTCTGTTTTTGTCTAACACATGCGCGCATAGTATTTTAGACGTGTTTTTTGCCAAACATACCAATTTATCTAA
>NC_042495.1:117363854-117397194 GCF_005508785.2 Acyrthosiphon pisum
GTTTTCAGAAATCTTATCGCTTTAATAGATTAATTGGAATATTTGGCAAAAAACAAGTCTAAAATACTATGTCGCGCGTGTGTTAAACAAAAACAGAAAATCACGGTATCGAATCCCCTTAATGAGGGAAAGCGAATGGTTAACAGAATTATAACACTCGCAAAATGTTTGTTTTTTAAATGAACGACAATTTGAGTATAAAAATATAATATTCGTATTTTTAATAAATATATGTGTTTAATAGTACCTACTTAACGCGTCGATATATTTTTGAATTAATCTTGAAATTGTTAATGCGCTCGACTAAAATGACCTGTTCCGCGTATATATATTATGCTCACGCTATTGGCCCGTGTGTCACATGATATGTCATGAGCATAATAATTGTAAATTTCTATAAAATCATGCGGTACCCCCCTACAACTAGATGTAATATTATCACGATGTCTCAAAGTCCGCGGACGAATAATATTTGAATAGCTGGGTCGATATTATTATATTAACGCTTGAAACTCCCGCTGCAGCGGCTCGATCGCGATGTACAATCTCGCGTCTTGCAGACTATTATGAAACCGATCGCCACGACATTAATAAATTATTGTTTAGTTACCTCAATGGTTGGAAAACAGAAAGAAAATCCACGCGGATTTAAATCGAATGTCGCGATCGCAGTCGAGCATGTGTCACATATTTGACTATATTATTATTTCGATTCGCTGGCATCGCGCTCGTATAATATTATAATATAAGGTACCTACAATATATTATGCGCGACTATGCGTATAATATAATGTTGCACTCGCGTCGGTTGCGCTATGCGGTGACATCGCCCCGGGGTCGTGGAAAACCGCTAATAATATACGCAGACGGTCGGACGTTCTCGATCGCGGTGCGACGAAATGAGTCGCGGGGCGGAGAAAAGAGAGTAGCACGTGAAAAATTGCGGATCGTTTTTTTTTCTAGTTTTTTTCCTTTTTTTTTTTTTTTGGGAACGTGCCGACGAGCAAGCCTCCTCAAATGCCTATTTGTAACCGTTTCTCTTTTTACCGTCTGCGGCGCATCGTTAACGAGTCGTGTTTGTAACTTAATGAATACCACCGCGCCATACGCGTCTCCTGCTCCCCACCACCCGACGACGTAAATATACGCGCGCGAGACGTTATATACCTATATGTGTGTGTGTGTGTGTGTGTGTGTGTGTGTGCGTGTACGGCACACACGGTGATAATAATAAACAAATAACACGCCGCCGAAATTGAGTTATTCAAAATGTTCGTCTCGAAAATAGTTAGTAATTTTTTTTCTTTTGACTTAATTTTTTTTCTTTAGAAAATATGTGTATATATTATGTATTTATTTATATACTCATAGGTATTCGGTTTTTTTCGTGTCTAGAAACGATTTTGCACATAAGTGCTCGGTAATTAACGAAGACGACTGCTTGCGTATATATATATATTTATAATAATAATAATAATAATTTTCGACACGAGAATAGCACATATATGTATTATATTATACAGAGCAAATGACAGAAATAACTATAACTTTTAAATAAAATTTAAAATCAATAAATTCAAAGAAAATATTGATTGGAAAAAAAGCTATTACAGCGGTACTTGAACACATTGGATCTTATTACCTGTAATATTCATATTTTATAAAGGACACTTCCATTCACGTTCTCTCAGTATAAAGGTATGATGTTCAGCGCATATTGTATACATTCGAATATAGGTGGTATAAGTGGCTGAAGTATTTCAAAATAAGGGGAAAGTACAGAACATTTTCATTCTATATTTTCATGTAATTATATTAATTATTGTTGATTAAAGCTTTGTAATATTATAAATCAAATTAAGCAGGTAACTATAAAAGTAAATTACATAAGTATCTTCATAAATATGTATTTTTTTTCTGTAAACTGAACAAAATAAGTAAAAAGTATAAAGCATAAAAATTGTTTAATTAAAAACATGATTGTATGTCATATATACGTTACTGTTTTTTGTTTGTTATTATAATTGAAACTGTAATTAGAAGGTATGTTAACAATAAGTCTCAACAGTAATAATTATGTTTTTGTTGAAAAAATAAATTCTTCTAGATTATAATTTAAAAAAAAAATATAGCTAATTCTTAAGTTCTATATAGTGGTCTTAGGTATATAAGAAAAGTTTGTCACCGTATATATTATATTATGATCATAATTATTCACCACCCGTCGTCATAGTCGATCATAGCACCCCCTTCAGATACCTTCGCAAGTCGCGTTCCAAACACAGTCGAAAGTAATCGGAACTTGAACCGCCCACTCAGTGAATTTATTTTAATTTTCTCACGTGCACGTTTAATAATAATAATAGTCTTAATAAATGGCACTACATTGTTAGACGCAATATTTTTTCGTAACCTAACGTTTTATTCATAATATTTAAAATTAAATAACTAAATCGCTATGTGTGTCATTGGATCACCCTAATAACTGGATCGTCAACAATTATCGAATAAATTAGAGGAAATTCACTGTCTAAAATCGGGCTTGCGAAATGTGATAGAAGGTTATCTCCCTGCCCATGTTTTTGGCTTTTTATTCAAATGAAAAATTGTACTTCAAATTGTATATATGCTGCGTCAAGCATACTAAGGAAATATACGTACTCAATCTAAAATCTGTCAGATTTTACTCGAACGTTGATCTATGAAAATATTGTGTTTACTTTCCAGACTGTTAGAATTTATTTGCAAAAATGACTTGCGAAACGTTTTCCTTTTAATGCAGTAATAACCGTGCCATAATATTATTAATATGATTATAAAACGGTTTCGCGAAGGCGGAATTTAATCGAAATCACCGGAATCGATTTTTCAACCCCTCACCCGGACACCATTAATAATAATATTATGATGGTTGATAGTCATTCTGGCGATTTATACACGTGATTATAAAAGATAATGCGTGTAACGGCGAACAGGCGAAAGCGCTAAAGTGTAAATAATTTATATGATTATATTATTATACGCGTAACTCAAGGCGCTTCAAAATTGGCATTCTTTCGGGGACTGCAAATCATAACGTCCGGAAAACGACTTGAGAAAAATGAAAAAGCACTGCGCGTGCCCGTACAGAATATTTCGAGTTTTTGCCACTTAAATCGCATGTGTACAATAGGGTGGTGCATATTATATTCACGTTCGTGAAAAATAACGTAGGTATATACGTTATGCAGTCTTCGAGTGTATCCACATTGGTATCCGTGTATAATTTACACTGTGTATACCTGGTGTGCATGTACCATGGTTGAAGTATATTATACAAGCTTATTGAATATATCGTCTTGTCAATCAAATATTTGATGATGAAAACAAAAATGGCAGCGTAAAGAGAGCCAGCTATTTCTCATGATGGGAACAATAATTATTGATACTAATATTGTGATATCGCTTTACGCAGCCATTTTGAATCTGTAGTTGACAATCAGAGTCTACATAATATAGACAATGAGCTGTATATTTCAACCATGCATGTACCTAACGCGTGGTTATATGCGGTATAACCCCGCTTCTTGGGCAGGACAAAAACGTAAATATTTAAAGGTGTACCTATATATACAATACGCGGTATACGATGGCTGACGGTGGTGAATCGTGAGGGATGATGGCGCGTCGTGGGGAGGTCGAGGAGCCGGAGAATCATTGTTGTAAAATAATTTATGTTTACACTTTTAACGGGTCTCGTAAATGCCCGTGGCGCCTATTATTATTATTATTATTATTATTATTATTATTATTATTGCATATACGCGCGCGCGGTCGTACCTGCGTTTTCTACCCGGTCAATATTATAATAAAATATACATACATGACTCCCCTATACCTACCAGCGGCGCATTGTACCTGTTTGCCCTTAACATTCACGTACGCCTACAATAAGTACGAATAATATTGTACATAGCAAACGGTGCAGTGTACATAGTTGTAGTTGTGACGTACCTCCTACACGGTATACAATAATATTGTAATATTAATAATAATGAGTATTGTGCATAAGTACCATAATTTAATATAATATAATAATATAACAGACCGTATAATAAATAGCCAATAATATCATATAGGTAGGTGCCTATTGCCGTTTTCCTCGAGACTTGTATTATTCAAAACATGACGTTATATAGTAAGTTATACCATACCATCGTAATATTATATTATTCATATCCGAAATAGGTATATAGCATTATTCTATGTAGGAATTGCCAGTAAACGTTACCCGAACCTTGGTCGTCATCGTCGCCGTGCACAACAACGCGGTATACCTTAATAATGTAGTGCGATGCGTATATGCATTAGAAATACGTATTTATAGGTACTGACCTGCAACAGACAAAACAAACGAAAAACATTGTTAGTGCATGTTATATAATGATATAGTATATTATAGCATAGTATTATAATAGTACAATCATTTTTACAAATTATAATTATTCTATAACATATCGATATAATATCATCATGTAATCTTATCTAGCGTGGATATTAGAATATTTATTGGAAGCGAGGTTAAACGTTACCCGTTTTATTCAATGAGCTTAAATATAATAATATATTATTATAAATTCTGTGTGGCATAAACTTCAATACTTCAAGCCATAATTTTAAAATGGGACATACTACAGAATATAGCAAAATGTTGAAAGATGCCACACACATATCGACGTATGATATATAATAATATTTATAAGCCAATGTTGTTATATCTACAGTTTATGTGATGACCAAACTCTGAATCAATAATTTAGTCTAAATTTGGTAAGTAATTATTACCATATTTTCATTTTTTCTATTCGACTTTCCGCATGACAGATCGCTTTATAATATGCAATTGTGATGTATAGTATATATTATAAGAGATTTTTTTTTATAAAACAGGAGTTATATTGTGATTATATTATATTATAAATTCTCGATTTAATTATTTGAAAGTCAATAGTGTTCATAATACGTGCATATATTAACAAAATGTATCGTTTGATTTTCGTTAATTAAACAAACATTAGACGAACAATATTTATTATGGTTTAATCACTACTGCGTCCGAGGGTGTCCAAAATGACCTTTTTCAGAAATATTGATAGTTATTTTGATAATATAGAAAATATATATATTTTTTATTATGGAATTTTTATTTTGAGCCAATTAGCATATTAGCATATTTTTATATTAACCTCATGAAAAAGGTTTAGATTGATAATTGGTATTTAATAACACTGCTTACTTATAGAATTTTTTTATATTTTTGTTTTTAAATATTTAACACATCACAATGTGTAAGAATAATATACCCTTGTCATATAACACTATATAATATGTTGTAAATAAAATATATTATAGACAATTATAGATTCATAGTTTTTCGCATTGGCCTAAAGGAGGATTGAATTTGAAAAAAAAAATTCTAGTTTTGACCGAAAAGACTTCAACTGCCTCGCCATATTGCATTTTATAAATATTTCATTTACACTTATCACCGGTGCAGTTGTTATTGTTGATACGGCGCTGTCGTGACTCGATCGCATCACACACTATAGCGGTATTACTTCTACATATATGTATAATCTACCCAAGGTCGTCGGTACATATCCGAACGTAGGTACATAAGTATATACCTACAATCAACGTGTGCAGTCCCCCCACCTGCGGGGATATAGGAGAGATGATGCAATGGTAGAGTAATAGTACTGGAGGTGCACGAGGCCGGATTACATCGCGACCGGGGGAAAAAAATAAAAAATAATATTGTTGTTGTTGGGTACCTACCTAATATAATAATATCATAAAACTATATGATAATAATACACTCGGGCCGAGGCGACGATGTCGAGAACGCGTCATATTATATTATATGGGTGTTAAACAATATCATTATAAAAATTGTAATCGTCGTCGTCGGAATAACGCGAAGATCGCACACACTCGCATAGCATTATATAGTGCTCACTCACGATTTTTAATGAGACTACACAGGACTCGGCGCAAGCTCGCGATCTACACACTCGTTGGCGTCTGAGACAAAAAATTAATTTCGATTTTTTTTTTCCATTATTATTATCATTATTACGAGCGATCCCATAACAATATCATTAATATTATGATATGTACGACTAGCGCGTGATGCGTACCCGTGTCTGTAACACGTCATAATGTTATTCTACATACTATAATAGGTACATAGGTACCATACAGGTGTTGTCAAAATATATATTATAATATTATATTTCGATTATTCGCACCGGACCGATGCGACGACGACGCGGCGGCGACAACCGATAATTGCTGGTAACAATACGCGCTCACTCAAGACAATGGTACGACATTGTATAACGTATAAAATATAATATCACTATTATGTTTTCATTATTACATATAATAATAATATGTATAATATAGGTGTATAATGCACGGTATACCGTTCGACTGCGATGACGGTGTGACGTCGAAAGCGTTCCCGAGCGAGTTATTATATATATTATTATTTATTATAAAACGTTATCCTGTGTACAATTTGTAATCGGATTCGGTAATTAAGTCGTGTGTGCGAAGAAAATGCAATCTACAGGAAAAGATCATAGGACCAGATTAAACGTCTCTCTCTCTCACTCCATCACTCTGTATATTATTATTTATATCTCTGTCCGGTTGCCTTTATTCTTTTATATTATTTATATATATATATTATATTATACATTATAATATTATGTGCGTGCATAATATAAATTCAGTTTACGCGCTGGATAATGCGAAGAATAACATTTTTAATTATACTTCAACAACAAAAGTCCTTCGGGGAACGATCGAACGAACGCGTTTGCTGCGCTTTCCGCATACTCCTTAATGTATATATATGTACATAATGTATTATATACAATATACATACACATATATATATATATATATATATCTTATATTAATAATATACTACGCTATTTTAGTGACAGTTTGTCGGATGAGATTTTACGCCGCCGCCGCCGCCGGAGCTTAATGGATATAGCAATTAGAGTCGACGCGAACAAAGGTTCGAGAGACATATAGAAAAGCCGTACCGTGAGCTTGTTATAATAATTACTGCTCGGCGAGATTTCTCCGCCCGCCTTATATATATATATATATATATATTATGTACGTGCGATTTGTATAAAGATTTTCGGACCAAAGTTATATGCGCGTTAAATGACTTGCGTACAAAAACTTACATTATTTGCGAGTAGGTATATCCATTATACTGCAGTAGTATATTATAAACTTACCGACCGCCTCGGAAATTACCGTTTTCTGTCAAGTTAAATATTGTAATTTGTTTAAACCTTAGAATATTATTAAGAAACACAATAAAATTCAAAAATAAAATTTATATATCTTGTTATTTATAATGATTAAAAATTAATATACTTTATAGGAATCGTATATACATTTTTAGCTGCTGTTATTTTCTTCGGCAGGTTAAACTGTTTCATAAAAACTCGTTCGTATAAAGCGATATTAATCATATTTTTTTTAGATAAAAATCTTTCTATAAGGAATCGAACCAACAATATTATTATGATGTGTTAAACACTTAGTTTTTAAAAGTTTATTCACGTGGAAATGACTCGAATATCAGCTGAGACATTTAAAGTATAATAATAATATCATGCAAACATCTGAAAGACACAGGTACACGGTTTGTGATAAAAAAAAAAAAAAAACTTTTCGTGTTTTACAATCGTTTCGTATACGTTCATATACCTACGTTGCACCTACCTATTATTATAATATTATAATTTATAAAGGCAGATAACTATGTTACACACGCGTGTTGCAGCAACCGCGGTATGAATGGTCAGCGCGTGACTGCCACGGCGATATTATTATTTTTATATTCAATGCGCCTCGTGGATAGATATCGACGATTAATAAAATATTGACCGAGGTCCCACCACCGCTACAACACGATGAAAGGTGCCGGGATTATGGGAAATCATGTATGCCAACGTCATTAAGACTTGAGTCGATAGTCCCTGAGGATTTTTACGGGATCACCGACTGGACATCGTGTGAGAGAAGGGTGCTCGCGGCTGCCGGTGCTTCGGCTAGGGCGCGATTCGAGTGCGACTTTCCGCTGCGGCCAGTTTATATGTCATTCTGTTGAATTTTGTTTTTGCATTTTCGTTCGATATCGTTTATATCGCATTACACAATAATATTATGACACTACAATGGGTGACGTGTATTTTACAATAATATAATAATAATATTATTATTATTGTTGGCGCTCGTTCGCGTCTGATACCCACTGCAGTATACTACACACATCAAAGATTCGCTCAGATCGCGCGTAAATATAAACGCGTCCTCCGATCGCGATTGACAGTTAAACACGCCCGTCCGGTCTTAATGATGTACCGTGCCGGATATCCGTACCCGTGCGACCGGGCCACAAGCACAAAAGAGACAAGTGCGCAGTAGGTATATGTATATATATTATAATATAATATGCGCGCGTATATTATGCGATTGCCATACGGCGCCCATGGTACAATACAATTTTAAACTAGTCTCGTTAGGTTGTCAAACTCAAGGGGTCCTGACCCCCATAATAGGGTAGTCGACGCGCGTATATTATAAAAGTGCGTAAACATGTCTGAAGGATCGACACGATATTATTATGATATCGATATTATAATGTTATGTACATAATACGAATTTTAATATTGTATATTATTGCGTTGTATATATTTATTAAATATATGGAGGTATTATAATGTATAATATACGCTTCCTATAGGTGTGTGTGTGTATGTTATTACAATTTATAACATGATATTATTATAATATTATATAGGTAGGTATACGCAGTCCTCGAACACGCAGAAAATTATTTTGCAGATTGTGAGGGGCCGCATGCATAATACATATTATTATTATTGTAACGTATGCGTATAACACATCTTGCGCGTAGGTATACTGATGATAATATACCATTGCACATTTATGTACATGTTTTATTGATCAAATGTCGATTTATTATCATATACAGTTTTTGAATTATCATCTTAACGTATTTTTAATTTACCCGGTCCGTCGAAGCTGCGCTGTTGTTACAGTAGTTGGTTAGGTATTCTTTTTGATGAGCGAATAGCGATGAGTAGGCATACATAAAATCATAATATGTCCGACCTTTCTCAGGTTGGTCCATGTTGGAAAACCATCGATTGACATATTTTGTACATAGATTGACTGTATAGTACAATCGGAAATCTCACGTAAAGTATGCATCGCTCTTTCTTTTTTTCTTTTTTTATCATACCTATTACATAATGTATTCGATTTTATTTCATATTTTATTAGTCAGCAGATTTAATTCACCGAACATGTAAATTGAAAATTGATTGTTAGAAGATAGAAATATGACCAGACGCGTCACAGACGAAGACAGTGTATTGTAGGTAGTTATGTCAAAGGCATAATTTTGGTTGATACTTTTGTAGTTTTGTACAATTGTTATCAGATTATGAATTATTTTACTATTATTATAATTTAACTATAATAATAATAATATTATGACGTATTATTTTCGCCATTTGTCATAATAGTATATCATAGGTAATGACATTTAATTCTTAAACCATCCACACGTCACAGGCCACGGTTAGGTCTAGACACACACGCACACACACACCATCGACCATACTGAAAGTGTGTTTAGATACTGTACAGCAGTGATTCTTAAACTTTTTGAGATTACCAAACAATAATAATTTTTTTTTGATGCGGAACCCTTATGCAAATTTATATTAATATCCGAGTGATCAAAAGCGGAGGGTAGAAGACGTTTTGAGTAATAGAACCCCTACGAGTTATCCCCAGGGTTCCGCGGAACACAGTTTAAGAAACACTGCTGTAGTACGTCCGTACAGTCTATATAGTTCTATACAGTAACGCTGTACAGCTGCAGTCACGTGACCTTTTTCCGCACGGCGACGTCTCCTTCTACCTGTATAAATAGCAAACGCCCTAAAGTCGCGGCCAAAATGTTTTCGTAGCCAATTTAAAATGCCAACGATAGATTCTGATCGCATGCTGTACTTGTTTACACACATATTATATGTGTGTGTGTTTGTGTGTGTGTATGTGTGTTAGCGTGTACGTGCCGCGCGTGTATAAATATTAAAGAAAAATAGAATAATATAATGTTTTATCCAATCGACCTGGTTGAGCGCGGTGGCGTGAAAAAACAAACGCTATCGGATTTTTTCCGCGTCAATACGTAGAGGTATACCTATGCAACGCACATAATATTATATAGAGCACTGCAGAGCGGAGGTGCGGGAGAGATAATGTCGCATACTAATGTGCGTTACGGCTCTCTCTATAAATATATGTTCATATTGAAAAATAAATCTAGAATTTTCGTTTTATATTTTTCCGCAGGTGACGGACAATAAATTGTATTATTATATTATATTCGACTGCCACTACTGCACTGGACACGGTTTGGACTATTTCTGGACTTGCCCACCATCGTCGCATACAATCGGTGCTCTTTGTTGTCGAACGCGCGCATACACGCGAGTGGTGCACGTATGACGTACATACGACAGATACGTTTTAGATCATAAGTTTTCTGTTTGTGTGTATGTGTGTGAGGGAGAAAGAGGGAGAGAGCGTGCGCGTGCGTACCTATACACTAGCGCGAAATCGGGTCTGCGTGCCAGATCAAAACGGGACACCGGAGGAGGATGACGAGATAAAATTAAAAACGAATATACGTCGTACCTATATGTGTGTGTGTGTGTGTGTGTGTGTGTTTATGTGTGTATAATACGTTCTCTGACATCCGTTGTGGATTCGATGGCGGCAGGACACAACTAAACGTGAGGAGACTATTGTTCTAAATTTACACGATGAATGATTTCGGCAGCCACAACGGAGCCGCAGCAGTCTCATTTTCCGCCGTTTCACTCGGCTGCTTTAATACAAGCGTGAATAATAATAATGTTACATAATTAGACACATATACCACCACCGCCGAAGTACGGACGCGAAGACGAATAAAATAGAGAATAAAAAGGTTTCTCGCAAAAATACTATTCGAAAATGCCTAAAAGACAGGCAATAATGATAAGATATCGGCGAAAAAACTGATAGGTGCACTCGTCGTCGTCACATGACACTGCGCCACCACCGAAGAGCAATATAATAATATTGGTATCGTATATTATATAGAAGATGGTTTGAAAATTTCAGGTATTGGTTAGGTTAGGAAGTATCTCTAATATACATCTTATATAAAATGTACAGTGAACATAGTGTTCCGGAACTTGCGAGTTGCGTTACAAATTTAACGGAGAATCACGATAATTATATTCAATTCCCTTCACCGATTTTGTAAAGCAAAATGTGGATGATCCTGATATATGTATAATACATATTATTATGTAAAGAGGTGACTTAAGTCGCGAAATTAAATCGATATTTTACACATTTCGTCACCTTCACGCATTTTAATAATAATAACAACAATATAATATCATATTATTATACCTTCCGTCCGTCACTTCACCTTTAGGTATACAGGTATATTATAGTGTGTATGGCTGGAACTTTCGGTGGCAGTAAATTGATGATGATGATAATACGGCATCCCTAACCCTCACGAAACGACCGTTGACCGTGTGTGTCATGAGCGTTTTAGATTCTGGGGTAGCTATATATTATATTATATATATATATATATTGATTTCACAATGATGTGTATTTTTTACGCGTTTTTTTTTGGTTAACACATTTCGGGGCAGTAAAAAAGCTCATTCAGCACCTTCGCACATTATACTTACGTTTTTTTTTATATTTTACACATATATATTGGAAATCTAAAACGGATTGAACACTTTAGATAAGTCGTTTTTCGAATTTCCTGATTTTTATTTTTAAAAAAAACCAGAAAAATAACTTCTGGATAAATTGTATCATGTATGCGTT
The DNA here is from genome assembly GCF_005508785.2 of Acyrthosiphon pisum. Classification (NCBI taxonomy): domain Eukaryota; kingdom Metazoa; phylum Arthropoda; class Insecta; order Hemiptera; family Aphididae; genus Acyrthosiphon; species Acyrthosiphon pisum. The sequence goes on from NC_042495.1 coordinate 117,375,873, forward strand.
TACGTTTTTAAACAAAATCACTATAATTTCTGAGCAAATCTTCTCGCAGAATCTATAGGCTGATACGTATACAGCTGTGAATTTACATCAGTTATAGTCACCTTTATAGTATTCACTATAATATATATTATAATATTATAACATATACCTAATATTTACCATAATATTATAATATTAAATTGTACACGGTATGTTGTACTGCCACCATAGTTAATTGGGGTCAACGCTCTCCATAGATTTAGTCTTCCTAAAATTCATCCCCACCTAAACACCCCATAAGACCCATCAGCTGCCTTTGCCAACGATGATCCTCACCCTCCTATTTTCAAATGGTGTATTAATCTTCATTAAACCATGTGCGCGAATCACGCCAGGGAAACGGTCGATGGCCATCACAAAGGGTGATACGTATTTATGCGTACAGCAGAGTAAAACTCGAAATAAAATGGTATCCATTGGCCAGAGTTCTTAATAGATTTTTAATTGACGACAAACACGTGCGCTGTGCACCTCGTCGCTCGTTTGCGACAGAGAAAAAGTAAGAAAGCACACTATAACAATTATAAGTAAATAATATAATATGATGTACATTTTATATGCTATTGTGCTAAACTGAAAACGACTTGAAAACTTCGAACTCCAATGTCGAGCTTCGCATATGATACATGTGTAAAGTGTGATTTTTTTTTATTTCAAACCAGGTCACAGGTGACGATCGAAACATTTAAAGAATTCTCATATAATAATAATAATTTGAAATTTAACGTAATAATTTTCAAATTTTCAAATCCTTGTAATATGAATTATCACGTTTGAAACTTTAAAATCACAATATTTTACATTTTGACGGTTATCATCAGTAGTACCATCACATTTCCTGAGATACCTATTATATTGCCTTTGGTTCACAAGCACCCTGCAGTATATAATATGAACATCGGTGATTGAAAACGAAAACCGATTGTAATAATAATATTATTCATAATGTCATTACAGCTGTAACGCGAAAACCGATACAGACGTATGTGTTATACAATATAATAATATTATAATGATTGAATAATTTGACAGACTACCTACGCTATAATTGGATATTGCATCAGGGCTAACTCACATGCGGCTCGCGTACCTGGTTGGACATGTACGACGGACATCTGATTGACGGGTGGGATGACTCCGACGCGTACCTACACTTGGATACAATATTATATCATATTATATCGTAATATGTACGGACACTTACTGATATCGTGTTATAAATATATAGTTACACGATCGGGTTAAGTCCGTCGAAAACCCCACAGACACATGCATAATATAATAGTTAGAGTTAGGATGTCGATGACTTTTGCATTTTTTTTCCTTTTATCCTGTACAATGCTATCCTAGCTAAAAATTTGTTTCATGCTCTCTTGATGCAGAATATTCTAATTTTATTTTGCATTTTTTTGCATTTTTTGCATTTTTAGTTATAAATGCATTTTTTTTGTTTTTTAACGTCATTTTTTCATCTTTTAGGGCACTTTTTGTACTTTTTATATAATGTGGGGCATTTTTCACAAATTATAGATTTTAGGGCAAATGTTACACCCAAGTTTGGAAACAAATTTAATTTGTCTAAAGTCTAACTTTGGATTTGGACTATTAGTAAAAAATAATTTTAATATTATTATTGTGGGGTTTTTGTTACTATTACACCCATTATTATACCCATATCTCTAATAAAATTATTATTTATAAATAAGTTTTTTCACTTACTTAATTAGTATTTTAGATAATTTTTAAGGTCATTTTTTGAAGTTTTTAGGGCATTTTTGCACTTTTTTATGCATTTTTGTGTGTTTTTTAGGTCATCAACATCCTAACTCTAATAATAGTACTGTGCACCGCAGTAGTTCCACCGTTGTCGGAGGCGACCAATAATATGTCATCATTATCCTCTGGTCGACGGATCTTCGACGTACAATCAATATTCTGTTCTTATCATAATACAATATCTTAGACGAGCATTATGTGTGCAGATATGATTGCATAGCAATATTGCTTTTAATGATATAATTGTTGTTCCGACGAGTCTCGTGCGAAAGTAGGCCCCGACTTACTCTTGCTGCGTTAGGTTTTCCCAAAACGATTTGCAAGTATTATCATATTATATGATCGGTATACTCGATTACTCGTACTCGTAATGCTATTATTATAATCGAAAATCGCAATGAAACGTCGTCGTCGTAGCGGCAGATCGTAAATGCTAGTGAATAAGTATCCAAAAACACACACACAAGAGACTGACCGCATGACCGACGATATTGCTAATACCTAAGGGTGTGCGGAAAATGCTTTTTATGACCTATTCAATGTGATGTGATCGTATATTTAATCAATCGCGATTTAAGAACGTTTCTCTAATACCTAAAACGTCGGGGATTTGAGCCAACAAATGGCCGTATTTTTATCGTCGGAAACATTTATGTATATCTGAATATAATATGAATTTTATACCATCTCTATTAGCCGTATGTCGAAATAATTAAAATGTTACGACATCGTTAACTCGAATTAAATAACGTTTTAAAAGGCTGTCAACTGTGTATGTATATCATGGTATAACACGGTCAGCTGACATCGTATTATATACTCATGAAGCTCGATATTTTGTAACTCTGCGATTTTGCACATATTATATTGCTATTATTTTTTTTGTAACCTAAAATATGCATGCGTAGAGAAACAGTACCAATATGTACTTCAACCTAACTGAATATAATATTTGTTACGTAGAAATAATAATTGCAATCCTCAAAGTGTGCATGCGGGTGCACATAAATAAAAATCATTCATAAAAAATAATACTTCTATGGTTCTGACACAATTTAGCAACCACTAAAATTCGGCCAATCGTATATGCCATTTGATTTATTAGACAACACTAAACATTGTACCATGACTTCATGACTTCATCACTTGACTTGACAGTCTTTGAGTTGTGTATATATTATAATTATTGCGGATTATTGCTGTTTTATATGGCTACGAAAAGTATCGGTGTCATGTGCCATCGGCACCAGTATATTATTTGTTTTGGGAAAATATAATTTAAAAAAAATGGTATAAAAAAGGTAGTGACCTTTTTTAGAGGGACCCGAGACCCCGCACGGACTCGCCGTCAGTATTGTTTATTTTTCCACGTGTTTTACAATGCGCACCGAAATATCAAACTTTAGACATATGTATAGCAACCGGCCGTATATAATCGAATAATATAATATTGTGACATTCGACCTTTCGAACTTTGTTTGTGACACCAGCGCCTAAAATAATTGTATTATACCCTAAAAAAATGTCGGGCAACAATATCCGGCACAATTCACATTATTATTATTGTGCTCGTGTACTCAGAATATATTGTATACCTCGTGTATTGTCGTTGAGGTAGAAATTAATAACAGCAGTGCGTCAATCAAACCAATATAATAAAAATATAATAATTGAATACAATATGATGTACTATTATATTGTATTATTGTAATCAAAGTTCGTCGATGGTTGATACAATGGATATACTATCATTTCTTGCGCGTCTAGGCTGAAACATGCATTTGTACTATACTCAACGATTCAGGCAGTTATGTTGTTATTGACTAAAATGTGTTAAAATATTATTATACGTAAGACGTTTAAGTTTGTCCCCGTTAAAATATATTATAATAATAGTATTATGAGATCACTCGTCGCGGTCCGTTGCCTATAGCTATATACAGAGTGCAGTACGAGTTATATAAACTTCTCGGAAGTTTTCATAAATAAAATGTCTAAAATATCATAGTAAATGCTTTCTGCCACTGCGTATACGAATGTTTAAACTATAATATTATTATATTATAATAATTTATGAAACACTTATGATGATGAGCGATGAACATCTCTCTCCTCCTCGTGATTACGTGCAAGCAAACATACAAAATACAGTGTATTGACCTTTGTCAGAAGTACTTAAAAAATACTCTATTGACATGAAAAACCCAACTTGTATTATTAAGGTAGCTACAGTACTCAACAATGCAATGTTGCGTAAATAAAAATATATTTTCGCTAGTATTTTTATACAAATATTTACTGTGTTTTCATACGACAAAAATGTAATGTTTGTTCTTTGAAGAATCGCTAGTTTTCGTTTAGAGACCTACGACATATGTATGTTTAAAATTAAACGCGTATTCGTTTTCAAATGACATTGTATTGTTCGAGGAGAGTAGAGTAGTGCGGAGTAGAACGGAGCGGAGAAAAGCATTGAGATAGCAATTTTCTGTGTCTAGAATAAAAATGAATTTATCCCTATACAGCATCTCGAACGCTTAAAACTCGCGTTACTAAACAAATATCGAATTACAAAACGGCGATTTAATTCAACGGTCGATTTTATCGCGAGGGCCGAAAAAACAATTTAAAAAAAAAAAACATTTATCTCTCTCAAACACCTCGCACCTATATATATATACGGTTGCACTCCACCGAGTGTTTAATTCGAGAGTGAGAGCACCTATTATAACGCCCGTATCTTTCGATCCGCAATAATTGATATGAACACAATAAATGATTATTATGGCTGTGATTTAAGTATGCACTCAATGCATTGTTTTCCAAAAGCTCTGCTGCAGGCCATTCGATGCCGGTTTTGTTACTAGCCCGTTGCACGTAATAACAATTATGATTTATGGTTGACAGAGCATAATATTCATAATTTCTTTTTTTTTATCCCAGAATGACATTTTACGCTAAAATTAAATTTAAAATTAAATTTTGACATAACGTGATTACAACATTTTTATTCATAGATTCCGGGAAATACTTTCCAAAGGTATAAGTTTTATGTATAAATTGCAATAAATAATAATAACATGTTATTAAAAATGAAAACACAATAGAGTATTAAATCAGACAATATAATATTATTGTGGTAATCATTCGAACGTCGAGACCGATTAAAGTCATTAAATGTACGTCGCCAATAATAATTACTACCGAGTACTTGACCTATTAACAAATAATATACGAACGTAGAAAAACGTTCAATTGTTTCGAATGTTTCAATGTTATTTATAAATTTTTTTTTTTTTAATTATCAAAGTAAACATAGTTTAGCACTTTTGAAGTTTGAACTTTTGAGGCATGACATTTCCCGAATTTATTTACAAAAACGTATAATATATAATATACTATATGCATCACAGTATATTATAATACAACATATTATACATGTATGGAGAGAAAAAAAAGTCCGCCGCGTGTAATAGGATCGTCTGGGAAAAGAACCGACGATTGTCTGGTTGTCTGGCTTCCACGTGCATCCTGCTGCAGCCGCGACCGCCTCCTGTGCCTCGGACACACACCGCTCGCAAAACGGTAGCTATAATATATTATTATTATAATACACGACACTGGTGGCGGGCGGGTGCACGCCACTGTTGTAGTTGTACCATAATACCCGTACACGCAGCTATTACTGATGGTGAATAATATTATGATGTCACATATTATTACTACTATTATTATTTTTTTATCTTTCTTTCCCCCATCATTAATTTACAAGCCGTTCGGGCTCTTGCGGGCCGCTTCGACCAGGCTTCCGAGTCCTCTTGAGTTCGCCAGTCACTCTATACGTCTTTCCCTGTCCAGCCACCGCTGCTGGGGTCATCCACAATGTCGTTTTCCGAATAAGCTGCAGGTCCTTGTCATCACATTTGTTTATGATTTTTCCGTCTGCTCACCGGGCCACTAAAGACTTTTGGCACACGAAAAATTTTCCATATTCGGCTAATTGTATAATTTTTCTAATTATAAATTGTTTTCTTTTTGTATTCACCTGTAATCGGATTCCTTGTCGGTCCGTAAATCTCACCTTTCTTTCAAAATACAATAACTGATTTTCGTCACTCTTAGTTGTAGTTGACCGTGGTTTGCAAGCATACATGACAATATTGGTCTTATATAGGAAGCGTATAGTTTTTCTTTCGTTTTCCACCACAGAATTGTAGAGCTAAGCATTATCATTATTACTATTTTTATAATGATATAATACAAGCGAGGTAGGTACTGCCCACGCTCTCTATATGTCCACGGCGCGTTGTCGGGTCTCGGTACTAAATAGAAAACGAATCGATGTACTTACAATATTATTATGAATGACCTTTCGCACAATAGCCGATATAGTATAATATACACAAGTAACGAAATCGTGTTTAATTAAACGATAGAATAATACTATAAAATTTCAAACGGGAAGACTGCTGCAGCTGATTTAATAACATAATGAAACATCGGGAGAATATAATTTATTATTGTTCTAATTCGACATGCTGAATTATGTCTATGGTAAATAATATTATTACAGTTATTCTTCGGCCAAAAACCTCGTCAAGTATTAAACCTAAGTCGTACCTATAAATGTTTAAACTCCTTATAACATATCATTATGGTAACGATTGTTGACCAGCATATTATATCCAACATCATATCGCGGGAGTGATTGTGTGATCAACGAAAATATTATGTTTGTTTAATATGTATAGCAATTTGTTTTCTCATCGTATATTTTATTTAAAAAATATATAAGATGTATGTTTTACAATAGGTACATTCCATGACCAGCGTTCGATTTATAACATACAACATTTAAGTGCGTCACTAATTTTCATTAATCACTGAACAAATGGGAGTGCAATATTATTCATAACTGCACATTTTTAACTGTTAGGTACGTTGTTATTTTGCTAAGCATACCTATTATAGCTAACCTATTAAAATAACAAAATATGCTCAATCGTGTTTTATATTTTTTTAGATTTATTGTAAATAGATAAATCGTATATTGTAGGTTTTATGTGAAAACTTTCAAAAAAATTATCATCAATATCTTTCCGAGTATTTCATTTAAAACATGTTTGCCCAATTCGTTACGAAACACATCCCGTCCATCGTTAATTAATATTGATAAGGACTAAATAGATGGTAATATTTCAGCCCGCACCACGACTGTCTCGACCAATCATTTAGCGGGTGATACATTACTCTTAAATCTACTATATTACTATAGTAATATAGTAATATAGTAATACCCCTCAACTACGGAGTATTTTCTCTTGTTTAGTTATTCAACAGAAATAATGTCGTTTACATTTGAATTCGGCACGCCATACAGTGATGATGAGAGTCAAGAGAGTATTATTACGGCGCCTGTCAATATCACTTTATTTTACATATTGTTATAAGCCCGCTACTATATGTATATTCACCCAACGTTGTGCATGCTTGCAGTAATTTAAAAATATAAAAATAAATACTATTATTTGGCTACCGTATTTTTTGTGTTGCTTTTGGTTAATGTACGCAAATAATCAATTATTTACAACATATCATTACGATAATATATCACTAGAATAATTATTACTACGACTGGAATCAACAGACGTTATAATATCAACGCATAAACCGTATAATTGAAGACCACAATCAACTGGAGCAACAACCTCAGTTAATATATTACTATTATTTATTACGTTCTCACGCACCACTCACATTATTATTATTGAGTCCTAAACTGGTTTGTTTATGAATTAAAAATTATATTTTAGCGCGTTATATTATATTGACGATGGCATCTAATGTCCGATGCCGACCCTTCGTCAAACAAAATAAATGGTAATTATATTACTTAATCGGTTACATGATTAGATATGCGTGTATTTAGAAACCGAAAATTTCATACATGGCACATACTTTTTCAAAATAATATTAAAATCGTTACAAAAACGTGCGAAAAAGAAAAATATAGTGCCTTGTTCGAGTGACATGAAAAATTAATTTGATCTAGGTATATGCCATATACCTAGATCAAATCAATTGGGTGTACTGGGTGTATTGTTTTGGTGTCGTTTTTGGTTTGTCCCGACAACAATTATAAAGAAATCTCTTCGTTGTTTAAAGGCGTGAAAAAAATAAACAATCTAAACAATCAAAATAATTATGTTTTAATTTTTTTTAACAAGTTGGCTTATACGTTCATTATTCTCAGGCGTTCTGCACACCACTGCGTACACGATAATAATGTGTGTACCGTTTAAAAGTCTCCGTGTGTGTAACATAAGATTACAATTATTATTATTATTATATAACGATGATAAACAACAGCCGCGGACGCAGTGAACTGTGTCGTAGTCGGTTTCCCCGGGAGATGGGTACTGCAGCCGCAGGACGACCTGAGGTCGGTGCATGTGCAATAGAGGTGTACAAAATTCATCAAGGGATACTATTTGTATATTATTATCATTATTGTGCGCCTTGCTAAGTATATATTATAACTCACGGGCAGAGCACCCGGATCGCGCGCGGTGCAAGTCGTACCTGCAGCCTTACTGTCTGCCGCATCAGACACGCAGCCGTGATTAAAAACGAAAACAATGCGACGACGTGACATTTTACATAAAAGGGATTTTTATTATTATTATTTTTTTTTAATCAAACACAATATATGTCGGTTACACACGTGACGTCATTCGTGGAAAAAAAATGAAAAAACACAAAATAATTATAATAACGTTCTTTCTGCAGCAGATTTTGCGGGCGGGCGTGAGGATCCAACAGACGGCGACGACGTGAAATATATTATTATTATGTGCGACTTGAAAATTATAATATTATGACGCGATACACACGCGGGACTTCGCGATGATTACTCGAGTCGGTGGCGGCGGCGGCGGCAGAGAGGACGGCGGCGGCGCATTGTACGCATTATACGCGCGTATAATACGTATATAATGTTATATAAATGGATGTGTACCTTATACACGCGTTGTCTCGTAAATTAATGACACAATGCGAACCGTACGTTTTGATAATCCATTAATAAAAAATACACGTGTATATATACCTGCAGCGCAGCAGTGTTTTTGATACTAATATATTATACACCGAACGCGTCCCTCTATATACACACACGATATATTATTATTATGACTATATAGCCCTCCAACGCACCACTATTTACTTTAGATAATAAAACACGCACTGCTGTGATTATAATATTATATAACGCAACTGCGACGAGTGTACGATAAATATGACGTGTAGTAGCCGCACGCGATTCGTCTTCCAAAATAATGATATCGTTTTGACTTTTGAGCGGCGGCGTGTGCGTACCAGTTCTGGTATCATTATGGTTACTACTCTGGTATGAGGGTGCTACAGCAATGACGGTATAATATACTATGTTTAAACGATAAAACGTATTATAATAATACTATAATATTATAATATCGTATAGGTATTATATTATTACTATTAATAATTGTTGGTATTGTATTGTAAATTTATTCTGTAATATCATAATAAGCCGGGATGCTTAAAATCCTGATTTAACATAAACAGTAGTACCTAGGCGGTGTACGATATTATTTCGATATATTTGCGTACAGTGCATATTTTGTTCTTTTATTGTTTGAAATTAATTTCGCAGAGAAACATTAATTATTTTACGATGTTTCTTTAGCTTCACTATGTCAAGACCTAGATTATAGAATACAATAATATCAGTTGATCAAACAAACAGTTCTCGTCTAAAAATAATAGCATACAAGTAGAGAGTACACGCAGATACTTATTGGTAAATCGTAAATAACACGGAAAGCTTAAACACAGACTAATTTTTTTTTATTATTCCAAATCCAATTACGTGTTCCAACCTTTTAACGCCATTGCTAATGTAACAGTATGTTTAAAATAGTTTAATTTTTTTATATTCTTTAAGTTTTTACAGAAGTCCAAAACGAAAAGTTACGAAGCAAAGGTGCGTGTTTTGAAAAAAAACTTCAGAAAATAACGAACAAGTTTGATTAAACTGTATAGGGTTGTATAGTATATAAAAACCAATCACGAAAAAATTCCAATAAACATTAAAGGCCTTCGTGACTAGAAATACGCCAAAAAGTTTTTACAATATTAAAAAAAAAGTAAATAAGTGGTTTGTTTTATTTTCTTTACCTGCTATATTATAAACCAACAGTTCACAAAAAACATCTATTTTCCTTTAAATTTACTTGGAAATATACATTTTAAAACTGTGTACAACATAGGCACGACTTTAAATGTAAACAATTATTATGATTAAATATGCGTATATAATATCATCCAAACAAAAATTCTTATTATATATTTTGTATCAACATATAATCACGCGTAGTCAAGGATTCGTCGATAAGATTGATAAAGTCAATTGTTTCAGGGTAAAATAATGGTGTGACCAGCATTCGTATAATATATATTAAATATTTTTGACTCAAAATGTCATCCACTTATGAAAATGTTATAGTAATAATAATATTTTATTGTTTATAATAATGCCATCTATGATTTCGCACTCGTATGAATCATATTGTCTGATAAATACAATCACTGACACATTTAATAGTATATTTTGAATTGTTTAGTTTAAATTGAACTATAAATTATATTTTTAAAATAGGTATAGTTACCTATAATATGTATTTATATATTGTATCAGTGAAATCTATTTTCGCAAAGCATTTCTTGCTTCTATATTCTATCCGGCTCGATTTGGCATCGATCCGAACCTGCTATTTATGCATCGAAGGTTTCGTAATTTATTCTCTTAAACCGTCTGTTTTTGTGTCATGGCAATCGTCTGCAGTTGTAGATGCGTACAAGAGCGTTATCCGTTTTTTTCACCGTGTTCGGAAAACTAGCAAAGCTCGAGGGAAGACCATTTTTTTCGGAAAATCAGTAGGTATACGTTAACTCTGGACTAGTCCTCGGGGGTTCCGTTTCGTTTTCGAGTGACAACCAAATGCCAATCGTACAGAGTCCGATACCAAATTTTACGGCACGATTACAATTACTGAGTTACGTTTTTATTATAATAAACTCAAAAGTCAACTGTCTGGATTTGAGTTGAGAATTTCATCTAGACAGCTGGGTACCTAATAATCATTAAAATATGCCAAAGTCAGTAAAATATGTTGCAGGATGTATACCCATGGATAATAGATTGTAATAAATATAGGTAAATATTCTTTTGAAGGAAATAAAATAATAAAAATAATATGAATTTATCTGCTGCAGGTGTATTTATTCTTAATCTCTATAACTCATCATTGAAATGTCTAAGATATCAATTTATTTGCGGAGGTAAATGCGTTTGATTAGTTTCCTAGTACTATTTTCTATTCGACTAAATTATATATTTGTCAAGAGCTAATAAAAATACTTAATTATTTTCTATGCCGTGTTGTAAAGAAGTAAGTAGTACAACTGTTTTTTACGTTGGTTTTGTTATTTCAACCAATACAAATATTTTATTTTCTATCGATAAAAATAAAATATAGTTTAACGTAAAAACATTAAGTATAGCTAATTATCGACATAAGTAATAATAAACATATATTTTATGCATGAAGTATAAACAATGTTTATCGAGCTTTTTACAAAATTAATTTCACTTAAGGACATAATATAACATAATATAATACACATATATTATATGTATTATTTAATGTCCATTTATGCATAAAAATATAACCACGAGACAACTTCAAAAGTTATAGGCTGAATTATATTAGAGTTTTATTTGTTTATACTATTCAATCAGTTATGGTTAACCACAGAAATCACGCAGTATATACGCCAATCATTTTAAGTGATTCTATTGAAGGAATATGACGGTTTAGTTATTTATTAAATTGAAGTGCAATCTGTTCGATTTTAAAACAATGAAGAGAGGATTTTATAATTTTATCACCATAAAATATGATTTCTGAATATTTTATTGTTAGCCTTGATGAAGAATTATTATACATGAATTAATTATAATTATTTTACGACGCTATAAATACAGTTTTTATTCATTTAAATGTACCCCATTTGCGTTCATTAAAAATTACAATAAAGTACATGTAGTAAGTATAATAATATGTACATATTATACAATTCGAGTGTTGAAAATGTATGGCATAATGGATACAGTAATGGTCTACAATGTTAAAAGAAAACTGTGTATAGTAATAAATACTGACAAGTATCTAACTTGATTATTAAACGCTCTTCATTTATTTAAAAATAACTTTTCACCGACGGTTGGGTTTGAGACATAATGCTTTAAGAATCGATTCATCATAATATAGAATGGTACTAATATAATATATACATGAGAATATTTGAAATACGGTTAACACAGTAATGACGTACAAATATTAAGTAGGTATATAGTTTGTAAGGCTGTAATTATGATGAGAGACAGGAGCTTATAGAACAAAAACAAAACTAAACACTGCAGCTTTCTCTGCATTGTTTTTTAAAAGTTTAAGAATACTATAATATTATTATACTTATCAGTAATCACTTGAGCACATATTATTATAAGCATGCCGTACCTTTTTATTTATATATAATTTCCCCTTAGCTTATATATAGGTACATACTTATATTTATAAAACAAAACAAACATAATAACGATATATTTTTGCTGTGACAGTGTGGTGCGGGTGAACTGTAAAAAGTAAAAAAAAACGCTTTGAAATGTACCGCTCCAGTTTCGCTACATTTATTGTTATTATGCATATTATTATTATTATTATTATTATTATTATTATTATTATTATTATATGCGTATAGACAGTGTAGAGGATAGCATCGATTTATTGAAGACAACGCCCGCCCGAGTAGGTGGTTCATAAAATGTCTCCCCCCCTCACGATCACTGTGAGAATTCGAGTCGACTTTCGGTTACCAGCTAAATCGTCATCGGGTCTAATCGCCTTGAAATTTTCGATTAGTTTAGTCGTAAAAATAAAGACCACAAGAGAGACGGTACATATAATAAGTATACTGCGCGATTATTAACATTTAACATAAATAAATGATGTGATGGTTTTCGGTCGCGTAGACAAATTTCGAGTGCTCGTACAGAAGAAATCCAAATAAAATTACCGAATCTCTACGGGAACCGTACTCTATGCCCCGCCGCCAAAATAATAAGTTTATTTTGAGAACGCTAACCCGGAGCATTTTTTCTCGGTTTTTATTGTCGCCCGTAGTCGTAAATTCCCGCCGGGATTTATCCCGCATTGTTTTTGTTCCGGCTCCCGGATTTGATTAAAATATTATATTGTTTTTCACCGTCCCTAGCTGGGTCTTTGGATCTGATCCAAATGCAAAAAAAAGGCTCTCTGAAAAACTTAAATAATGTAACCGATAAATTCACCTCCGTCCCTATTTTCTCGTTCACCTCCATCGTATAGTGACAACAGCGTAGTATCGGCAGTGTATACGCGCCACTACAGGAAAACTCGGGATAATGGAAATTCTCGAGTAGGATTACGAATTACATCGAGAGAGCGAACGAGACGTAGAATACACATAAATATATCGGGAGAAAACTATTACTCATTGAAATAATGAAAATTGTAATCAAGTTAAGTCCAGTTGATTTTTTTGTTTTAAATTTTAATCAAATTATCATTATATACCTGGTAATAATAATACGATAGGTTAAATTAAAATGTATACAACATTTTATTTTTTTTTGTGGATCACTATATAATTTATAAACAATCCAATTAAATATTTCCAAAAGCTGTAAAAAGCTACCGGTATAAATTGTTATTATATTATATATTATTATAAGCTTATTGCGTATATATTTTTATGATTATAATATTGTTACTTGAAATGTTGTTATTTTATCGTATTAAAACTGTGATGGTCCGTTTTTTTAAATTTAAAAATATGGTTTTAAAATAATTCTGAGTTGCTTTATTATCCCGCAGTTGTTTTGTAATCGATTTTTCTGTCTAGTAAGTCCTTTTTCAACCAATAATCAAAATCCGAGCTTTTGCATTTTAATATTAACAAACAAGTAATTTTTATATTATATTGTTTATAAATGTCTATTTTACTTTTAGAAATTAAATAACTAACAAAATATGTGAAGTTTAATTATGTAATTTGTACTAAATGATAATATTGATAAGTGCTAAATTGATAAAATATATTATTTTTGTAATTTATATCTCTTATAACTTGTGATATTACATTATGCGGCTTTAATTACTCTGTAGATCTTTAGATATTATGTTAAAAATAGAACTTTAAATTTGGGAAATTAAGTTTATCCATCTCTATAGAACATCCATTAAATCCAATATGAAACATTATTATTTTTATTTTATTAATCTTCCTTAACTTTTATATTATAATTCATTGAAATAAATTAAACCCGAGAGCAGATAAAACATAAACTATTTAGTTTATTAATTAGTTTATTTTTATTTCTGTTTTTCCTGTAATTTTATTTGCAAGTTTATTTTGTTGCATTTTTTTCTTCAGTGTAAATATTATTAAAAGCAACATAAACAATTGTTGTTTTTTTTTATTTACGTGTCAATACATTTTATTTCAGTTAATAAAAAAATAATATGAAGAAGATTTTGCAAATATTGTGTATTAAATTTATTTATTATTTCTGTTCTTTTTCCTATAAAATTGTATTGTATTTTTACTAGTTTAATCAATCTGTATTAAACATTAAAGATCATTTTAATGTTTTAAAAATTACCAATATTATTGTGAACAATAATAATACTATTCATTCTAAGAAAGATTTCTTGAACTCTGGTTAAGCTTAATTCAATTTAGAAAAATCACCTACTTAAAGAATATTTTATTCTTACTGTATCTAAAAAAAAAATATTTTTTTTTAATATGTGCCAAAAACATAAATAGTTATTTACACATATAAAATAAACGTATATACATATTATATTCGTGTAGGTGTGATTTTCGTTTAAATTTATTGCTCCACATCAAAGACTATGGAACCACGGGGAGTGTAATCGATGTGCATAATATACGTTTAACGTATGTGAGAACAAAGTAATATGATATTAACAATAAAACAATTTATTGCGAAACACACGTCACATATAACACATATCTATATTAGACTATTTCAAGTATTAAATTTGCATATTTGTTAAGTATTGAAATACTTTTTTGTATTTTAAATATACTTATTTAAAAAAAAATTTAACACAGATATTATTATGTATGGGCAAAAAACGCAAAATCTTACCGTGACAAATTTCGGTTCCAAAAAACGCTAATTATTTGCAAGTCGTTTTGATAAGTATTTCAATTTTATATTTTTTAAATGTATTTAAAATAAATTGTATAGCTTTTAGTTTAAGATATCAAATGCATGTCTGAAATACATTTAAAAATAATTTCAACAAGTATGAAAAATTAAACGTAAAGTTGCTGTAGTTTCAGGTTGGAGTACACTATCTCATGTGTTTTTCAAATCTCAAGCGTCGCCATAAAGCCTATATGACTTTAACACTATCACAATAGCGCGTTTACTGCCTCAAGGCAAGAGCATTCACCAACACTTAAATACTAAAATGCGCGTTTATATATATATATATATATGCGCGTATATAATATATTATATTAAATACTACCCAATTCCGACTGTAAATTCGAAAGAGGACGTAAATCACCACGTGGGCAGCGAGTGGTTTCCCGAGTGTTGGTCGGACCCGCGTAATGATATGGGAAAAGGATACAGAGGGGGGCGGGGTGATACGGAAGACTGGGAGAGGTGGATAGGATGGATGGTTGGGAGATAGCATCGTGGGGAGATGCTGTCGGAGACTTTTGGGCCATGATAAGTAACCATGGTTACCGTGGCGGTGTTGGCGGTAGTAGTGGTGGTAATAATAATACCTCGCCCGGATAATCTGGCCTCGAACCAATACTACTTCGCTACCCCTGCGACAATTTACGACCGTTTTCGGGCCACCACCCGCATAGCGTAATCTTGTATTTTGGTGCGCCTTATCATCGTTTTAAGTACTATAATATACTCTATCCGATAATGTCTTCTATTACATATAAAGGAAGACACGTATCTATCGTCGACTATGGTGCCTACCTATAATACCAGTCGTGTGTCGTAATATTTATCCTAAGTACATATTACAACACATTAAACAATATATATTACATAGGAGATATACATGTAACACACACACACGTGTGGTTGCGTGTGTGTGTGTGTGTGTGTATGAGCATTCCACTGACTTGTAAAGAATAAAAAAAAAATCATGTCAGGACCAGCTATATGATTGGTGGGGGGAGGCAGCTGACATGACATGTGCTCTCGTCGTAAAACAGTGATTACCATGCGTTTATTTTTTTTTTTATACATATATACAACCAAAGCGAAACGCATCGTTTCACAAGAAAATGACAACGGTGATGTTTAATTAAAAGGTTAGGTTGAAAATGAGACGAGGAAAAAAGTCGTTTTTCGTCATATTTATCCATTCATTGTTAAAATTACTATGGATATTAATAACTACGGTACGTAAAATATATATTACAATGGTGTTATTGTGATGAATATTTTATTCCACCTTAAAAAATACGGATTAATAATTTTAACATTTGATATTTCGTATTTGTCAACCAATGGTTATTGAAATATGCGATAGAGTTATATACAATATTAAAAGAGTAAAATATATTAACCGTCTTATGTTTGCTTTTGTCAAGTCGAAATATGTGGACTGCACGTTGTATGAACGGTCGTTGAAAAGTAAACGTATATATTTTTTTCTTCTCAATTTTTTCGTAACGTTCGAGGGCGAAATTATAACAGTTCTCCATACGTGGCAGAATATCATTTTTCGTATATACCATATATAAACACAAAACTCAAGTATACTCATTACAACATCGCAAACAAACATAAATGGGAAAATGCACGCAATTACGAAAATGTTGACGTTGAGTAAATTGTTTCGGCGCATATGATATTATATAAGTATGTATCTATACAGAAATATATTATATATTATACACAATAACGGGACCGTTTTCTAGGGCGATTTCCCAGGGTCGGAACAAGAGTCGTTAATAGTAATTTGTATGGTGCCACTAAATCACGGCAAATCGCCGGTCGACTGCTCGCGTTCGGGACAACTTAGATTTTGTATTCCACCTTTATAATGCAAATCTTTACGTATTTTATTTTGGCGACTCCGGCGTAATAAAGGGAAAAAAAGGCGGTAGGTAGTTTCGTTTCTTTTTTTCCACCGGTGTACCTACCTATACTTAACTACTACCTGCGGTATAACGTTGTGTAAGAACTTGTTTTTTCGTCGTCCCCTTTTAGTTCAAGTGGTCGCAGGAAGTGGCGCAACTTGTCTATGTCGGTCGGAGGGTTTAGGGGGTTTGCGAAACCCTACGCAAATATTTCCGGGGATACGCATGCACACCGTAGACTCGCGTACGCTCTCAGTTACCCTTAACAATGTGCACATTATTAAGTCTTCCAGATATCACACGTAATTACATTAAATGAAAAACGCCGAATACGCGACACTGTTGCCAAGAGCTTTTCGTGTTTTCCTTCTTTAGGATCGTTATCTTGAGATAAATCCTGCAAAGCCCGCGCACATACGCGCACGCTTCTATTTGTATTTTTTTTTTTAAGTTTTACAATACTCATATATAAGCATGTCGAATGCCGATAAAAGCACTCGATAGTCGTGTATGTGGCGAAAGAAAAATAATGGGGATAAAAATGTCAATGTTTTATCGTATTACAATAATATTATTATACCTTTATACATTTCAAAAATAATTTATTTCATCAGCGGTAATTATTAATTATGAGCTTACTGTATACGTTTGGCTATAAGACTTATTGAATCTTCTGAATGACATTATTGTAGAGTCATTCAAATTAAACTATTATCATTATTTGCTTTTTATCTATACACCTATATTATAAATGTACTAGCATTATTATTTTAACTCGACGGCAGATGCAACCACTCCTATCATGCGTAGACGTACTTGAAATATTGACTATTCAAAACGAATGTACCTACCTATGTTTAATTAATAATTGGAAACGTTGTATTTTTTTTTTTCATTAAAAATAAAGAAATATATCTTTATTTTTTTGAAATCTTTAGTCAAATGTTTTTGCACAATAAGTGAATTTGATTAATTTTTATATAAAAAAAAAAAGATTTATAAAATAATTATACACGAGGAGAGAAGCCCAGCAGTATGTGTATATGTAAACCCTAAATCATCGATACTCAAAAACGTATTCAGATTTAGAATAAAATAAAATATTATTTTCAATTTATATTATTATAATACCGCAATATAGATACCAAAACACAATGATTAAAATACAGTATAGATTTTTTTTTGAAATAATTACAGTTGTTTTTAGTATTTTATTTGATGTTTAAGTTAATTGAAAAAATTAAAATTATTATGGTAGTAGCCGTCTCTCCCTCTCTTCCGCCAAGCTATATGGGTTCTGGATCAGCGCCTGATTGCTTTAACTATTTAATATGTTTTGCTAAAAGCACGAAATATATTTTTATTAGGTAATTATTATAAGTACCTACACCATTTTGATTAAGTTCTAAACGTGTTAATTGCTGTCGTGTTAAAATGTTAACATCGAATGATATAAATATATTATGTTATATATGTATGTATATAAAAAAAAACTTAAAGCGTTAATTAATTAGAAAAAAATTAAGACACGGCTGAGCAAAACTGACGTGCGCACATAGTAATTGGACGGTGAATAGAATGTTTTCAGTTTTACAACCGGAGACAGTCATCGTTCGTTTCGTTTTTAAGCTATTTGCATAAAAAATTAAAACAAAACCGTCGGAATATCGAATTATGTGCTTTTATGATTTATTTATACATTTTAAGTTGTGACTGTTATTCCAAACCAGACAGTTAATGAATAATTTATCAATAATGTGCGCATTTGCTTTTGTCCCCATATACATCATGGTGGTCAATATTTTGAACGATTTTATCGGTCTAAAGGGGTGCGTAATTAAAACCGAAGGTGAAATTCAAAAACTAGGTACTTAGATACCAAAATAGGTATTTTAGAAATTTAAATTTAAATATACATATTAATTTTTCACAAATAAATTCATATTCGTGTATTATTATAATTAGGTAGGCTATAAATTGAAATTAATTTTTAAACTATCTTACTGATTAAATCAATTTCTTATAATTTAACTGAAATTCGTATAGCTATGCGTAATAATTATACCATAGTGTATTTATTATTATTAAATATTTATAAGTCACGTAGGTCAAGAGAAAAATATCATTAAAAAATGTAAATGTATATTAAAATGTAATAATATTTCTCAAATCTTATAAAAAAAAAAAAACTAAACCTTTGAACATTATTCTCGAAGACTCGATTATAATATGTCCCTATCTGTATAATATCTATAAATAAAATATTTGACTTAAAATTCAAATATTTGATAGTAATTTAACGACTATTATTATAAAGATTAATAAGATTAATTTTAGATTATGTTTTGACATAGAATTGATATAATACGCGTTTATGGCGGATTAAAATAAATTCACAGAGAACTTTCACAAAATGTTTACAAACACATTCGTCTGGAATAAACAAATTATTGAAGCGTATAATTTAAAGCACAGACGTTTAGTCAATGTAACGAAGATCGCGCACCAAACGTTCAAAGGCGATATTTTCTCCTCGGGTGTACATAATGCACACACACACCCACCCGTATATATGTATAGGGCTTGAATTCATATTCGAGTATTTGTCTCACGTAGGGCTTACACGCTAGTTCTTTCATTTTACACCTCGACTACTTACACCTATATACCCTGCACATCTCGAATTTCATAAAACCTAAGTGTCTCGACGTATTGGTGTGTGTGTACATACATATATACGCGGTCGTTTCCCTCAGTTTCGTTAATGCCGTGGGGTTTTGTCTTCGAGGAGGATTACCGACTGTATAACAGACGACGTGAATGCATGCGCGCACAAAGAGTGTGAAATAAAATAATAGACTCGGATAAATTTGAAACAAAAACACACACCGCCGTTAGTATTTTCCGAGTGCGATGCATTTCAACAATCCGTTTCAACGTGTTTCGCACGATGACATATTATTTTCGCGTTGATTTTTTTTTTTTTTTTTTGTTCACTAAAAAATCTACCACGCGTCGTTATATGCGTTGTCTCGCGGCGAGATGTGTTTTTTAACGCGTGTGGCGGAATAACGCATTATGGTGTCGGGGAGGGGAGGGGAGGGGAGGGGGAGGATGATGAGAAGTGGTGATTTTAGCTGTCATGACGAACGCCGTGTTCACTTATATATATATATTTTGAACGCGTACGCCTTCGATCGGTTTCGCACAATATATAACATAACAATATGACAACTGAAACGTAAAATAAATAGTATGGGCAGACTAATAATAATAATAAAAAAATACGAATTTAAAATAATAAGACAGCCAAAACATTATGGACTGCCGTCCACTATTGGAAAATATTAAAATCAAAATTAAGTGCATAATAATACGAATATAGGTACCTATTGGCTATTACCTATATAGTATCCCGACATTTAATTGAACGGAAAAAAATCCTATGTATTTATTGTTTTCCTTAACGCAAGTTGACCTCTGTGCGTAGACTTATAGTAATACCTAATATCATGTATTGCATATGGTGTAACCCTGACTCGAGCAGCCATTTATTAAAACCTACTTAGTATAGGATATCTTTAATGGCATACGCATATAATATTATAATACACATTGTAATTATTCATTTTACTGTCTGTTAATGTGTCGTCTAAAATATGTCGTGCGCACTCGCTTGTTAATAACACTATTAATGTAGACCGATTCGATAAAAAGAAAAAAAAACGAAAACGTAAAAAATTTATGGGACAGGATTAAATGGCTCTATAATCGTATCTACTAGGCATATACGGAAGTAAAATCAAACACTACAAATACCTACCTATATATTACGCTATGTCGCCCTGCATGTCGACTACCGACAACGAAAATATTATAACACCAGTCGGATTAATAAATTATTCATTCGCGTTTCTTTCTGCATATTTACATATTAAAAATCAAGTGCGTATGCCGCGGATTGTCAGTCAAAAGAAAGTTATTACCGTGCTCCAGTGTGTGTTAGTCTTAAACCAAACATATGTTCGCTACATATACCATAATATAAAATCCCGGGGTTATATCGATGCGTGGGAGGTGGGGGGGGGCGCAGGCGGACTCAGTCACCCTACCTCTGACGACGGTTAAAAAACGTCCCCATCAACAAATTAGGATTAACTAACATTATTCAAGGTTAATAGCGGGATGAGTACGTGCTTACACAATCACT
>NC_042495.1:117397244-117540784 GCF_005508785.2 Acyrthosiphon pisum
CCCCCCCCCCCCCCCCCCAAAGAATTTTTTCTTGCTTATAGCTCTGATAAAATCATATAATAACAATATTATAATAATATAGTTTGACACCCACATTGCACGTCGCCGCCGCCGTCCTTTCGATTATCGTTTATCAGCGATAGCATAACGCGTATATTATTTCGACCGTAAACAGTTTTAGGCGGATTAGTTTTCTTGACGATGGAAATCATTGATTATCCGTCGTGTTTCGACCATGCGTGATGGGTAAATAGCGGGCAGACCTGTCATGGCACACCGCCGCGAATCGCGATGATGCAATGACGTCACATAATTTTCTCCTTTTTATTTCGACCTTGCGTTCGACCGTGAAACCTAAAAAACTAGGCCGGTGGAAATTTATTTCGAGTCAATACAAGTAATGACCGGAAATTGAATTGTTGTCGTCGAAAATTGTCGATGCACACACCTTTGTGCGCCGTTATAATACGTAGGTACTGCACACATTTTTCCATGTCCACCGTGTCGAAATGTCTGTCGGTTTTTTTAAAGGAAGCTCTGAGTTATCTTTTACTCCTACGACCTGCTATATATAGAGTACAGAGTGATTATTTTCATATGCTCAAAGGAACAACGAAAGCCTTCGAAAAACGTTTCATGCAATTGATTTTCCGTCTACATCATTATTTTTTTAACGATAGCTGTAGGTGACTTATAAAATTATTGCAAACGGTTAACCGATTATACTAGAAGCATAACATAATGAACGGTTCAATCCCATAGGTAGGTATAGTGTATGCGAATAATATTATTTATTGCAATAAATCTATACATCTAACTATATAATATATCTCATTAATAACAACTATATGCGCTGTAAACCCAACGTCAGTCCGGGTGTATTTCAATTTTAAAATTATTTTATTGAATTAAAACGGAGTGTCCTGTCGCGGGGGATTACAATATTATTTGCCTTTTTAATAATAATATCGTCATACAATAATGTTTTAGTCTCGGGGAAGCCAACCAAACGGAGTGCGATCGACCAGTGGAACCAGCGCCACACACCCCATTTGCATGCTTTATTAAAAAAAAATAATAATTATTTTTTTGTCTCGTTATTGTCGTCGTCTATAATGTTATTATATAGTCATGGTCGTCGAATTTGCGTGGTGCCATCCAAGCGAGGCCACTGAACTGGCGGCGGGGTACTTTTTTATTTCTTATTTATATATTGTATTATATATTATTAATATATATATATATATCGATGCCGGCACGCGATACACAAACCGTAGTCTTGCGTTACTGCAGCCGACCTACACCGCCGTTACATGTCATAGCATTATGCGGAGTGATACGTTTACCTGGCTACAATATTTTTCCAAGTCCATTTTGCAGTGTTTTTGAAATAAAAAAAGTTTTTATATAGACCGTCGCGCAACATTACCTTTTCACAAAAAAAAATAATAATAATAATAAATTGTTATAATTTATTATCGTAGGTATAATTACCTGTTTAATTGTAAGTACCCAATAATTGTTTAGGGTATTTAATATATTTTTCATTTCACAATCAGGAGCGGAACACTTTTGTAAAATATATGCTGTACCTATATATAACATAAATAATCAATATTGAATACCCAGTCAGTTTTTGTTTTTCATTACTAAAAAACAATAGCATTTAAAGTTCAGACGAACGGTGTAGTGGATCATGACTTTTGAAGACAACCCTATATATTGCTATTTTACTCTCATCTAAACTTTGAATGATTGTATTAATAAAGGGAACGATTTGTTCGATATGCATATACAGCAAAAAACTCTTAAAAAAGCTGTCTGTAAGTTATGGACTGTGTTATAAATTCTTCAAAATATATATATAAAAGAAAGAAAAAAACATTTACTGTCCAAAGCACGAGATTCGCGGCCAAGAAAACTACCGAAGCCGACGGTCGTGTATATTATATAAACGAATCACCCTGTACATCGCAGGTACCTTCTTATTATAAAACGTTCAAATGTTGACAATAATAATATTATTATGCATGTAGAACTCGCACGCACACTGGGCCCGATATTACTGAAATCAATACATGTTTATACCAAACGGCCTATCATTAACATATTATTATTTTCGAAAACAGTGACACCCCATTCGGCGTTGTTGGCCGCGAGTAGATATTATTATAGTCGTGTGTGTGTTGTATGTTCCATTCATTCGAAACGATCGTAAAAAGTTAACGCAGTCTACCGAGAAAAAAAAACAAACTATAGTGGGTAAAAAAATGTAACGCGTCGCGTGTGCAGTTTACTATGTTTTTGATGTATTGTGTATTTATTATATTATTATTGCAAATACGCACACACTGCGTTAATCCCGAGTGTCTATACATAGAGGAGGAGCGATTCAGCAACGAGAAAATTTACGGTCTACAATACAATGCGCTTTTCATCGAGTTTAGTTAATTAATTTATTGCGTGCTTGAATTTATGGCGTAGCCGCGTGTTGTTCATGTATATATAATAATATATGTTGTATTGTTTGACAAAGGATGAAAGGTTCGATTGAAATTCAATTTTATTGATGACAATTTTTCTACAAAATATAATATATTTTATTCCTACAAGATCATTAAATATCTACGATTTTCATTTTTTCCGTGTATTATATTATTACAGACGGACATAACGATTGCCACGTTACTCGAAACCCTTTTCATTAAATAAACGTGCCTACATATTATTATTATTATTATTATACCAAAGGAATATTGTGTTCTCTCGCATCCATTGACTAAATTATATATTATTATTTTTTTGATCGAGATTTTTTTTTAAAATAATAGGTACATAATATAATAATACGATGTTCGGAGATATCATGTTATCATTGTATCAATTAGTTTGCAATTTACATTACACATATTTCAAATGTATAAGTGCAGGTGCAGTACTGTATCCATTGCACTGGATAAAATAAATAATTGATTCGCTGTTCTATTATCTGCATTACAAATGACTGCACACGCATCAATGAATCATACGAAAAAACTGTAACTGATTGAAAATCCTTCTGACAGAATACACATTTTTCAATCTCGGTTCGGTAATAATTATTTTCCGGATTTTACGATGGCTACCGTGCGATTGCAGTAAAAGATTCTTTTGAACAATGTCCCACGAGATTAGCACGGACAGTACAAGTTTTTGATTTACAAGTGGTTACCTTTACTTCAAATATCATTTTTATCTGTGCATTTTAAATCACAAACACGCACGCCTTCTTCTATCATTCGTAGTCCGTATAATATGTTCGCCTTGTGTCCCATAAAAATTATATTCATAATAAATGATCCTTTTGGTTTTTTGATTGACTATTCGCTTAATGTTTTTACTTCAAAATGTTGATTGTTTTAGAAAAGCTACAAACATACTAGAAAAAACTCACTTTAAAATTGTGTAAATGACAATTCAATTAGTCGTTATTATTAATGATTAATATTGTTTTGTATAGTTACTAAAATCATATAGGTACAATTCATTTTGTATTCATTGAAAACTGGATAGACTTTAAATATTATAACGCATAAATTACTTTGAATTCAATATCAGACAATATATTATATTATCAAATACATCCGGTAAATACTAAATATTATATATCGACTATCTTATTCGTAAATCAATATTTATAGTTTGAATGTAAATAATATATATTACGATAATACGTATACCTAATTTGATTAATGATTAATCATTTATAATAATACACTTTTTGTAGATATTACAATTGTTTGACATGATGCAGTATTGTATTAAATCAAAGGCTGTCTAGAATCAAGATGTTTAAAACAGTGTAAATATATCAAGCTAGGTATAGTGTGAAGAAATAGTGTTGTATTAATTGATGAATTAAAAAGGCGTTACCGCATCTGGAAGTTATGTATTTCTCAAAATTCAAAGGCCCGGCACATATTATTATGAGTAAATTTTAATGTATAACACAGCTATACGTTCATTTCCTTTAAAACAGCTGTTTTGAATTCCTATACTTTAATCATACGGTTCAACTGTAACTATCAATAAATATTTAATTAATATGTCGTGTGTTGCGTGGAATTTCTGTTTGAAACCAAACTTATTATAATATTATATACATTTGTATATAATATATAAATGTGAACAGTGTTTCTCCCATCCGAATATCATTATTACTGTTGCAGGAACATTAAAAATTGCCTTGCGCAAGAATTTATTTCTAATTGCATCAGAACAAAATATCACTGATATTTCAAACCTATATAAGTTTTAACCTATAGGTACCTCATTAATTAAGAAGGATTCCACAAACACTGAACGACTGTTAAATTTTTATAGTTGATAACTAAATAAAAAATGTATTACAGAACTCGTTTTTATAAAAACGAACAATTATTATTTAATGATGTAAAAATAAATTACGAAAAAAATAATAATATTTTCTATGATGTCTGTGGTTAAAACACTATGATTTGTTACATAATATGTATTCGTATTAATTTCAAACGCTATGTGAACGCCAAACGAAGATGAACTTCGAATTTATATATATATATATTTTGTAAAAATCGATTAATCAATATGATTTGGTGGTGAAACGCCTTAATGGCTACTTATTACAATTCAGTAAATTGTTGAATAGCTTTACGTGCAATTTAAGACAATCGCTTGTGTTTTTAAAAATAAGAGGTTTATTCGACATTTTATCTAAACGGAAAATTATCGCCCTTTATCACTTTATATACTCATTCGTATTTATATAGTTTTAATTTCTATATACGTATACAACATTTTACTTCATAAGCTAATTTATTAATGTTATGCGCTCCACTTAACTGTTCATAACATAAATGTGTACTTTTTATCATTCGCTGTTTTTCCTGTCACACTGTAGGGAAGCTGCATATTTATCTTCGAATTAGCTGTTTTACATTTTTGTTGTGCACACAAATGCGATTCGCAGGCAATGAAATTTTTTACAATCGTAATTAACCGTAAAAAATTAATCTACTAGAAAGCCAAAGTTTTCCGAGTTTGATAAGGGAAACGCCATATAAAATATGCAAAGCACAGCCAAAGGAGTGTCAGTCCCTACGGGTTGGGTTTTCCTCGGAAACAACTGTACATAAAATAAAAAAATAACTTTCGGGTAAAAAAATGAATAAGACCATTGAGATAGTCTAGAATTAGGTTTTTGAAAAAAAAAAAGCGAAAAGCTTATATTATTATACCTTAGGACGACCAAAATATTTTTTCGGTATACTATGGTAATACTATTAATAATAATAATAATGTAATAAAGTCCCTTATACCGTGTCGTCCCGACTTCCAACGGGTACGATGATAATAATAATTAGTTTAATAACGGCTGTTACACGCGCGCGCCGACGCAAACGGGAAAATAATGCTCCGTCGTCGACACGTGTGGAAATGAAAACACAATTTTAGATTCGTCGAAAACGTTATCGACTTCTACACGGTGGTCCTCACACGGATTATTATCGATAAGCAATACAATATTTATTTTAATTATTATTATTATTATTAATATTATTCTATCGTGTTTTTGTGCTCGTCGGGCATGACAGACCCAATGCTGCGCGTCCAGTGAAAATCTGCACACAACGTGTCTGCCGTACGCGACGCCAGACTGTTTGACCCGGTTTTGTCCGAGGAGTTCCGAGAAATGTGATACCGTGAATGGTTCTTATCAGTCGGCTGTTATCTCGTGCTGCGCATACTAAACGGGTTAGCAGTAGTTGTTGTGGTGCCTAATTTATAAATCCGATAACGCACGCAGTGGTCGATGTAACACCGCGATACCTATATAATGTTCAATATTTGTACGTCATCATGATTTACAATAATTTATGGATTGCGAACGGACAGATTTTAAGGAGTTCAAAGTAGGCAATTTTCAAATTGTGTGCATGCGGGTCTTGTAAATGTGCGCGTTATAAGTGTGTGTAAATAAAAAGCGTTCTCGAAGCGCTCCCGCACGCGCACGTACAAGTCACCTTCAAGGCTTGAACAATTTATGCACATTTGTTTGTACTTTTCGTCAATCATACCGATGGACCTGAAACGCGATAAGACTTCTCAGAACTGATTTGAATTCGCTAATATGTCTACTTGAGGCCACATATTTTAACATAATTAATTTAATTTTCGAATAACCAACATTTTAAAATTTAAATATTCGAACAAAATTTACAGGAGTTTAGGAACAAAATTAAAAAAAAAAAGTGGAATGCTCGATCTCAAGTAGACATATTAACGAACTCCAAACAGTTTTCAGAAGTCTTATCGCGTTATCAGGTCCATCGGTATGCTTGACAAAATATTCAAACATTTTGGTTGAAATAATTGTCTGTTTGAAATCCTCTTAAATAAAACGACATGTGTATTATAGGTATACTATAGTATATTTGTGCATAAAATATATTTATTAATATTTAAGGTGTGACTAAAATAATGGTATCATGTACTTAGTTAACTGGTAAAAAAATATGACTTTTCGATACACACTTTGTTCTCGTAAATTCGGGCAACGAATGTGCCCTATAAAACCACCGCTACTGTCCAAATTAACGTGGATGAGACGTATATAATATTGTTTAGGTAGGCCACCAACGGACTAACTAGTTAGAAAGCTAGAAATTACTTTCTTCGGTAACTTTTAACTCAACCAATTACATTGATAATACTTTATAGTAACTAAGTAATTTAACTAGTTGTATTTTTAATGTGATTATTGGGTAATGAGTGACCTGAGAAGTTTTTTTTTTCAAAAATTTAAAAGTTATATTTAAATGTATTTTTAATGATTTCTATTCTTATGGTACAGAATTTTTCAACAATTTTAAAAAAGACACTTAAAAAAAATGTAATAAATATTTTTTGTAGACACATAAATAAACCTACCTATTGGTGTAAATATATAATATGTAAGTATAAGATATTATGTTTATTTATATATATATTATAATATACATAAAACATATTGGTTTTTAGAGGATAACTGACTACCAACATTTTTCCAATTTAGTTTGTATATTGATCGGCCAACTTATAATCTAACTAAAGTCACTTTACTTAATAAACTTTTTGAGTAACTTCAATATATTAATATAAAAAGCTGTTTTTTTTCTCAAAATCCGATTTCAACAAGTTAGAAATCGTCTCTATAATTCGCCCAGCATTGATAGTGATAATATAATATTAACGACGCCGCAGTAGACATGCCTACCTAATTACCTATTTTATTTCACGTGCAGCGCAGTGTATTATGTTTAGGTACCTACGCGTCATGCGTACAGAGCTAAAAATTGTGCATATAACACTGCAGTAGATATATTTTACCGTAGACAATGTGTGAAAGTGCTGTTTTGAATTTTTCATTTTGCATTTCAAAGGCATTTGATGGGTTCATAACTCATAATATTAGCGTTGTCTTTTACAAAACGTCAGCGCACGATATATAAGTACCGTCGATATAATATATTATACACCTAAACGTATTCGACTGTTGTGCGTGTGTGTGTGTGTTCCGCATCGATTGAGAGTTATATTATTCATTCGTTTTAACAGTCGTAAAAATAACGTACCTACATATTATTGTAATATGTATTTTACCCTATCGTGTAATGTGACCAAAGGTGAAGAACATTATTATAATAATATACTATGTTATACCCGCAACATAATATATTATAACGGCACACACGTCAATGTATTAGTATTGTAAAACTACTGTTTTAAATAATATAATAATAGGATGATGGTATTATAATATTATTATTATGTTCTTTGTACCTACTTACACTAATCATTTTTTATTTTCTTTCGGTCGACCGTCTTTTCCGTGTATACCGGAAAAATGGTAATGTGGACATCATTAATTTTATTCGATTTCACGATGCGTTTTTCTCGCCCCCACACTGGGGTTCAAATATAATATAAATAACAATTGTTATCGGTTCGGTTGTTTGAGAAATGCTATCCCTGAACCATTTCTTTCCGGAGTTATCACCGCGCCGTCCATTTATCATTGGATATAATATTATATTATATACGGACCGTAATGACTATACCGAGAAACACAATGTGTGGTGGTGGTGGTGGTGAGTTTATTGTGTTGGATTTTGAATCGAAAAGAAATAATTATTGTCACGAATAATAGAAAAAATTCAAACCGAACGGAATGGAACACCATGTGCTAAATTATTCTGATTGATTTATTTTATTCGGTCGTATAATATTTTATTTCGTGACCAAATCGTAAAACAAATTTGAACAACGCGTGTACCATGATAATATATTGATTATTGTATAAATAATATAATATTGTGTGTAACAATTAATTAATTTTCCTAAAATACTAACAAATAAAATATTCATTACATATTTAGACATTTGGAATTTATTACAGAGTTTTTCGGAGATACACGTGTTGTAGCTCACGCAAGGCCTATATTTTATTCTTATATATCCGTTCATTTTCTTAGTTAACTTATGGTAGAATTAATAGTATATTCATATAGTCATATTTACTAATATTTGAGTATGGTATACCTACATGTAGGTTATTTCAATGATTAATATTTAGTATGTATCTAGTAACTTCAAGTTTAAGTTTATGTTTTACATTTTTATTTTATTTCTACATTAGAACATAATTGCTCTTATTTCTACGCACGTGTACAACCTATTTTGGTTGCGTTTGAATCGTATCAATATTAATAATGATAGATGTTGATAATAATTTATTAATCACGATTATAATCGTGTCATTAATTTCAGTCAATTTCCAGATATTTTGTCAAATTCGTAACCTCGTGTGAGAATATTTTCACCAAAAATATAATAATATGAACAACCTGCCAATCTGCAGCCGGGCTTCCATATTATTATTATAGCGACGATGTACAATAATAATAACTATATATTATACGCAATATTATTGGCGTTGATTTTTAAAAAGGGGTTTGCAGTCAATTGAACGGTGGCCGATCAAACATGGGATTCGATTTTTAATTTCTCGTCCTATATTTTATAATATTGATCGACGCATCGACAACAACGATGCGATGCATTTGAACAACGGTATATAAAACCACGACATAAATCTTAACCGTTGACCCCCGTATGAGCTGTGCAGAGAGATCATTATAATTGTTGTTTTGCTAGACGACAAATTAATAATAATTATAATAATATACATAGTACGAATGATGTCTCGTCTGCAGCAAGTGCTGTACGTACATATTATTATCCGCCGCAGTAGGTATACAGACGTTTTACATGTACAAATAAGCGGGGAAAAAAACATTCGCATTTAGACCAACGCCGAGCGCATTCCATCACTACGGGGGAACAATAATTACAATTATTATTATTATTATTATCGTACTGTTATAAAATGCGTACAGAAAGAAGAGTCGTATAAGTATGTGACGGGGCGAGAGACGTCATAATTATTATTCCATGGGAGCGTCGTCGCGGTGTCTCGTCGTCACGTTACGATATTATTATTATCATTATTATAATAAATTTAGCGATCGGGCGGAAATCGAGCGACATTAATAATACGTCACACGACACATTACAATATAATACGACTATGATTATAACGTATATATTATAATAAGCGAATTGATATAATTTATTGCGCCCGTCGGTTTTTTTTTTTTGTTGTCTATCCCTCCAACGTTTCACATATTAAAAACAATTTTGACCGGTCTGGAGGGAAACGCACACATATATTTATATAATACTATACTGGAGGAAACGGACGTTCGTGCCCAAACGAATGCGTACACGGCCGGTCGCGATAACCCTCAAAGGTTGACCCACCTCCGCCGCGGTATAACCATCCCAGGCGGTTGCGATGGTGTTCGTTAAAAATTATCTAACTTGCACATGTTTGTATTAATGTTAAACGATAAAGGTCGCAGGAAAAGAGCAACGTGGCAACGCACACACAGAATAATAATATTATACGCAGACACATATATATATATACTCACGGAATACATATTTTATAGGTATACATATTATAATATATTATCCGTCCACGAATGATAATAATATATTATTATGTACACAGTGTATATTTTAATGTACCCATCGTAATCTTAATTGCTCTAGTATATAACCATAATATATTATAGAAAAAATGTTTGTTTGTATTTTATTTTAATTTGATAATTTTTTTTTTTTAGGATGACTAATATTATAAAATTGCTCTAAAAGATTTAGCTCTGACGATAACTTCAGATTTAAATGAAACAAAGTATAAAATAATATGTATAATGGACAATGGTAATAGGTATATTGTATAATATTTTATGTATTATATATGAAAGTATATTATATTTTTATACATGATAATATGTCCCGAATCGTTTTTCCTATCATGCGTTGGTCTTTTTTTTTCAATATCAGCATGTTATCGAATGGGAAAAGCTCGAGATATGACAGAGAGAACTTAAATTCTCCAAATTGAATTTTTTCGACGGATTTATCTGTCACCACACCCGGTCGAATACGTTCTCGGAAAAATGTGTTATATTCTCGATATAGCTATATATTCCTGATTATATAGATTTTTTATGGACCGGAAACAGGTTTAGAGTTTTTTGAAGGCAAAATATTTAAGTACTATGGAAACACCGTATTCTACACAGTATAAGAGGCGTAACGAGTATTGTAGGTGTTGGGAGGATGGTGTTTCACAACGACATGGATTCACATTAAAATAATGCAGTTTTCTAAAGAGGAATACTAATTCCATAAAATATGCACGTGCCTACCTAGTTACTTATAATTTATAAAAATACAAGGTTTAGGGTTTCGTTGGGGTGTTCAGCTTCAGATAATCAGATTAATGAACATATTCGTAAAAAAAACACTGATTATTTTAATGTAAATCTGTTTAATATCTCGGCATTTCGGCGAAATCATACTATATTATAATATGTCAACACTTTATTATGCCTCACGAGGCTGTAGTTATATATACGTATAATAATTAATGATAGATATTTAACTACTATTAAATTAAAGATGTTTCATATAATATGATAATTTGTGAAAAACCGCCAGGTTGATGTACATATATATAGAGATGTTGAAGTGTAAAGACACGTGTCCGCACCACTTAATTTTTAATTTCACGTTTAAACAAAAATTTATTCCGAAATTTAGTCTGTAATAGGTACCTATATCCTAACTGAGTGTTGAATATTTGGCAAATATATATATATTTTTTTAATTACGATTTGTTGAAAATGTGCATGGAAACGTATTACACATACATACACATGTTGTTGTGGCTATTGTCTACAAGATAAATGAATAATGTTAATGTTAAATAAATACAATAAAATATATGTAGGAAATATTAGTTAACATGATCTCACACATATTATATATTCGTATTTTGTACATATTATATTATATTATTACAAATTCGTCCAAAAATTATCTTTATTTGAAATGAAAATTTTGAAAATGATTCTCAATAATCAATCGAGATTTTCCTTGATATAGTTTCTTAAATTCTCAAATAGGTATAGCTTTAATATTTCGAATATTTTGTAATGTTTTAAACGTCAAAAAAAAATAATAAAATAACGGTAATGTTTAGTTTTATTTATTATAGTTTACGATAAATTATTATTAGTATTTTAATAATCGTAGTGCTTTGCCCAAAATATCGTAGGGTAGTGTATACAACGCGTTTTGGTGTACACAATATAGGTATTGAATTTATTGGGTTGTGCACTCAACCGCGGTCGAATTATAATATTATGGTCTTCGCGGCGTATATACCTACCGCGGTATGACATTAATTATTGTAATAATTATTTTGAAGTATTATTACGAAGGAATTTTATCTGTCAGCACTGTGTGCAAAGTAATTAGTAAGTGCGTTATGCTCACATACACGTAGGTATTACACATAGTATAACATTACTTATATTATTATTGTAAGCAGCATAAATCATTCGCCGCGCAAGGTCCTCGGTCTCCAGATAAAGAGCTTATCGCAAACCTCAAACGTATAACGGTGGCGGCGTTGGTATTATAATATCTATTTCTCTAATTAAGTTCCTATGTAATATTACATTCGTGTTCCCAAGCGTATCCCAACGAGAGAGCTTTTTCCCGATGAGCCTTATTTTTTATTATCCCCGTACGGAAACCATTTTGTTGCAAACGTTTCAAAAAAAAAAAAAAAAAAAATCGATTAGAAAATTAGACGTATTTAATATTATTATGTAATATTTTACATTTTTTTTAAGAACGATCAGACCGACAAAGCGCGCTTTATACGCGTAGGTCGTTAGATCTAATATTCTAATATTCTATTACTATAGTATGATATAAGCGTTTGCTTGTAATATGTACATACTGTGTAGGTACATAATATACATATATATATTTATATATAAGATGGCGGATGCCAATTGGCCTTAAAAAAAAAAAAATAATAATACCTAATAATCAAATAATGTAATAGTATAATGTACAATCATTATCGATATTATAATAATATACTATTTATTATAAATGTGTGCGGGCGACAACGGAGCAAATTTTGTCTGCGTTCGAAATAGGTACTATATATTACTATATTTGTATGTTATCTACGACGTAACATAGTAGTAGTAGATACGCGTGTACATTAGCCTACCTATTAAACACGTGTTCATTATTAGACGTTATAAAA
Organism: Acyrthosiphon pisum; assembly: GCF_005508785.2. Classification (NCBI taxonomy): domain Eukaryota; kingdom Metazoa; phylum Arthropoda; class Insecta; order Hemiptera; family Aphididae; genus Acyrthosiphon; species Acyrthosiphon pisum. The sequence continues at coordinate 117,410,005 of NC_042495.1, forward strand.
CGTTGTGTAGTCATTATAATAGTGTAATATAGTCTTCGACACGGTTTTCACTCTTGTCTCTGGCCGAATTGTTGAAACAGCGACACTTCATCTTTGCAAACAATCGTGTTGATTAATTATTGATATCTGCAGTAAACCCCACAACACATATTTACACGTCTGCGGCAGCATGACCGATACATTTATTATTATGTGGGTGTATATATCGATACGATATTTGTATTTGAGTTCGTAAGACTGCGGAGAAAAATTTGTATAGTACCTACCTGTATAGGTACAAAGGTACTTGACGAATGTAACTGGGTAAAGACATCGCAATGTATCTTATACGTTTAATTGAAAAATGTTGTCACTTTAATATAATATGTACTTATATATATTATAGTTTGCTCAGTGCTCATGTATATTGTAAATAATATAGAATGAATCGTAATTTTCACCAGAATTATTATAATTCAGTACGAATGTAAACGATTCAGGACAAACGACAGACAATACTCTTATTATTGATGTTTGTCGAAACTTTGTCTATGATGTTTATTTTTGTTTTCAATATTTTAGAAAACTTTTAAAGCATTTTCACTGGGAGAGCGGTGTGACTAAACAACTATACTCGTATATGTAGCTGGAGCATCGAGTCTAGGGCGCAAAAAACACTTTTCCTACTTCTTTAATGTCCGAATGAAACTTTTTTTTTTAATGATACCTCTGTTTTGGTCCATGAACGTGTTTTTCAAATGTGTTTTTCAATTTCTTGCTGTAGTATTTAGAAACTAATACTGTCTTGTTAAAGTATACTCAGTTAAACTACTGACCAAGATATATCAAACATAAATCTCACGAATCATTGTCAGACGTCTATTGGTATAAATTTTAATCTACTATACGTCTATATACATTCAACGAACAACTATTTAAGCTGTTAACAATTTTTTTCCAGAATTCAGCGTTTTTTAACATTAAATCCATTATATTTACTGCATGAGACCAGTATATTTAAATTTTACCAAGAATATATAGCTATTAAATTGTTTATGAAACATCTTTGTATTCTCATGAGATATCTCTGTAGGCGTATGTATTAATACATTTTATATCTGTTAAAATTATTTATATAAATCGTACGTTAAGTTTATTAGTTTTCTTGTTTATCTATAAAAACCTCATTTGACTCTTCACATATTATAATTTAGAAGCAAAAATCAAATACTTCCAATTAAATTAATAATTTCTACACGTGACATGCGCGAGTATAATATATTTATATAAACACGTGTGATTGAAAAAATATTTATTTGCATATTTTTAGATTTATTATATAAGAATGAATAGTAAACTATACCTATAGTGTGTTTCATGAAGAAAAATTAATTAATTTTAAAATGTTTTATCGTGCTCGATACAATATTATATAGTATTGTATTATTGTAATTGCGCTGCAGATATGCAATATAAATGTAAATGTGTAACAATAAATCTTTTCGGGTATCTATTTAATAATCTATTTCAATATTGGATTATATTTTTTTTTAGACGATACAAAATGTTGTTTTACAAATCTAAAATAAATTTTTTTCTGACATAATATATACGCACATTGCAGATATCAAAACGTAATTTGTGCTCGGCAAAATCTAAAATACCAACGGTCGGTTCTCGGACGGTGTTATTACAGTTTAAAAATTATTTCTCGAATAGTGTAAAAAAACTGTGCCGACATAACGACGATAATATTATGTCTCCGCTCGCGATTTAAGCCGGTGAAAACTACCGACGAACGTGCAGTCTAAAATAATATTATATAAATATTATACAGGTACATAAAATTAAATTCAATAAATTCATGATAAACATAATGATTTCACGTCACTCATTATTATGGCGAGGGTTCGGGCTAATCGAGCGTGACGGTGGCCATTTAGCGTTTACGCCAATACATAATATTGCACACACACGCAGACAATTTTATAAACACATCATATTATACCATCGACCAGGTATTGAAATAGCATTCGTCATTTTCGTATAGTGTAACAACCGAGAAGTATTTTTAGTCTCACCGGCCTCTTATCATCCTCGTATACACGCGACATTATAATAAAATATTGTTATCGATCTCTGTGCCATACAATCCGTCGCGGCGGCTTAGATGGCGTGGTTTGGACACTTTGTAGACGCGACGTGGCTTGAAGTGTGGCTAATATAGGTACCTATGTACACAGTTTTGTCACTTGCGCGCGTCGTATTATTGGGTCATTGGCGGCGGTGCGTCCGCGTGCCAAAGAATGTGACCTTAAAACTCGCGCACCCTTTCCGCGTCGTCCACTCATCCCCCTCAACCCTCTAACCCCCTCTAAACCCGGCACCCCCGACTTCCCTCGTAAATAGATAACGATTTAACTGTAGTCCACACGCACTCGCGCGCGCACACGCCCGGAGCTGAGGATACGCACTTACACATCGCGGCGGCGAAACAACTCTTCGTATACTCATATTATATACGCGCGTGACGATACGGCGTGCATGATGCGTGCGTGCAAGCGCGTATATGTGGGTGAGTGGGGTGGTGGCGGCGGTGGCGGCGTTGGAAGTAGCGGCAGAGATGGTGGCGGTGGCGGTGGTGGTGGCGGTTTATACAGGGTAGGAAAAATATCCTTTCGGGATATAGTGCGCGCTTCCATTCATGTCGTACACCCCGGCGGCAACGCGCGTTCGCAAAAATCAATAACCCCGCCACCCCCCGATGACGACCGCTGCTCTGCTCGCACTCACTCTCTCGCGTCGTCTCACCCCGTCTTCGTCTCTCATTCACGCACTCTCCACAAACCGCCCCGTTATCCCTTCAACCTTCACCGCGCCCGTCTCCGGACCACTACCCTCCCCATCGCACCCACACACACAGTTATGCCACTGCCACCCTTCTTCAATCCCATCCACCCCACCGCGACTCACGCGCCTCGGATAAACGCCCACGCAAAAGCACACACGCGCGCGCGTGACTTTTTCCGGTGGGCCGGTGTAGACGGAACACCCGAAAGCGACTACGCGAGCGTGTAAATTTAAAAATTCCGACGGACTGTTTTGGACATAGTACGTTGTCCTATTCCCGCACCGCATATTATGTACAGTATTGTAGTCGCTCGCGTCATGGACAGCAAAGGCCACTATAGTACGGTATGCGCTTTGTGCGTAGTGTAAACAACGGCCAAGGATTTTGGGTGAAAATGCGGTTCGCGTTTTAGTTTTGATTCGGACTTGCATCACTGGCCCCGCTGGGCGCTGCTGCGGCATGCACACCAATTTTATTTCTTAAGGTCCATACAATCTATATATAATATTATACAATATAGTACATACCTAAATTATTGCAAAACCACGGCTAAAATGTGCACGTTACATACACCAAATTTAGCACGACGGACGCATGATGCATTTGAGTTGACGATGTACTTTATAAACAATCGACAGTGTACGACACAGATATAAATAATAATAATCTCCAGCTTTAGACATTTTAATCCAAACTGCGAGTTTATGTGATTTTATTTATAAATAATTTTAAATAACTATACCTAATGTTTTTTGCATTAACACCTTAATTTATTAAATTTCTTAGTATTTATAATAAATTACATAAAGCGGTACATAGCATCAAAGGCAAACTATAACGTAGAATTTCCTCATAAATTCATTTTTTTGAACTAAAAATCAACTGAAAATCAAATTACATAATATATGAACTTAATGTTGTTATACCCTTTGATATTTCTGCAGTTGGCTTATTTTCTAATGGAATGGATAATAATAAATGATTATAGAAAAATAATAAAAATTTCCTTTGTTTATACCTAACTTACACACCGCAGTATGGTAAAAGATTCTTATATAATATAACCCAATTCAGTCGACTATGCTTTCATTAATTTATATTGGGTAAAATGCGTATGAAAATACAATTACATTTTTAATATATTACATTTTATTATGTTTGGATGTTCGGTTGATAAATATGTCCACAGAGAGAACGCACTGCGAGTAATATATACTCACTATGGTCTCAATTTTTTAAAAGTAATTTAAAATACAACTTGTATTAACTGGTATGTATAATTTTAATGATATTGCGCGCATTAATAATTAATTTTTATTTAAACTTGTACATATAGTTGACACCGATGGAATATGCAATTATAAATTCCCATTGGACACGATAAAACACGGTTATATCAAGTCAGGGCTGCGTATGGTTTTTTTTTTTTAATTTAAATTAATCTTTCTGTACACATACATACAAGGGAAATGCGTTTGTATATCGTCTACATAGTTTATTGTTATAATATGCGTACTATATTGACTCGAAACAAAAATTAAGTGACGTGTTATAGTCGTTTAACCACTGTTTTTAAACCTAACAACAGTTTTGGTATAATATGTGTGACACAACCAACGACTCAAAATTTGATACCCTCAGTCTGTATAATTAGTATATAATATTATTATAATGAAAAAATGTCAATACTCAAAATCGAAATTGTGACGTTTAGGTTAATATTTGAGTTTGTCTCCACCAACTATTAGATTTTAGAGCAGAATATTATTGAAATAGTGTCGTACATTTTGTAAGATATTGTAAAATATTGTCCAACGGTGATGTTATGTATTGTCTGACGCTATGTTAAATTATTACATAATATAATGCTTATTGTATAATATGCTTTAATAGTCTTATACCATTGTAACTTCTTCGTCGTCAGATAGTATTCTACAAAGAGCATGTCACACCCACATGACGTGTGGTCTCCGTCTTACAAACGTTGAAACGTAGAACCATCGATTAAAAATAAAATATTTATAATCAACGGCCTAACGGAGAAGAACCGATTTTGCGTTGTCAGCTTTATTATTAGTGTTAATTCGCCTATTATCAAGGCTGCTGGTAAAAAACATTATCATTGTTTGTACGTCAGTTTTCATACGATCATATTCAAGCGAATTTGAGCATAATACTATTATATCGTAATTAAAACAATGTAAGAAAACAGACGTTGGTACAACACATATCTTATGTTCCAGGTCAGTCGACTTTAATATTAAAGCTAACAACTAAAAATATTGTTTATGCGGGTGTGGCTACTGTGGCATTCTCTTAACCTCCTGCACGTGCACAGTCCATATTGTATACGATGTTGAATTACTAATTTTGATAAACAATCGAGACTGCACATTGTCGTAATGCGGAAACCTACTATAGGTTAGTTATACATTTTCTGCCACTCGAACAAAATCGGCATTCGTCTACAACTTTTTGTACGACCCTTTTCGACGCGTCATAAAACTACGTTATAAAACACGTTATAGATAATTTCAAAATGATGATTGTTGACTTTATGACTTTTATATAATATTCTATTCCGCAGTCCGACATTACTTTCTACGGTTCACGCCTATAGTTTTACGATAAAAATGTGTTTTTGATAAAAAAATAATATATAGTCGTGGTTACCTTTGTTCGTTATTTAGAAGTGAATATGATGATTATATACTATAATATTATACATATATGAGTAGAACAATCCACTAACAATCGCTGCAGTCTAAAACCAGGAAACGTTCGCGTGTACGACTTAATTTATTGGCCACAGACATAATTATATTATATTATTGTTATCACCAATTTCGTATTTCACACAATTACACCGGAATCGAGCTGTACATAAACGGTGTAAACGAAGAGCAGGTGGTATTCCCAAGGAAGAAAAATTGCTTACGTGGTTAACATCTTTATTTTAACTATGACATATAGTTGGTGTATGATTTCTATTTAAAATTTGGAAAAAAAAATAGTGACAAAATTAGGAATGATAAATGTGGTTTACGGCCGTGTACGGCACACACCAAACGCCAATCGCCAGGGATATTTTTTAATATCATAACACGTTAATAATATTTAATATTTAAATCGAATACAAAAGTTCTAATACACATCTAATATGAATTATAATTTGCAATATGTACACTATAGTATGGAGTTGACCGTGTTTGTCAGGTGAAGTGACGTTCTACAATCGCCTCTCGCGTCTTGTGAGACTATAGATATATTATGATGGCTGATTGCTTTTTAAAATTCGCTTTTCTCTTAAACGCCGGCGCTTCTTATGTCCGAGATCCTGTCTGATATATTTAATCGTTGTTAGTGTACCACTGTTCCTACATGTCTACATATCCTATTTATCACATATATAGGTGCCGAATGGTCAACGGTAAAATAAACGGGGCTTCGGAAATTCGAAAACCAAACCTATATGTCTATAGAAGGGTACCACCAATAGTTGCGTTGCCACCTAAAAATGTAACGTCCATTAGAACCGCTGCTAGCGGAGAGTGATGAAGACTGCCGCAGCTGCCACGATGTCTTTCGGGTAAAAAATAGGCGTCGAAAACATAATGGTTTTATGCACGTAATCGCGGTCGTAGGCGTCGTACACAAACGCTGTAGCGGTATATTACCTTCGCATTATCTGGAAAACACGATCAAATCGCCTTTTCATGCGCGCCGCCGTATCAGTCGGCAGGTCGTTATCATTCGGCTTGATGCCTGTTGTATATATACAAAACGGTCGGAGCGAGCGCAAAAGGGTTAAGGATAAAATACGTGTGTATAGAGCTCGGTCGACAACTGCGCGAACGGTTGCCAGGCGCTGAAAACAATGTATATATTATATATACCAACACATACACGCACACATAATATATATATATATATATATATTTATGTGTACATACAGCTAGGGCTCAGCTGATACGAGTTTTCCGGTAGTAGAAGCGGTGGCGGCGGCGGTTGCCCGGGCCACGTTAATTGTGCCCGAAAACGACGTTATCCCTTCCACCCACCTCCGACCGACCACCCCCGTGTCATCAACGACCCCTCTCGCGGACTACGACCTACGAGCTATATATATATAAACATTAAACGCGTGTACATGGAGTGTGTACGCTGTACCAAACGTGCCACGAATTCGGCAAACAAACAATTTCGGTCGGTTCCTATATATATATATATATAATAAAATAAAATGTAGGTACCTAAACGTGATAGTATCGTTTGCCGGAGTTTGCGCGCTGGAAGAAACGGCAGCCGGCTAAGGAGATGAGGTTATAAGTTTCTCTCCGGCAAACCGTAGTCGCACAGTACGTGTTTATATTATATACATATATAATATAGCTGGTGTGTGCGTACGTGTGGGTCTGTGTGCGTACAAGCCACGACCGTCCGACGACGAAGACGTTTTATATACATATTATAGTATGGGAGTTAAGAGTGTTATTACGTGTGTTAAATTAGATCGCATAAAATTTGCCATTTTAAGGGTGGTAAAATATTTGAATCATTGAACGAAACCAACAGAATATTATAATTTATAAGAGATTTGTAGAAGCTATCTCGAACCTATATACTTGTTTCAACTCCGTTGAGATATGGAAACTAAAAAAAAAGTAATTTCGTGAATCCGATTTTTATACAAAATATTATAACATTATTATTTCGTATAGATATAATATTATTATTGTGCACCTATTTCATTTTCTTTTTCTTACGTCGTTTTTATAAAACATATTTAATACGCTTTTAAAGATGTGTTTATCAATACGTTTTTTTATCTGCATGCAGTAACCGCAAACAATAGCTTAGTGTTGATGGATAAATCGCTGAATTTCATAAAAAAAAAACTTTCACAGCGAAATACTTAAAACACACCACGTGACACTACCCGCCCAGCTGTATGCGAAACGAGAACTCGGGAGAACGACGTACCCATATGATGCTCATAATATGTGCACACACGTTTTCTGTTATAGTCCCGCAGGCACTTTGTACGACGAATCAAAATCTGACGTGTACGATCGAAGGAACATCCGAAACGTCAGAAAAACCAATGACGAGGAAGGGAGAGAGGAATGACGTGAACGACATGACGTTTTTAACGCATTTTCATGGCGATAACTATGCATTCGGCCGTCATGGTTGTGGTGGTGGCGAGAGGGAGGGTTTACTGCCGCGGTACACGTTACTAATTATTATTATTCTTCACTGTATAGCCATTATTAGTTTCCATTAGTAAGGTAACATTGTTATTATATATACTTTTTTTCTAATAAAAGTGAATTTATTCGAGCGATTATAATTATATATTATCTAATAATACGTAATATGATTATTAAAAAATAACACATGTTTTCTATATGGTTTTACATAAACACGAGTAGGTACTATACCTATAATAATAATATATACTTATAAATAATGGTTTAATTAATTACAATTAAGCGAAACGTAGTTTATACGTTTTAATTGTTTTAATATAACGAGTCCCATATATATATGTATAATGTTATTCCCTATGATCATGTACAAAGTTTGCTTATTAATAATATAATATAATTCGCCGTCCCGGACACACAATTGTTCTAGACAATAAACATTTTCAAACATTAATTATTATATACTTCAACGGTCCGGATTTAAGCATTCGTTCTAGATTATCCCCAAACTATATATGGTGGTCAACAGTGGCGTATAACAGTATCGATAGAAATACTCGGCAGTGAGGGTTGCCGAGACAGCGTCCCATTCGTTGAAAGCAAACAAATGATGCAATTGGAATGGGTTTTCGGAAAACATTCTGGATAGAAATGAGTGGTTGTTGTTTCGAAACAAAATTCATATAGATGCTTTTAAAGTACAGAGCACCACTGCGCACGAAAACAATAATGCCCATCTGACAAATAATATTATGCCATTAACAATAGAACGCGATTCGTATCCAAACAGATTATACGAAAGACCAAAAAGTTTACTGTTATGCAGCAAACTGTTATTTTAATAATAATGCACATTTCTCAGCTTTCATAAATTATATTATTCTACTTTTAAATGACTGCTTTAAAACAATTTTTTGACGAATATTACCAGTACACAATGGTTTGTTGTTTTCAATTATTAATATAATATCATCAATTGTATTGCGAAATTTATAAAATAAATAACAGTATTTTTTTTTTTTACAAATTATTAACTAACATACTGCCTATGGGCAGCATTAACATTGCCTTAGGTACTAGTCAGAATTATTACAGTTATTTTAATCTTTGTGGGTAATTATCACCAGTCTATAGTATTATAATACGATTCAATTATACTTTATTTCACAAATATATAAATTGATTAAACATTGTACAGTATAACAATTTCAAAATAATCTCAAACATAATATATAGGTAACAGTTGAATTTATTTTCTCTTATATTAGATTCATTAGTCTAATTTATTAAATATTTTATTGGTAAAATAATCATAATAACAGCTAAATAAAAAGATCAAAGTCAATTCGAGATGTTTATCACTATACGTCCGTACACTTGCATCCTCGTAATATGTTGCTAGACTTCTCAAAAATACCAGTTAATTAATGATTAAAGGGGAGTTCATGAATAAGACATGAGTATTTTCAAAGTTTTATGTCTGATCGTTGTGCTCTTGATAACAGAATAAAAAAAAAATCGATAACCTTATTATTTCGGAGAAAAAACTTTGTGTTATTTGTTATATAATTTTGCAACATGAAAGAATACTCTGAATCTATACACAGCATTAATTGAACTCGCGTATCCAGCAACTGTGATGTTTGATATAATTTTATCAATTAATTTTTTTTTTGTTCCTAAGCAACACATTAATTTATATACTCATCAGCAATAGGTACTTATAGATTTAATATGTATAAATATTACATAATATAAATAATATTATAAGTATTACAGGAAGTTTATAAAATGACGTGTTGGTACCTACGGGCTACGATCGAGGCACGTGTATCAATGTAAATTACGAATATTCATAAACGCTCAGCAAGCAGTAAAAATATGTCCTATTAAAAATTAAAAAACACTTGATTCATTGATTTTTATACTTTAATTATTTTTTATTCGTGTCACACACGCCAATCGCAACGAAGACGACGACGGCGGCGGCGGCGGCGATGACGTATAATAATAATAATCCAATAAGGAGAAGTTGAAAAATGTAATTACCTATAAGTTAAGTATATAATGTAGGTATTTCATCGTCCTCCCCCCACCCTTTTCATCCATGCCAATCATCGTTATCGTCAATAATTGTATGTAAATCATGGTTTACAAACCGCTCCACCATATCTGTCGTCGACAATCCTGCGATGGAGATCTCGTTACGGTTCGAACGAGGCGCAATCAAATCATCCATAATACGATTTACAGCACGTCCCCGACTAATCGGGCCGTTCCAGTCGGATGGCGTAGGGGTCATGCCGATTTACGCGACGGTTTTCGTATTTATTTTGTTTCGTTTAATTTTTTCTTCCACTCGTATAATATTAAAACATAATCACAATAAATTACACATAAATAACGTAGTTACTGCGATGCACATCAACGTCTCGGCAGAGTGCAGGCGTGACGTTTACCTAACACCGTGTATTGCATTACATTATTATCCAGATACAAAGAACACATTTCACGGTTGCAGCGAATCGTGGGAGACTTTTATGCGATTTTAATTGCTCACACGATTTTACTGGCTTGCACTTAGCGAACACGTCACTTAGCTTAATAATAATAATATCAGTTAAAATAATTAGGTACCTAAATAATATGTTGTTGTTGGTTTTTTGTTATTTTTTTTTAACGCAATTTATTAATAGCCTTCTCGCTGTTGTATTATTACTTCTCGGTATACTCTGTAATATTGGACTTGTCGATAAAGCCACATGATAGCGTATACTGTAATGAAAATTGTTTTTTTTTTTTTTTTCAATTAGTTGCAGTATATGATGTGCCCGGGCTATTATATCCCCATATATATATATATATATATACACCTATGTATATAGTGAAAATCAATTTATTACATGTTTAATCTTCTGCCTACGCAGGCAAAAGTTTCCTGAAGCTCGTATAACCCGGATCCAATTTCATTAAGTCTCGCGGACGTCTTTCGGTGTACAATTATGTTTAGAATGTACACTGCGCTACTAAATTAAATGTTGTAAATAATCTCTCAGATTAATTAGTAAAGAATCATTCTTATAATATTGTTCAGCATTGATATTATATTATTTGTATAGTTGAAATTTCTGCGAGTAAAATGAACTGCTCATTAAGGCGTTTAGTCATTACTTACGCCTTTTCAGCCATTTCAATATACACGCACCCATTTTATATGTCTTAATACATCCAAGCACGCTTCGGGTTGAATCAGGCTACATCAAGATTCATGCATGAAAGTTTTTCAAAATCAAATAATCATAATATCATCTAATAAATACGTTTGAATAGAAAAAGTAGAGTTTATTGATACTCAATTATGTATGCATTGTAAACAGCAAAAAGATAAATATTAAATAACATTAAAAATAATAATATTAAATCATACACATTTTGCATGAGTGTATTGCATATTATAATGTTATAAGTATATTTTATATACATATAGGTACCGTTACATATCATTTGGTGAAGTTTGGAGATTGCACGGTCATCTGCAAATCTCACTTAACCTCACCTAACCTAATAGGTTACTAGTTAGATTAGCTATTAGGTCATAATCGATCGATAACAGAGGCTCGAATCTTAAAAAAACATAATTTTTTCTTTCTCTGAGCTATACCCAACGCGTTCAGTGTTTACTCGCCATATTCTTGCCGTTGGAAGAATATAAAAATGAATCATACGTATAAAAAATGGAGCGTAAACAGTTGTTCGCATTATAGACAGAAATATACGACCTCAGATTTGTAGGTACACATCATATCTAATAATTGTATGATTTGCTGCAGTAGGCACACGAAAACCCGCCTTCGGTAGCCGGCTGTTTGGGGAGGGGGGAGAGGGGCCGAATACGTTTTTCCGTTTTCCACCGACGAAATGTGGGTTGAAAAACATTAAATGCCGCGGACCACAGTCGTCGTCGTCGTCGTCCATGCAACAACACAGTTGCAGACCGTATAATAGTTCTCGAACGGGTCACAATATGATTTATATTCACGGGACGTGAATTCCGCCGCCGTGTACATATTATTATTATAATATATGTGTACATTATTGTTGTATATCAGTAGATTGCACGCGTAAAGTGCGTGCGGGAAAAAAAACATAAACGTGATCATTAATCACCTATACGAGGAGCACTCGTATTGCATAAACACGACGCCGTATCGCCATTATTATTTTTTTTCCAAGAGTCCGGCGGAAAAACTCCCGGGACGAAGCGCGACGCGTCGCCGGTGCTGCGCCGAGTGGTGACAACTCATTTTTCCCCGCTGCTACGTGTACAATATTATAATATCGTAATATATTATCATCACGATAAAAATAATAATAATATTATATTATATATAGGCACGCGGCGATTCAGTAATCTGACGGGAGCTTTGTGTTGGTAATAATGTTATTATATCGACGCTTTAACAATATAATACAATTCGAAGTCGAATGTGAGCGCATTATGTAAAATATTAAAATAATATTATATAAATATTCGCGATTTTATGTATCGAATTACGGTACACGGCCGTCGATTGAAAATCCGTCAGGATCGTCGGAGCGCACTACACAAGTCTTGACTTTTGATATTATTTTAATAATATCCATCGCTCGTACTGCAACGTCAACGCCGCCTCTACCGCCGCCAGTGTAATAATATTATCAATATCACGGTGATGATGATAATAATAATATGGTGTACCTATACTGTTTTGTCCGATTACCGAAATGTGTTTTTTTTTTTGTCTTTACATCTCGAAAAACATGTCGTCACGCGTATTCAAATAAATCCAGTTGACACAATATTAATTACACAACGTCATTGCAGTCCGATGTCAGCGATATTGTCATCTTGCTTTGGAACGCGACGGCACACGGAATGAACGATATGTACCTAACTAATAAGTATATCAATAAATCGACACTATTATAGCATTATAACCCTAAACACCGATATTATGTGCGTGCCCGCGAGAATATTTCACGTGCCTTTAAGTGTTAAGTAATCGGTTTTTGTACAACAACAGTATAAAATATGACGACAACCGGTCGGTATCCGTATTGGACTAATTGAAGCGTTAATTAGAATGGCGCATCTCATCGGCGCATACAATGGTATTACAATGATATATTATATTATTATGAATTATTATAGCTCGTACGATAATAATAATATGAGGTATGACGAGTGAATCGTGTCTCCGCAGGTTGTCGTCATCGCTCACCGCGAGTCGCGTATAGTAGTACCCGAGTCGGCTGACAAAGATATAATAATAATATGTTTTATTTCAATAAAGCGGTCAGACATGGAACACACTCTCGGAAAACGGTGTTGTTTTTTTAAAATGTTGACTCTTTTCGATCGGTACATGAAATCAATATTCTCCACTTTTCAAGCCGTTTCTCCTCGTGTAGCGTGGACTTAAATTATAAATTATTATACCTGTCAATCGATGCCATAATAATATGTATCTCAGTATATCTATGTAGAGCTTTTTGCATTTTTAAAATTAGTTGTTCGTTTATATTCTACTTCTACAGTTATTATTATTATACAGTTTTTCTTTCCAGCCGTTTGGAAATTCGCGTTGACCACACCGAGTTTGGGCGAGAGGCGGTGGAGGCCCGGTCTACTCATTATACTTAGACTACCCATTAGTGTATGATCCCAATTGGAAAATTTGTCCTCAAATTTTTAATCGGAAATAATTGCATTATAAAATATTGTGTTATATATTATCATATTATTACTATGTAGGTACGAAAAAACCTGTTTCCTACTATCCACTGAGGCGCTAACCGTGAAGTCATTTTATGACTGGCAAACTGTCTAAAAACGATTACTGCTCGTCCGTCAACTCAACATGGTGTGCATGTGAACATTTACATAGTTTTGTGTGCCACTGAATTCTATAAATATATGACTGAGAAATAAATCAAAAAACAAAATGACATAATTATCACCGTTTGTAGTAATATGTGCTTGATAGTTTGATACACCAGAAAAATGCATTCATCATAAAAAAAAATGTTTAAAGCTTTAGTTTTAGTAGACGCGACCGTCATTATAATTATTATTTTATTCAATGCTGGGAAAATACGTATTACACGAACTTTCTATAATGGTCTCATTGCGCAAATACTATTAACCCTATACACGCAATAATATTATAATAATTTTTTTTTTTACATTATACTTGGCGGTGGGGTATTATAATATAGTTTGCACCGTCGGCAGTCGTCGGACAAAACGAATTCGTCGGATTGTCGCGAAACCGCACGGTACCTATATTATTATTGAAATAATAAAGACGTGCGTGTCATCGCCTAACCTACTGCATATTATTCGACACACCACACACCATAATACTTAATATTATTATTATCGTCGTCGTCGGCGGCGCTGTTCCGGAATGACACGTACTTATGTAGACCGTTTTCTGCATATAACCTACCAGTATCGTAACGCCGCAACGGGGCGTAATAATAATATTATGTGTCCGATCCCCAGGGTGGGTGTGAAAGTATAACGTGCAAGTGATGAAAACGAACGAAAACAGGAGACACCGGTAAAAGTAAATGAAAATAGTTTCGGGAAGCGAACTGAACGCAGGTGATTAATCGACGACGCCGCCGCAGCGGTGTACATTATAGCCGTATAGCGTCGCCCGCTGCAGCGGCAGCGTGCGTAGATATTATAATAACGTGGCGAGTGGACTTTTTAAAAACACATTGTTATTTCCTCAGCTGCTGCAGAGCCGTTTTCCGGCGAACGATATACGCTTTTTGGCGCACTGCTAACATAAATTCTGGTCCAGACGCACGAATAATTTTTGGCACACCGACATAATAATATTACATAAATATGTGTGTGTGTGTGTGTGTGTGCACGTCTCGGGCCCGAGTATTTACGCTGAGAGAATATCAGGAATAAACGTAGGCTGCGGCCGATGATAGTGCCGCGGCCCAGAGGATGTGATTTTATTATTATTTAGATTTAGTTTATTATTCTACGTACTACGACGCGCCTGCACTACGACTGTATTTTATAATATAGTACCTATATAGTTTACTATGACTATTATTATTATTATTTATACTTTGGGCGCGACTCGATAAGTTATTATTAAATCAAATATTATTATTCCGGTGTTTTAACCTATACTCACTACAAATGATGTACAGACGTCACATTATATATTATTGCAGCTGCAATAATGGTGACCCCGGTTGAAAAATAAAAAATTTCATTCATACCCCTTTCCCTTGACATATATAATGACTCCAACCTCCATCGTCGTCACTATGAGGTCGGATCCGGTGATGTTTCATGGATATGCAGACCTAACCTGGCCTATGTAAAGTTTCGGCCCAGTTTCAGTTCCGTTTTAACTACTTAAGGACATAATTGCGTACGTCCTCCCACCCACGTCTGCGAATATTACGTGTCTGACAGACCGGTTCACTCACACCACCGCATTCTTGTCTGTTTGTCCTGTTAGAATTACGATATTGTCAAATAGTTTTGCTTCTGTTTGTCGTTGCAAATGTATTCTAGGGTTGTAAAATTTCATGAAATTTATTTTCTTGAAATATTTCATGAATATTTCATGAAATGTTTCATGAAATATTTCATTTCCATGAAAAATATTTTTTTTTTATTTCCATGTGAACATTTTTAAAAGTTGGTTTATTGTATGAAATAAAGAAAATATGTAACATAGTTACATACTACATACATAATAAATGAAATACCATATAAATATATAATTATTAATTAATAATTTTTATCCATTGACCATTAACAGTATTTAGGTAGGGTTTTTAATTTATAAACCTTGGTTGATAAATTATACCTAACTGATAAGTTATTCATAATCAATGTTTTCTGTGTTTTATCAATATATTATTTTTAATCATCTATAAACACGTTTAAAAGAAAAAAAATATTTTTCATAATTTCATTGAAATATTTCAAGAAGAGTGAAATTTTCAATTTTGAAATATTTCAATTGAAATTTTTCAAGTGAAATATTTCAAATTTACAACCCTATGTATTACTATTGTAAAATACCTATTTCGGAATTCATTCCATGTGTAATTACACAAAAATAAATTAGTATTTTTCATTCAATAATTTATTTCGTGTGGTTATGAAATGTTCACGAATCTGAAATGTTAAGCGATGAAAATCCGAGTGACTTTTGTTCTGCTGTATAGTATAGGTTTTGAGTGTACATCGGCGGAATGAAGATCACTGCAATGGATGTGTTGAATTAAAATTAACCTAGAAACTGAAAAGTAAATAGTGATATTTAACAATCCAATCTGTACATAATATTATACAATGTACATATTTTACACTGTTGGTATTCAAAAATGAAAATGTGTATTTTTAATATACAGGTAGTAGGTATATATTATGTAAAGTAGAGTACAACACTCGTCTCACTTCGAGCCAATATACTATTATATAATAATTATTGTTGTTTTAAGCTTGACAAGCCAATCCTTAATCAATGAATTTGAAAATGACGGTTCTAAGTGGCAATGACGTAGGTATTAAAAATTGTTCACAGGGAGCAGATATCAAAATATTATGAAATCATATTAATCTTATTGTAAGCTAATACATTAATATAATAATAAAAAATAACACTAAACGCGTAGGATTATGACGTGATGATCTGAAAAATATTTATTTTTTATAATTTTTTAATAATATTAGATAGGTTAATATATTAACATATTGTTAACATATTAAAATTTTATATTTAAATTTGTAAAAATTGCTCGAGTACAATAAATACTTGACTAAATAATATTATATTTTGTATTTTATGTACCTATATAGTAGTAGCTGGTATCATAATGTCTTACAATCGTAGTTGTAAGACGCTTCGACGGTTCATGTGAAAACATAACAACATGACATTACAATATTTTTGAAAGACGTAAATATAAATTTTAATAATGTCAATGGTAATGTATAATATTGTAGTATTGAATTATTTGAATTGATAATAATAATGTTACTATTGGGCTACCAGCCTGTTATATTAATAAAATAAACAATAATATTTGCGTTTGAAAATCAAGATTTCGCTCGCTCCCACAAACAATAATATGTAGGTATACGTATAAATAAGCGACATTATTTTTTAAAAATATATGGTGAAAATAAGAGGTGTAAAAAACGCGCAATTTCCGAGCACCGTAGATCGCGTCACACAGTAATAATGTATATTTATGAATATTATGTTTGGATTTTTAGAGGTGTGCTGGCTGCGCGCAACAATAACACTATATACGAACCGCAAAATACCTATTTTCGTCTGGCGGTATATCATATTATAATATTATATGAAATAATGGTGCGAATTATCCGGACCGCCGCCGTAAGCATAAATTACAACGTCCCCGGTACAACACAATTTTAAAGACCAATCGACATAACGAGGCGGCGAGCGAGAAACGATGAGAAGGACGCAGTAAAATTGTATTATTGTGGTGTGGTCGTCTTGCGTCTGCGGCCGGCGGCGGGTGCAGTGGCAGTCGACGAGCGGCTTCAACTCCGTTGTCGTGTTTGTAGTCAATCGGACCGCAACACAAAGCATATTAGATAGTGCTCCACTTGATCCGAGGGAGAGACGGTATTATTTTGTTTGGCCAAAGATAAAAATAACGCAGATAGGTATAAATGTATAATGTAAAAAATGTTTACAACAAAACATATCGGGCATGAAATGTCGAACAAATCGATAAAATTTTTTTAATCGATGGACGGCAAGTCGAATCTCCAAGGCTTGCGGCCTTGAATTTAGTTGTTTTCGGAAGAAACCTCAGTGAAAAAACTGTGTATATAGTAATAATTTACGCGGGTTTTGTTTAACTTGTCATTAAGAAACATTGACATCGTGTAAATCTCGTCGCATTCAAAAAGTTTTTAATTTATTTTGTTTTAATATTGTTTGGAGTAGGAAAAACACTTAAACACCCTATCGATATCTCACAATGATATGACTGCAGCTCACATCTAGGTAGGTATCTACTTGTTGTAATCAGGGTACCTATGAGTACACGGTTGGTGTACAGCCACAGATTGAACTCAAATATTATGTACGTCTCGTCAGAGTATAGTTTTTCTCCACAGTCAAGCGCCAGGTTCTTATAGGTTCTTATCTATATCAGTGGCGACTCAATCCCGAGTGTCCGTCGTCCAAGTATAATATGCGACATAGGAATATAGAATATTGTATAATTATCGTAAAACATGCAATGACTAACCCATACCGGCGGCAAAGTATAGTTATTTTCAAATCTATTATTTTATTATTATAGCTTTAACTATTGTTGGTATATGAGAATACGCGCATATATTAAGTGTAACGTTTTTCGCTTTATATCTGTTCAAAAAACTCTCGTCGGGTGTAACGTGCGTTTTTGCATACGTTTACCAATCGTCATATACGTTGTTGACCTTGATTTGCATTAACGGTACCTATAATTAAACCGGGACCTACGTTTATGTATTTTTTTATGCATATATATGTAACAATAATAATAAAATAGTGGTGTAAGTATAGGTATATACTTATGTCGTTTTCAAACTGCACCCGCACCGTTTTCGGTAACGACGTGTAAGCGCATTCGACATCCACGCACGGAAAAACGGCGCGTGAAACGTCCGTCGTCCAATTTGTTCCAGAAGAAAACGGAGACGATAACATAAAAACCAGACTTTTGCAGTACGGCACGGTAGAGGCGGCCAAGAGCAAACGACCGGATCGTGAAAACGCACCCGCCGCGCATAAATGACCGCTTCAAACATTTTCATTACGAAGGTGGTGTGGGGCAAGGGGAATACACGGACATGGTATAACTGCTGCAGTTTCACCGATACCGCACCACCTCTTCGAACGCGAATGACGGTAATAATAATAATAATAATAATATTATATTGTATTGAAAACTTCTATTTTTCTTTTCCGTCTTCTATATTATTATACCGATCGCGGCGCCGACACTACAATTTTGACCGTCGAAACGGCGGTGTACATCACACGTGGAATCGTAAAACTGCATCGATGTAAAAATTCACTTTAGTGCTGTGTACATCACGGTCAGCATCGAACGTTTGAAATATTATATTTTGCCGGGCAGCGTGCTGTATATATGACGCGACGAAGCCAATCGAAATCGGATTGTTATATTGATCGACTGATTTTAGTGGTTTACCTGTGTGGTTGTCTTACCGCGTCGTCGCGTCATCTATATAATATAATCGATGCTTAAACTATTATTTTACCATGAGTATTAAAATTATTAATGAGTAGTACAGCATATTTTAGAGTTAATCTTTCGATCGAAGAAACACACAATCATCTTATTCGAAAATGTTTGGTTTTTACTCTATACTCGTTATATGGTTTTAACAACGCGAAATAATATTGTTATATAATGTACTCTATTCGCGTTTTGCTTGGCATTCCATGCTGCATATTGTATAATATAGATAATTAAAAAAAAAATTAAATCAAGTCTATACAAGACGAGCGAGTGTTGACATACCATAATAATAACAATTACTGTTCTTTTTCAGTTAAATGCCAAAGAATTTACGGTTTTATTTAAACCACAACAAATACCACAAAATAAAGTCGAAACATAAACTCGAATAATTAATAATTATCAACAAAAGTGCAAGTAATTGTAGTAAGTACCTACCTACTTATATCAATTAGTTACTATAGGTAGCGCACTTGGTATATGCTTTTAGTTATTCCTTAAAATTTACGACATTTAATAGCCACTTAATATTAAAATAAATATTCCTATATAGTATATTTATATATTATGTAAGTACTAATAGGATTTTTACTTTAGTGCATAGCTGATATTTTGTACTTTACTTAAATCGAAGCGTATAGGTATATATATGATCAAACGATGATCCGTTTTGAAAAAATGGTATTTATTCAATTATTATGTAAACATTTTTTTACGACTTGATCCAAGTCCAAAAATACAGCGCAGGAGCACATATATTTAAATTTTATTTTCAAATCCGTTTTTAATGCGACGACGACAGTTGCTTAATATCGGTAGATAATGGTTGACGTTTAATTTACAGCCCGCGCTCTATATCTATATAAATTATATAATAAATTTTGCAGTGTACGATCATTATCATGTCAAACACTTTGTAAATAAAATATATCATTAAGTATGTGTATTTTAATATCAAATAATATAGCAGAAATACCAAAGCACTCCTAAATTATATTATATTATTACAAAACATTTTCCTATTTTCCGGTAATTTTCGTCCGGTAAAACGCGTATAAAATGTGCAATACATAATGTACATATTAATATGTTCACAAGGTTTCTCACGTGTTAAACGCAAATAATAATATAATGCGAGCACGATTTGAATATCGTTATAATGTACTATTATTGTATATATTCGTGTATGCTGTCTACGGACGACTGACCGACTGCAGTTAACGCGTTTTCCGTTATTTAGTATAATATTATTATTATTATTATTATTATTATTCATGCCGCAGCAGCGTTTTATATTTATAATAGAATATATTATTATATATGCCACATACTGCACTTCGTGTAATATATTATTGTACACGCCACCGATTTAACAAATTATCTAATTGCGTTCGTTGCGTACATCGTATTGTTTTTGTGTCCATGATGTATCGTTTAACGAGACTAATAATATCGTATACACCGAATGCACTCGCAAACACTGTAAGGTTAGGTTATTTTTTGGCGGAGAGATACCGATCGCTCTCTCCCTGAATAAGTAAAATAAAAAAGTAATTTAGGAGAACTGTAGTGATTGTACACACAATTTTGAATTTTTCTGAATTTACAACAAAAACCATATCTAATAATATTTAGAATATAATACATTTGAACAGATAGTTTATCACCTCGAAGCCTGCAGTGCAGATAGCCAGGCAGATACTATAATCTATTATAGGAATATCGTGTTATAATTAGTGAGAAACGATTTTTATCTATGACATTATTAGTTATTTTTTTAATCTGAATGTTATAGACAAAAAAACTGTTATCACAATGATCAATAGTATTATCTAGTTTATGTATTGTTTCTATTGCGGGCTTCATAATAATAATAATAATTGCACTTTCAGAGTTATTGAAAACTCGATAAAAAAAATAACGACGATTTCGACAGGATAAATAATAACAAATAAACGAAATGCTTAATAATATGAAAACAAAAATAATTGAATCTAAACTTCTACCCTGACGGTATTTATTCGCTAAAAACGTCACTCCGGGCAATGGGTCAAATACGCCTCCACTAACAAACCGAGACTTGCACACAATATAATATAACCTACAACTGCGCTATAAAGCAAGAGGTTTAGACAAAGTCACGACGGTAGACAGTTGGACTGTAGTAGTTAGACGATAGACTCGTTAGCCGACAATGAAGAAGAAATAAAAAAGGAAATTACAAATAAACAAATCGCGAAAATCAACGACGGCAAACGCTATTGTTGACGAAGCCTTCCGTATACCTTTCTAACCTCTTGCCGGAAGAAAAAGGAGGTACCTATACGTGGCTAGGTATATAGGTATGTCATTAACTGCGCAAACAAACTTTGTTGCAATCGTCAAACGACGACGACGACGACGGTTTTTCAACATACAAATTTACAGACACGGCAAACGGAGAATATATAAATGCCATAATACACTTTTATTATTATTGTATGTGACATTGACTATGTACTCGACGATAGAGTAGTATAATGTTTAATAATATTTTATTTATATTATTATATATTTAATCATTATAATATATGGGTATACAGCTATATAATAATTCATAGTACCAACCGGTTTGAATTGTCTTACACTAAATTATTATTACTTACACAGTAATACCTGTACACAATGTACACTGCAAAATATATTGTATTGTGATGAATAAATAGTATAAATTACGCGTATAGGAAAATCGAACAGTAAAAACATTTCGAGATATAAAACGCCGTTTCATTCGCTATATTTGTTATTGATTATCTATCTTTCAATAGACATGTTCGTTTTGAAATAAAGTGAATGATAATCGTTCGGATAGCGTTGATTAAATTATAAATATTATTATTTCTAAAACTGCTATAGGTACGAGGATAACTACAAAACGTTTAATTTAATTTATTAATTTAAGACTCATTTTATCATGTACCGTCATATTTATTAAAATTTTTCAACACGGTTAGTGTATAAAATGAACCTAATATTGTTTTTAGTATAAATATTTGGTTTGAATATTATTTACAATTATTAATAATAATTAGAATGGTCTCGGTTTTGGTGTTTTCTTGTAAACGGATATAGGTAGGTACTACGAATCACAAATTCACAAATGTATACCACACACTTGATACTCCTCAATTATTTATGGTTTAAGAACTTTTTGATTATATTACATAACCATACAAATTTAATTTAATTTCACAATAATATTAAAATTGAACTATTAAAGGTGTTCCAACACAAAATTAGTTGAAACATTAAAACTAATATTAAATCAATTTAAAATTAAATTAAACCTACAAGGAAAACTTTTAAACTAATAAAATATTTAAATAAATATGATTTATTCACATGGACACGCATGACCCTATTAAAATGTATATTAATCATTTTGAAATAACTACCTACTTAATTAATTTGATTTTATCCTCATAGGTAGGTAGGTACTATACCAACTTTTCAGTATAATATATTATAACTTTATAAATATTTGGTTATCACTTATCTATATTGCATAATATACAAAATTTAAATTTCAGAGTCAGTACATCTAAGTACTACATCACAAGAATTAGATGCGTATTTTCATATAGATCATGTATTAATTAATAGTTCATTAATGTTTCCGGCTGTAACTAATTTCAATGCAATTTTAATCAATCGAGTTTACATACTGTTATTTAATTTTACATAAGGTAACTTATTCATGTACATAGGAATGACAGTACAATAATCATAATGTGGTTTAAGTGGAACTGCTTGTAAAAAAGCAATAAAAGTACCTGCAATATGTTACTTTAAAAAACACGTAATATTCACACCAGGTAAATCACATAATATTATTGTTAAAAAAAAGTGGTGAAAAGTAAACATTTGAAAACGTATTCATTTTTTAAATAAAAAATAATAGAATTAAAGATCAAGGATAATAAATTAAACATATAGTCACGAATTCCATTTATATTTATTACATTTTTTATTTTTTGAACATGCTAATGCATTTTACTATGTATATCATTTAAATCTGCAATTTTATAAAAAAAACAAAAGCTTATAAAGCAGTATATTTGTCTGTATCTACATATAGTTATTTTCGTTTGCCATTTTATGTTTGTTCAGCTAACATATTATAAGCTTTGCTTCATCTGTGTATATTCATAAATAGCTCCTTTAGATTTACACTCAACACACGTTGTACGTTTACAAAATTTGTTATAAATTATAAACGTTGTGGGGCAGACGTAACCTGCAGTCGCGATGACTGCTGCGGCGTATAATTTTATTGTATTATAATATTATATTATATATACTACATCCTATGTACAATCCCATTAATCGTTTGCTTTTTTGAATAAAAAAAATTTTTTTTTTACTCGTGTGACATTGGAAAACGGTATTACGGTGACGACGAAGGGGAGTTGGCGGAATCGTGTAAAATAAAACGTGCAGTTCCGCAAACGACAATGATTATATTATTATTATGTTTATGTATAATAATATGCGTGTCGTCAGTGGAAATCGTTATTAAACGTTATTAGAGTCTTCCGGGAGACGTTGGCTCGTGGATTTTCGTTGTTGTTTCTGCGTTCGGCACATCCGTGACATTATATAAAATATTATATTATTTCGTTCACACGTGCATAATATTATATGTGCATACTGCATGCAGCTAGGTATGTGTGACGCGGAAACGGTTCATGTCGCCAAAGTTTTCCTTTAAAACTAATAAGTTAAAAATGTCCGCGTTTCGGCGGTTAAATATACTTTCTAACGTTTATAATGCTATAATATATTGGTACTCTGACAATATGGTATGTTTATTTTTCCAACGAAGATGCTATGAAAACAAAAAGATGCACACGTCTTAAGACGCACTATACCTACGACTGTTGCCTGTTTGTAATTTGTATTGCATTATCGTTATATTTGATAATAATAATAATTTGAAATTAGGAATTCCTGAAAATCAGTATACGAAAAAATTGGACCTTTTGCAAATAAAAATAATTTAATTTCTTATTTAAAATAAATCTAAATGCATAGATTACTTTCATATAAATAATAATTTAATGTTAGCTAAAAACCATATTATAGAGTTCACGCTCGAAATTATTATTATTTAACATAGGTTATATAGGTATGTGGTGTATAGGTTTTTTGACCTCTAAAAATCATGAAATATTCTAATCTAGAACATTAATGTAGATGTGTTGTTTTGTAATTAATTTCACGATTGACAGCGCCGTTATCATGGCTCTAAAACAGACCGTTAAAACCTATACTACCTATAGCTATTCAATAAAATGTTGGCACGCATTCCGACCAATAATTAAAATAGTACCATGTAATATTATCATTTTAGATGACACATGCGACATGCCTAATATCAAGTCGATAACCGCTCGTACATAAAGAAACAATATTGTTAACTATTGAGAAAGACATATTATATTGTAATCAGAAATTTCGTTGATACGTTTTATGAATACTTTGGTACTTACATGTTATTATATTATATACGACGTTTGAGTATTGATTCATTTTATTTCGTCGTTTAAATTTGTCGAGTTTATTTTATAGGACTTATTTGGTGTTGAAGTTTATATTATGTGCAATATAATCTTATATAGTGTTTGAATATAAACATTCCCGGGTCACTTATGTACAACGCGTGAGGGTATAAAACATGACGTTTCTCCTCGTTTTGCGTCTAAGATACCGCATATACCTACAGAGTAGGTGCCATTTTCGTTACAATATAGCAACTGTACACATATACTGCGTATGTCACTATATTATGGTTGTGACAAAAAAAAGAAAGAAAAAAACTACCCTAGAAAATTAAATCCCCGGAAATCGTAAATTATATCCCTTATTTTTTCGTTTGCATTCAAACGACTCTATATAATATTATGTATCTTTTGGATATAATAATAATAATATAATGATACCGACAGTAATACACGTGTTCAGATGGTATAACGATTCAATTGCTATTATTATATATTTGGACATATTATAGTTATCGTGTGCATTGATGAAAATCCCAATATATTATGTATGTAAAGATAAAAGAAAAAACCGTTCTCGAGAATTTTTATTCTTGAGTAGTTCGTATATATTATTGATCAAACGACGGGCTCCGACTTAAATCGCGTTGGTACAATAAACATGAATACCTACGGTTTGAGTATAGGATCGTTATGCAAGTGCCCCGTTATGTGCACTGAACTAACCTATACGCATCCAATATATGTATAGGTATATATAATATATATATTTATATATGTATATGTTTTTATGTTCACAGCGATTCTATTATTTATATAGGAACGTACGCTTTTCGTTTTGCTCGACGTCTCTTAATATTATATTATATTATATGTTTACAGCGTGCACGAATAAAACCGTGGCGTGTTTCAATAATTTGTTCGTCAAAAAACTCTGTCTCCTGTTGTACGTATGTTGTGAGCATTATAATATTATCATGTATAGCTAGAACGTTGGTTTCTTGAACGGAAATTTCGAATTAATTCCAAAACTCAACAAATAACATTTAAGATCCGCGGACCGCAGCTGGTAGGTAATAGTATCATGTATATGGATACACATTATATACACGTAACGCAGGTCCTCGTATATTTTATTATTTATATATATTTTTTTCTCACTTTTAAAAACGACCGGTCGTTACCGGGAATTGTGTTGTCGGTGTGTTTAGTGCGTTCGTTGTCTGTTAATTATAAGCGTCGGCGTTGATTGTTCATCTTGTATACGCTAATGGAGTATGCCACACACACATACGCGAGCGCGTTGTATTTGCTTAGATTGTAACGGTCAATAGTCGTAGTGAATGAAAATCAGAGTCCATTCCTCCGGTAATTTTGCCAACTATTTTGAACGGCAAAAAAAAATGTCTCGAATTAAGTCGTTACGTGATCGAATATGGTCCAAAAAAAAAAAACGAAAATGTTGTGAACGCATTATAGCATTATCGGCTTATTGTAGTAATCGTCTTGGTGATTTTCACGAAAAAAAAACGTAAAATAAATGTATTTTACAAAAAAAAAATGTCGCTTTTTCTAATCGGTTGCGCTTCTGCTGCAGTCATAAATGTCCGATTTCTCGTTTTATTCGCTCGACGTTCAAACACCATTATACTGCAGTGGGAGGTGGACGCAAAAATAAATTATAAATCTCAAAGGTTTTTTCCTGTTTCGAGTTGTTAAGTAAAATAATTAAAAACGTTTTCGTGAAGTTGACGCTTATATGTATATATAAGTATATAGGTACCATAAAACCCGGGAGCGAGAAAGACGATTTGTGCGTTTGTCTTTTGTTTGGTTAGATTTATCGTCGTTTCTCTATTGTGCCAACAAAATTGTGCATTTTAATCGAAAGAACAAAAAAATACTTTTAAGAACATCTAGTACATTTTTTTGCCCCGCATAGACGCAATGTCGTTTGATAAATTAATTTTAAAACTCAGAATAGGTGTCAAAATATAGCAATAATATTAAACGCAGTTACATAATATTATTACAGCTTATACAATATCGCAATGCGTAATAATTACCATTGATAATATTAATTTATAGTCATTGATATCACCTGTATTATGTTATAATAATGTGTCAGATGGCAACCGTCGGTGTTCGATATATCACTCATTCATGATTTTGTTTCACTATAATGCAGTTGATCGACATAGTAAGTATATATTATATATTGTATAATATAATCTAAAAACACACGTGGCCAACACGAGCTTTAATAATTAATTAATATACTATTATGTCATGTTATAATTTTTTTTCGTTTGATGTGCTCATGGTTCAGTGTAGTAGGTAAGCCGCAAAAACACGAAAAAAATTCAATATGACTTATAACTCCGATATAATATGTAAACGAATACTGTTCAACTCGGCACTATATATAATATAATATTTACCAGGGAGTCAAAACGGGTTAAAATATTTCGGGTTACCGGGTTTCGTGTTCAAACCGGGTACATTTTTTGCGGGTTTCGGGTTTCGTGTTAAAAACGGGGTACAATTTTTTGCGGGTTGTGTGTTTTCGTGTTAAATACTGGGTACAATTTTTTCCGGGTTTCGGGTTTCGTGTTAAAAACCCGGGTACAATTTTTTACGGGTTTCGGGTTTCGTGTTAATACCCGAGTAAAATTTTTTGCGGGTAACCCGGGTTTTACGACCCGGGTTCAAACCCGTTTTGACTCCCAGATATTTACAAACATAATAATATAACTCGTGCCTGCCTGCGGATTTTAGGTCAATCGTCGTATATTATTATTATCAGAGCTCATATCAGTCATATATTATAGAGACACTCGTATTGAATTATGTAAATATAAGTAATTATATGGTTTACAATTACACTATCGTTCCGAAAATAGAGTGATGTGCTCTGAAACCGAGACTACGATATACAAAATATTATAACATTATGTAGGTCACGAAACGCGTAAAAAAATCAACATCATTTTGAGCTATAATGGCGGCGGCGTTCACTTCGTCCGACTACGCGCGATTCGGCCACCGATGCTGTGTGCAGTACTACAATATAGTTGACATTAATCGTCCGGCATTAATGAGCGGCGAAAAATCTCATTACGAGCACATAATTTCGGTAAAATGTACGATGCGTATACCTATATTATACCACGTGTCCCCGAAAACTGGGTACACTCCATAACTCGGTTACCTACTCGGTGCCCCATACATATTTTAGAATTCTGTCTGCGGGAGATTGATGATCCAATAGTCTAGTCCCGTGTGCCGCAAACATAATTCAAAAATATGCACAGGCTACTGAGTAATGTGGGTAATTTAATTATACAGTGTAGGTACCCTGTTTTCGCGGCCACACGCGGTATAGTCTGCGGCGGCGGCAGGGGGCTTCTGCACGTCTCGACCGTCGCACGAAATATTTTGTTACCAAAACGCGGGCGGCAGACGGCAAACGAAAACTACGCAGACAGACGAACGCCAAAAAACCGTGTGGTTGTACATTCGTAACAACAAAATATGTGAATACCAAAAGGAAACCAGTAATTGCATTTTTGCCGTCATATATATTTTTGCATTCGTTCCCATACGCGTATAAAATATATATAGGTGTTATATATATATAAATATTGTATATACAGAGGCATTCCGATGATGGGGCATTAACGTTATTGTGACGTTGTTTTTTTGTTCCCAAACGGAAGGCTCAATTAATTATGATTAAAACAAAAATAATACCCAAGCATAAATTACAATTTTACTTGCTACACGGTTTTTATTTCAATAATATTTTATTACTCGTTTTTTTTTTTTTTGTTACTTTTATTATTCCTCTATTTTTTATACTTTTATTCTTTTTACTCTTTTTTTTTACCCTTCGTGACAATAATAACATTATAATATGTAAGGATGCAAACTTTTTTTTTATTTTCTTCGAATAAACATTGTCTATTGTGTGCATTTGCACATCGGTGGTCGGATATCGTTCTTAACTTTTTTCCATTATATTTTTTTTTCCGGACATTTGACGACGACGAAAATTCTTCCCCGAGATAATAATATTATACATATTATTATTATTTTCGTACATTGTCGCGTTTTGTTTTTTGGTATATATATATATATATATTGGGTACAGAAGAATAATGCGACGGGACGTTTTTCAGAACTCCATAATTTATTTATAATATATTATGACGATTGATTTAAACACTATCAGACGTGTAACACAGGCGTGGGACGGACGTTTTGTTAGAAAAACGCTAGACGACGTTTTCCCCACAACATAATAATATTATATTTTTATGATCTCGCTGGTGCAGTCGGTGTGGTCGAATAACCGCGCCAACGGTATATATTATTATTATATGCAGTGTTCAGCATCGCACACGCAATCATTGTTAACTGCAGCGTTTAATTACCATGGTTGTCGTGTAGTCCTCGGTATACCTATACAATATAATGGTGATGTAGCTATATATATACATAGGGTCAGAGGATTATATTTTTGCACGTTTCATTTAGGTACCTATTATAATAATATAGTCTCGAAGATTCGTTTCACATGCTGCACACGGGTTTCAAGTTCGTTGTACGACGATCCGATGATGTACGATGACATATTTTTACTACGCATATATTTTTGCACATTTTCCAAATTCTAAATGCATAGTAATTTTGCTATTGTTTCTAATATTTTAAGGTCATATGTGACGTAGTTTTTAGTATAAAAGTAGGGTGTACATGCCCTAATACAAAGTGACCAATTGCGGCTTGAACAGCAATTTCACAACGAATGTCATTATTGGCGATTGAAAGCTTATCAATTATCAGGCCGGCGGAGGGTAGATCTGTAACGGGGAACAAGTAAAATAACATATTAATGATACACAGCGTCCCCGTTACATCTTATCAATTTCAATCGCCAATAGTTTATAGTAATTTTGTCCACTGAAGAAATTATAACATACTTCATTTCATAATTTCAGAAGTTAATTTTAGAAACAAAACCGATCATGCTTGTCGAAAGGTAATATAATACGCGATAAGATAAGTACACTCATTCAACACTTCACGCGATAGCGTTACGATTCATATATGAAAACATTCGTATTTATCAATCATAATTTATACACTACATTTATCTATACAATATGTATTTGAAACGAATAACCTATATACCTATAGTATAATATAATGACCTGTTAAGTAGTTTTAATCGTTACCTGAATTCACTGTTGGTTGATGATGGTTGTTACAAATTATTAAACTCAAAATAATAACGATTAACGATAAGCTGTATCACTGACGATCGTGGTTATAATCATTGTTAATAAAAATGCTTTCATATTGTACATACTGGATAAAAGCTGAAATATTATGTCATTTTGTCTACACCTCTAATGGACAGCGCATTCCACACCGCCCTGCCATCAATGCAAAGGAATCATATAACAGAGAGAGAATATAATGTAGTAAATCGTGGAGGAAAAACTTTACTCTTTTTTCCATTTTATTTATCCACCATAAACATAATATATTATCGTATATTGTTCTATGATATTATATAATATAAATAGGTAATATTATGGCTGTTACCATATTACCGCAAATCAGTTATTATGTCACCAATAAAATATAACAACTACTGGCAGATTTTATTGTAACACAATTTTTTATTTGGCAGTAGCCACACTGTAATTTACTACTTAATTTCTTTTCTCGCTCGCTATATCGTATTGGCGATTGAAAGCTTATCAATTATCAGGCCTGCGGGAGGGGTGGATCTGTAACGGGGAACATATAAAATAACATATAAATGATACACAGCGTCCCCGTTACATCTTATCAATTTCAATCGCCAATACCCCTGACTTATCTTTCTAAGGCCGGGGATATACACTGCGTGTTCCGCCGCGTTTCTAACGCAGCGTTTCCCGTCGAATTCATTGGTTTGGAGCAGCTATACACGACGGACGTAATACGCCGCGTTTTCCGCGAAAATATTCATCGCCGCAGCGGAAAATCGTGGCGTTCGAAAAGCGGCGGAAAACGCCGTGCATAGCTCCGGCCTATGGGCCATGGCCTATGGGTCGTAGTAGGTATCCGTATATTGCATAATATTATACACAATGGCCGCGTAATGCGATCGATTGGTATTGATTCGCATAGTTCGTTTTATAATAATAATAGGTAATTATTATAAACGCCGCAGCTATAGTAACACAGATTACAAATTTTCGACAATTCGCCCTGAAAAACACTCCGAAATGCATACAAGCTGGTCAATTTATGAATAAATCTATATTGCTCAAGGTAAATAATAAAATATATACGTCGAATGAATAAAAAAAATTAAAAACAAGACAAAAAGAGATCAATAACTTTCTTTCATTTAACGTCTCGATTGCATATATTTCCACAAACCAATTAAAAAATAAATTGATTTTATGATTCAATTTTAATTTAGAGTAACGTTTAACTTATATTCTAGGTTAACGAACAAATTCATTACTGTAATTTTAATCTCCTTCGTTTTCGTTTAAATCGTTTTCATTATTTTTATTAAACGAGATAACAGATTTTCTTGATGTTTTTTTTTTAAAATTGTATTTTATCACAAATAAATTCCAATACATTATATTATGTCGACCACATGACTCACTTTTTCGTTTTACAATATTTTCGTCGATGCTTTTTATTCAGCTACAGTAAGTTAAAAGGTGTTGAACGGAAATACGATTTCGTGGGAACAGCTTATATAGGTATATCGGTGTTAGCTTGTAGGTAATCATAATTCGGAAAATGTGTCTGTTGAATTATGTATATACTATAACATCATTAAACCTATTCAATATTCATTAGTATTGCATTAACTGTGCAATTATAACGCAATACGAATAATTCTGTGTGATATACACATATCAATATTACTCACGTCTAACCGTGATAGATGTCTATCGTTCAAACCAAAATCGACGAGTTCCGAGCGTTATGATATTATTATTATTATATGATTTTATTGATTTTTCATTGTATATTTTTCTTTCATTGACAAATATTAGTTTATAAAAAAGTTCTTTTAAACAATTCAAATATAAATTAAAACAAGCACACAGCATGATAGCCATCCGTGTGTTGTTCAATTTTTTTTTTTTTAATCGAACTCATTTATTTTTTAATAATAATTGCTCAGTCAATTTTATTTTCTATTAAACTCGAATCCCACAATTCACTGAAGACTGTTATATTACCATATAAATTAAAACTATTTTACTAATTATTATAATATACATGATTTGGCTTAAAAGAAATATTATGGGTTTGACTGCATTTTCAGATTTTCTGTATAACATTTTACGTAATTATTAAATGTACTTGCCATAAAAACTTTCACTTGTTATGCTATGCGGTACAAATTACGAGTTATTGATTTCAAATCAAATTAATATTTTATTAGAATGGATGAATAAATAATTAAAATTAAAACTTTAAAAAAAGTGTTTAGGTAACACCATTTTATTGGGTATAATGGTCTAAGTGTTGTTAAAGTTTTATACTGAGTTTATGTTTTTTTGAGTTGATCTATTTATTTATAATAAATTTAAAAAAATATTTCAGTTTTAATATAATAGTTGAAGTGGCTACTTATAC
The DNA here is from genome assembly GCF_005508785.2 of Acyrthosiphon pisum. Taxonomy (NCBI): domain Eukaryota; kingdom Metazoa; phylum Arthropoda; class Insecta; order Hemiptera; family Aphididae; genus Acyrthosiphon; species Acyrthosiphon pisum. The sequence continues at coordinate 117,442,578 of NC_042495.1, forward strand.
GAAGAACAATAAATTAACCGATTTAGTATTATGGTGTGTTATGACTTATGTGACAGAAAATATAAATGAAACAAGTTTATGCTAAATGGAAAATATAAAATAATAGATCTTCGTGAGTTTATTAAATTGTGTCCAATGTTATATACTTAATATAATTGTATTATTATTGTGGGAAATAAAATTCTGAAATATATTCGCACACAATAATAAATTGTTATGTTTTTCGTCCGTCTATTTTAAAAAGTTTGGAAAGTTTAGTTCTTTTGACCCTATATTTCCAACGTGTGTTGGGCCCCATTGCGTATATCATTTTGAGTATAGATGCGATAACGTGTAGAACTGTCGAGACAATGTAACCGGAACCGGAAAAGAGTCCCTTATTTTCAGTTTTCAGTTGAGAACTGCAGAAACCGGAATTTCATGAGTGTTTTGCACTTCCAAGTTAAAATATACTTTTAAGCCCCTAATAAAAAGTACATAATTTATATTTATTTATAGCAGTAGATATTATTTTTTTTAACATACTACAACGTACATAATAATATACTTACTTAAATATATAGTTATTACACTACTATAATTTATGACATTGTATTACAAAACATATTACATATTATTGCATATATACCTATATCGTATGAAATAATGAAATATAATAATATGACATCACTCGATGAATTATATTAAATACCAACAATTTTGGAATTTGGTCGACACGTTCGGGAAATAATCTCCTCAATAAGCATTATCAATTAAATTTATTAATAATGTGTTAGACATTTCATGAGAAAAAATGTAGTCAATATAATTTATAGCGTATAAAAAAAATGCATAATGTATGGAAACCTGGATACCTAAATAAATAGCTAAAAACTGTCCAAATACCTAATATTATATTTAGCAAAGAGAAATATTGTGGCACACAGTAAGGATGGATATTAATATAATGTATTGTATATTATTGACTTATCGGAATATAGTGAAAAAGCAACGATTGACAGACTATAGATATTTTAAGACCCGTATCGGCCACGGCTGATGTCAAGGCCTGTCGGTGTAAAATGTCTGTTGAACGATCCAAGATCGATATTATTCGACTTTATATTCGGTTTGTTTTATCTTTCTGCTGTAGAAAAAAAACGAGAAAAGGAAAAAAAACCGTTTCAGCGACGGTTTGAGTCTATAATTCAGTGGGGAGGAGGGAAATAATTTAAATAAATTATTCGCCACATAAAATTAGATTGGAATTAAGAATGAAAAAAAAGGAAATCAGCACAAAACGGGAAAATAATTCACAGACTCGACTTATTTGCATTTCCACGAAATCGAGCGGCCGAAGGACACGGTGGAATGTAATATTATGTGTGCGCACATGTACCAATAAAACCACCGTAAAATTAAGTTCTTATTAGTATTTAATCAAAACACGGTACAATACGTAGATGGCTGAAATGGGGTTGTTGGGGGAGGGAGGTCGTAAAAAATTAGACTGTCGTTCCTTAAATGTTTTACAAGAAAATGAAAATAATAAAGATTTTTCCAAATAACTTATTTTATAACATTAGCATGCCTATATGCGATGCGCTTCGACGTCGAGGAAGAAAAGCTTTTTTCACTTAAACGACGACGTTCCGGCGGTAAAATAATTATTATTCGTTATCAATTCGCTGGACTATATAGGTACCGTACCTGCAGTCTATATAGTACCTTCTATACTTTTTCTACAATTTTATTATAATAATAATATTATAATATACGTTTTCCACAATACAGCGGCGTTCTGCCTTATTATAAAACAATTATTATTATACTCTCGTGCGCATATAAAATAATATTACGTACCTAGGTACTTGCAATATAATTTAACATTATTCGTATAGGTTATTGAGTTATTGCTCGGTCGCGTATAGGTATATATATAGATATGTTATGTTATACTATGTACACTGTACAACTATAACACTAGCTTCGTGTTAGAATGTGTTTCACATGTTATTTTTGCACGTAATTAAATGCAAACATTGCGGTGCACAGACGATATTAATATTATATTCTAATATAACAATACTAATTACCATTACTATTAATATGTTTTGTGTGGATATAATATAATGTATATATACACGTTACGTGTCGAGCAATAGCCTCGTTATCCAATTACGGATTAATAATAATTATAAGCGAGTTCGTTCAATTAGTTCGCTCGGGAACTTACATACACTCACACTAACACGCACACACCTACGCGTGCGCTCATAGTATTCTGGTGTAATCGGTTCGTTGATAAATTCTCGCCATTTGACTATTATTAATAGTATATTATACTAATGCCATTATATCGCGCTGTACAACATTGAGGGATACGCAATTTTTACACGTGTTCGTGCATCATATTGTGTAATGACGAATATCATAGTAATAATATTATATTATATCGACATTGATATTCAAGCATAAAATATAGTTAAAATATATCGTTTCCTATTATTGTAGTTATGACTTATGATATTTTGCCTGGAGATCCGATATCCTGTACGTATGCGGTTTGTACTGCGGAGACGGGCGTGGTGTGCAGCTGCATAGTATGATACCATATTATATAGTTGTTGTAACAACGACTTCGGCAACTTCGCGAACAGAAAACGCCGTAAGTCGCAAATTCGCGTGAATTACACGCGTTTATAACACGTCGTGTTACCATGTCGAACGACACGTATTTTCGGTTGAGCCTGTCAGTGGTTGGGTAGGTGAACAGCATTTTGACGATTTAGTTTTTACTTTGTTGAAGAATGTAAATATACGTGAATTATTGTTATAATTTTGTTTTACAATTTCCGTTATCATTTCATTCCATGTACCTACGCGTTTTGTCGGTCGACCTGACTCTCGTCGAGATATCGATCATCTTTGAATCTAAAAATTCGGACTTCAGATGAGCCTGCGTAGAAAGTCCACGATAATATATTTCATAATATTATTACAGACGGTTCGTAAGCTAGTCGTAAGCGAGTCTTAAGCGCCGTATACCGAACTTCAGCTGCTATGCCGCTATGCAAGCGCCATGCCGATGATATTAATATTTTGTATTGCGCTGCTCGGTGATGTAAATCGCGAAACGCGTCGAAAACGATATCGGCTCGAGGCGGTGAGGACGAAGCTATAACGCGTTTATAATCACAATTATTATTATGTTACCTATATCTATATACACGCGTCACTAAAATAATTACATGATGTATTTTATATTTTTATATAGGTATACCTGTATAAAATACATCGCATACACGGCCACAGATAGTATAAACGCCGTTAAACCGACGATGTCTCGAGAGATTAAACGAAACACGACTTTTTCAACACGCTCGCACGCGTGTATATCCTGAGAAGTGCTTCTATATAGGTATTGTAATATTATAATTTGAGAAGAAAAATTGTCTTCGGTTCCCCACACCGTCGTCCTCGAACAGTGGCTCGGAATGCGCTAGCACTCTATTTGTTCCGGACGAATATTGACTCGTCTGTACACCGTCACAGTACCGCTCGGTTTATTTTTTTTCCACACAAAATGCCATTTCGTATTACACGCGGATGGGTATACGACATAATAATATATTAGGTACCTATATATAGTTTAGTTTTACTTTTTACGCCCCCACTCGAAAAACTCGACTGCGGCAATTAAACGTACATTTTGTTTTTCGACGTATTGCGTCAGCCCACGCTTGTTTTAACGGCGATAAGACGGGTATATGAGATTCGTATGATATATTGTCGTATTTTTTCAACCAAATTCTTGCGTTTAATAATATTCGTCTCGTCTGTTAGATTAAATATTTAAACAATGTTAAGCGTCGGATTATTTTGGTAAATTATCTTGAACTTGATATTTTGTCGTGCGACAGAATAATATGGGATAAACGTACCTATCTATAATAACGATTAATTTATCAATAATGGTTATTACACGATTGCGATTTCGCTCAGAGGACAACCCAGTCGTCATGTACACAAACCCTAAAAGCGTGTATCTTCGATGATTAGGAGGCACATAATAGTTCAATCGAAACCATTATCATATTATATTATTACAATACCAACATGCGGGTCTGGTTTTGTATTATCGATTGAGAAGATATCTCTCTTTCTCTCTCATTTACAATTAATATTCCCTACGCGTTCCGACTGTACCGTGTTTGTTTTTCTCGGTCCGATCGGTCCATATTGTAATGACGCCGTTCGTTGAATAAATATAATATAATATTATAAAATCGGAATGTTTTGTGTGCCACGAGGATATATTCATATAATAATTATTTACAATTCGCTTTCCGGTCGTCGAGAGTCAACACGCAGTGTCGTGTTGGTATTTCACTCGTGGACATCGGACTGGTAAAAGAAGTTGGGACGATAGAGTCGTAGATCCTGGCTCCTATATTATAAGTTATAGTATTATTATTATAATATTTAGAACGTAGAATATACCATCACGATGACCCCACGAGATTCGATGGTTCCGGGTTTGAAATACGCAATACCGTGATTTACTGATTTATCGCCTGCGCCATATACACCGCGGCAAATGGCGATAATTGTCGGGAATAAATCGTCACCGGGTGCGTTTTGTAGCATAGCATCGGGCGTATGATATTATCGAATTGTATAGCAGTATTATAATACTGAAAATCGGCTCTCGACTGCAGCAAACCGCAATATTCCAATTTTCCGAAGCAAAACCCGCCCATGCAGACGGACGACGAGCGCGTGCGCCTCCCTCGCGTCACGGTCGATCCTCGTCGTGGGTAACTCAAAATGATATTATATACTATTATATTATTATTATTATATGCGTAATATGCACTACTCAGACCGATCGTTTTCGGGCACATGACATAATATACGACTGCGTACACGCACAAGTATGAAATATATTATTATTATTATCGTCGTTACGTATATATATTACATATTATGTATACGGTATACCTCTACCAATACGGTGTTTTTTGTTCAGACACGAAGCATACTATAGGATAATGTCGCCGTACAGAGATAGTATGTTATTCCCTCTCCGTCGACGACGAATACGGCGCACTTTATTCCGAACACGTCCGCCGCTTTACGATTGTAATGAGTTATTTGTTCCCCCATCCTCGATATCTTGTATTTTTATATTGTTGTTTTAGGTTGTGCACGTATATGCTTATTTTTTTCGTTCTTTCTTTCCAATTTTTCTCCTATATGTATGACACAAAAGAGACAATTTACAAAAAAAAAAAACGGGAACGGGACACACACGCGTGCGCCGCGCACTCGCCATATATACACCGCCGTCGTATTACAGCGTGTTGTATTGATGAAAATTTCCTGAACGCCAGCCAAGTACGACCGAAGTAGTGCCCTGAATCGGGTAAAGAGTTTTAAAAAAATATATATAAAAAATACTCGTTATAGATTGGCTTGTTTGTCGCGATTAGTGCGCGTCACATATAATATATAATATATAGGTACGTCGCAGCAACCGTTTCAAGAGCGTCGATCGATGAATATAATAATAATCATACCAATAGTATTATATTATTAATTATATTATTGTATTGGATTGTATTGTATTGTATAACTCTCCGATAACGACGTGCAGAAGTATCATAAGAGTACTTGAGCACCGAGTAAAATTTGCAGGGCGCAGTTTCATTAAAACTTTAAATGCTTACCAATCAAAAAAAATAAAATAAAATAATAGTTTGGGATAATCCATAATATTGCATTAATTGCATTATGTCTTGTGCATGGACCATTTTGAAAAAGAATCTCCAGAATATTAAATTTCAAGTTAAATATATGTGCGGAGATCTTAAAATGTGGCGGAGTTGATATTATTATAGACGGAATAACCAACGACAATTAGATTGCAAACAAATTAAGGCAATATTATAAATATTATTGTCCGTATATTTAAGTAGAAGTTATTTTTCAAAATAGTCAGCGTACACTTTTAAATAATTGCTCTACCTATATATTATTATATTATATAGGTCGTATTATAATATATTGTATTATATTTTAATAATATTTAAGATTGTGATGAAATACCTAAATAAATAACGAACTGTATTTTATGACATCCGACAGTAATAGTATAGGCTGCAAGTACTATTGTGAGATCGTGGTGCTCGAATTAACGGCGCCGTCGGGTCATTTTCCATTATAGTCCATAGGCATTTTCAGTTTATTTGATATAAAAATCGCTTTGCGGCGAATATACCGCCGATGGACGTGCTGTATCGGTTTTATTGTTATACTGACTAGCCTTTTTTTTACAGTCTCTCAAATCTCAATGTCCGATTTTGTGTTTCCGACCCTTCTGTTTGTATTGGGTGGCCAATTTACGATTTCCACTCGAACGTCACCCCTCGTTAGCATTTTCACACTCATCCGCTGCTGACACAATATATCGTTAAAATCAAACGAACTAGTCCAGTTGAATGTACAGGTATCTAGCTATAGTTGTATTATTACATTTTGCTTTTTCTTTCATCGTTAATATCGTTCTTTGAAGTTTTGTTTTAAATTTTCAAAATATACTACGTGTATTATAATAGCTTCATCAAATCGTTTGAAACGTATCGTATATAAAAAGAAGTGGAAAATTCGAATCTTGATCAAACAAAAACGGCAACTTCAGTCTACAATGTTCGGTCGTTGTTTTCATAGATTATCTCTTGCAGCATTTTTCACGTGAGCCTATACCTAATATTTTATACTCAGACCATTGAATATATTTCCAGCACACTCTAAATGTCCGAGTTAATCAACTATTTATACCACGAAATTAAATTCCATATTTTTCGAATTATTAGTAGTTTTTTTTTTTATGAACTGTCCCAAATGATTATGTAAAATGCAAACGTTTTGATCGTGGGCGGCCAAACAACGACAACGACGCATAAAACAATATATAACAATAATCGTAGCTCGTGATGGACGTGCATTAACCATTCATTTGGTAATTAAATGGTGTGCCTATAATAACGTATCATGATATTAGAGGTAAAGCACGAACGTGCTTCTGTTTAAAAATAAAAATAAATTATACAATTCGGCCAATGGTATTCGTTTCGGCTATATAAATAATATATATTATATATAGGTATATAATAAACATCAACGATAATATAATTATTATATTACTATAATAGCGTGTAATTCAAAGCGTATAAACGTATATAATAATATAAGATCGTTGTCTATAATATTGTTATTAGGTATATTGTATTTTAAATTACCTGGACTAGTCTGCCAACTTAGACCGCCAATGAACATTTTCCTAGAACAAAAATAAAAATAATCATTAGAAATTTAAAAAGACATTTCGTAGTGCATATTATATTATTATATGTATAAATGCATACAACAGCTCTTTAAAACAAAAAAAAACAATGTACATTATTATAAGTATCATAGACATATATTCGTATAGCGGACGGTCTGTATTGTTACAAAAAGTATATAGGCAAGTACCGTTAAGTAGGTATTGAGAAATATTTCATGCGTGGTACTCACATTTCAAGAGTTCAAAATTAAAATAATATATAGTAGCCTATATTTGGCTTAGTTAATAGTATACGTTACAGTAATATGGATAGTGACAGATCATGAACTGCAGGTATATATTTTCTATGATTAACTAACCTATTCGAGGTTATTGGTTATCAGCGAGTGTCGTCTTTAGGGTGAGAGAGGGGTGGTTGACATAGTGGAAGCTCAGGGAGTGTGCCTCTCACTGTTTACTCAGTTTCAAGGCATTACGTTCGAAAAAAAAAAAATGAGAAATTTGGTTTCAAAAATGACATTACTTCGAACATTTCAATAGTGGATGATATACTCGTCTGCTGAGTCTGTGAAACAGCGGCCGTTTCACACTAGCGATTCACTATTTATCTCCAGTTCTTTAAATACAAACGACTGGAAACATTAACGTTGTAGGCATATATATTTGGACTCGAAATAATTAAAATATTTAAGTATGCGTTGTTATGTTTTTTTTTTTTACTCAAAAACATATTTCCATTAGCTCGCCAGAGCATTAACTGTTTCACAGATGTATTCTAAAGAACATTTTTGAGTTATTTCAGAAATTTTAGACAATTGGATTAGTCACGTTGTATAGCCGGTCTGTGTGTCGGGCTTCATTAGTTTTCCAAAAGTAATCATTCCGTAGTGCGTGTGTGTGTGTTTTTTTTCTAGTGTATTTGGGGAAACGCCAAACGCACTGTATACGTATTGTTTATTATGTGCGTGTATTTAAGTGCCAATAAAAAACATTTTTTTTTTTTTATTTAAATCACACATCAAAATAATAATCAGTGATTAGACAGAAATGTGAAAATATATTTTGTTAGAAATACGAAAGATATGAGTACATGTTATCATTATCATATTATTTATGCGCGGGCTAGTCGCAGGTAAACTGAAACATTTTTCTTCACTTTGTCAACTATTTTCATCTTCTGATGATTTGGACGTTGTCCAACAATTAGCGTTGAAACTGCGAGCGCACTATAAAGTGCACCTCTATGACTGTACACAAACTTCATGTGTGTGTGTGTATGTGCGTTATTTACGATACCGTGGAATACGCTATAGGAAACGGTAAAGGGAGCCAAAAACGTCAGCTCGTCGAGTGGCATCAGCAAATGCAATTATTATTTTCGAATACTCAACAATTAACGACGTCTTGCAGCGATTTAGTTCAATCGAAACGCGTGATGCCGCCGTCCGTGCGCGGCAATATAATGTTTAATATCAATATTTTTTAAGTAGGTGCATAATAAAATAGACGCGTCATTAAAGATGACCAAAAAATGTCATCAAGTATGAGATTAACAAATTCAAATGTCCGCCGATGCTTCGTGTTGGATGTTTCGATCGTTAAATTATCGTTTATGCCTTAGGATAATATATTACTATATGTATATAGGTACAGTGCCGTATCCAATCGGAAAGTGTTTCACATATTAAAATATATATTATCAGAACAATTTGAAACGCATAATAATAATTCTGAACATAATTGGTCGCAGAGTGCACAATATTTTAATATATTATTATTATTAAATCGAGAAACAGTGCGAGAGATTAAAGTGATTGTACGATTGTCATGTCGAGTGCGGGCTGCAGGGTATAATATTGCGATTGTTCTCCGCAGAACGACAAAGACAATATTATTCGCAAGAGTGGGGGGACATACCTGTTGCAGCTGCTGTTATTATTAATATTATATTGTTTGGAGAAGTGATAGGGAAAAAAACACAAAACGACGCTGAAGCGCATAAATAGTATTATAATCCTAATGCGGCTAGTCCTCAACACCAGGACGGGATTTTCACGCCACCGCTTTTCTGAGGGGTCGATGGACATCATATTATATGATGTCGTGTCACGAATCGCGATGCATGCTTATTATTATTATGACGTAATATTCGAGATACCGCTTCGAGGGGGGTCAGCAATTAAATTTGGGGGCATTGGTTATAATACGTATATGATGTGACCTACCGATTACTTTTAGAGTGTAATATAAGTAGCAGCATAACGTATGAGAGCACCATCACTTTGGACAAAATGCGCAGTGCCATAGCTCCTACACGTTTTATCAACTATAATATATATGTCTACATATTATGATTATGTATTATCATATTATTGCAGGCATTGTTGGAAAACTATAAGTCACTTTGACATCTACCGGTGCCGTTACGTTTATTCTTAAATGTAATTATTTTAATTTTTTTTTTCGAGGGGGGGGGGCACTAAAAAAGTAAAATAGTCACAATATAACGTTGTTTTAAAATTTAAATTTTGTATAATAATAGCTGGTACTTTGGCAGTTTGGATTTCAACGCGTGTTAAAGTAAAAATGCAAGTTGTACTCGTAACAGTAATCGCAGCGGCGTGGCGCAAACAATGATTTCGATCACGCGACCGACACACAGACCGACCGACAATCGCAAGCGTAAAAAAAAACAATAATAACAACAACATATTAATATTGTATAACGATAGTATTAAAATTGCGATTATTCACGTTATCGAGCCGTGCAAAAACAGCAGTTTTACCTTTTACCGTTTCGCGATTGCCGGCGGCGGGACGATAAGCGGGATTAATGGAAACCGCCGAGGACGAGTGCATATTCCGGGCAATATTATAATGTATATATAATTATGCATAGCACATAATGCGCGGGAACAATGTATAATATATAGTATGTAAAGGTATGTTGGTATATGTCGGTATATTATAATATAATATACCTGTACGTTATAGCTGATACACAATTTGATCGCATTGTCAAAAGTTTGTTGGCGGCGGCTCAGAGACAATCCGCGACGATTTTCTCGGCCGAGATCCGTTTTTAGTGTATACATCCGAGCGGCTTTTTCGCGGCCGGCGATCCAAACCCCACTCGCCCTCCGGCTCAAGTGAAGCGCGCAGATTCCCGTGAGTCCTCCGAATCTACCCCCCCGACGCGGTCCTCGCCGCTCATTTTGCTTCATCCCTTGCGATACATTTTTTTTTAAAAAAAAAAGAGAAGAAAAGAACCAAACGAAGACATTGTCGAAAAGCTACAGACCATAAAAGGAAAAAAAAAAAATAATACTAAAAAATCGATAAGACGAACAAACGGTATTTGAGAAACCTTGTTTGGTTTGCATGAGATTATTGTTTCGGATGGAGTGGTGTGGATTGAGGGAGGGTGGGGATACTGAATGGTATTTGCAGCTTATCTTATTGTGTGGAATATAATATTTTTCGAATGACTTCGTGTGGAGACACCACGACCGGGTTTAAAATATCAACACAGCAATATTTGCGCTTCAGGCGTTTAATATTTAACAAATATTATAGTAGGTATATATAGGTACCTACTGCAACAACTGCAGTAAATAAATGTTGAGCTGGGAAAATTTTTAATTTTCTTTTCGTCGCCTGCTGCTGCTGCTGCTACAATTAGTAGGTACGCACCCGAATAAACGCCATTACACGTGAAAAATACCCGGGATAACGCACCCTCTAGTGTAATAATATAATGCAAGGAAATTTAGATTAGCGTCTAATAAAAATCAAAACAACGACTGTCGAACGAAGTTTATGGCAAACGGAGTGCGCAAGTATTATCTCCCACTCGACTTTGTTAAGAAAATTCGTATATTTACGTTATTTAAGCTATAGCATTCTTTATAATATAAGGGTATAAAAATAATCCAATTCACGCGTACACGTGTCTGTAATGTCTGTAAGTTCATTGTACTATCGAAGTATAATTAAGTTTAATATATTGTAACTATTAAAAATTATTGAATGCATCGCTGTTGGTAGAATTGCATATACATATTATAAGTACCTATATATATATATATATATATATATTATATATTATTATAATAACGCGATAAACCAGTAAGTTCAATTGTATAAAATTAACCTATCAACTGTAAGCATTGCAGACGCACGATGGTTATTTAATTTCATGTTGTTCATATAAAATTATTATTATAAAAAAATTCATAAAACAAACAACATTAATCATACCTAGTTTATAATATATTTTCATTACCGTACGGTAAATACCTAACTTAAAGTTTTGTTATGGTATTCCACATAGGTAATAAAAGAAAATCAAAAACATAGTCTGAAAATATGTAAAACTAGAAAACTGTGAATGCCATCACTATATCGAGATTCGAGTGTTAGACTAAATAAACGGTATTCAAATATTATGAAAATTTAGATTTACAATAATATCATTTTTTTCCACTGATCAGAATAAATTAATATCCAATCACAATGTTCATTTTTTATAATATTAATACAACACAATGTAACTATTATACCTTATATTAATACCATTTATTATTTCTATACAATTTCCGAGAACATTATTAACTTACTGTTAGTAAAGTTGTTATTCAACAGTAATTTTTTTATGCCAACAATAATTCCGAAGTTTTAAAATATGAAATAAGTTAAATGTATATGACTTATATTACCTATATAGGCTATATTATGTATATTTTTTATTCGATAATAATAATAGTCCTATTCCGTATTGATCAATTAATTTTAATTATTATTTTTTTTTAATAATTATTAAGAACTACGTAAGGTTCCAATAAAACTTCAGCAACATTGTTCGAAAATCATGTTATTACTTTGTTCATAATCAATGTAGACTTGAAAACATTTTTAAGGTTATATAAATATTTTATTGTTTGTTTCCCAAAGTTATGGAGCGATTGTATTATTATTATTATTTTTTTTTATTGCGATAAAATATTTGCTTATCGTCTAATTAAATACTACCGGGAAAAATAAACCGTTCATGACCGTAATAGTTCTATGATTTGCAATGATAAATTGGATTAGTAGTAATTTTAAATATTATATTATATGTCGGTGTTAATGTCTACTAAAGTCGTTGTATACGTCTGCAGTAAATGTTTCATATGTATTTTTTTTCTCGTCTGTGGTGTATTATTGGTATGATACAAAATTATATTATGGTCAGATAATGGTTAAAAATATGTACGATTATATTTTTAATTAACGAGTAAAACGACAGGTGTTTCCATTTCCACTTGAAAATGCAATATTTTTAAATCATCATTCGTTCCACACGGTACTATACCTATATGGCCATATACAAGGTACGTAAGTTTAGTATGTAACACGAAATCGTCGTTCCTCCGCTCTCTGCACGTGCACAACACTCTCGGTACGATTAGTTTCGAGACGTTAACTTATTTTTACGGCAGATAGTCGTGTCTTTGTCATCATAATAATATTGCACCCTGTTCGGTGCGGTTTCGGACCCGAACGAGGTTGTATTATCAATAATATAATTTTTTTAATTTATTCGTATGGCTATTATAATAATATAATAATATCGTGTTTATAATAATATAATAATATCATGTTTATAATATTATTATAATATGTACAGGTGCCAGTCGTACTCGGTGCGTCGGTATGAACAACAAACGCTGTAGTTGTCCCACATCACTCGTGTCGCTCAAGGCGCTTATATTATATCGTTTCGCCTCCAATCTGTTTGAATTTAACGATCTATATGCCAGCTGATTGATTCTAGTAACGACATAGTAGGTATTACAACAGGTATTATATTATATTATGCATCGCGGTGCGTGGAGGTGTATAGTTTTGTGACCGTTCTCTGAAAATTGAAATGTGTAAGGCCGGTAAGGCCGTCGTCCATCATTGAATTTATCAATTATTGTAACGTCAAGTATAATAGACCGTCTGTAGTATAAAGTCGGTGCAGATCGGAACCACCCCCTAACCACCACCATAAACCACCGGCTCAGACATCTCAGTTCGAGGTTTTCCACTGTAAACCATACACCAGGTATCATGGTATGACACAGGGACGGATCCAGGGGGGGCCTAGGGGCCCATCCCCCCCAGACATATTTTAGACATATTTTTTTATAATTCTACAGATCCTAAAACTTACTATATTACTATATTTCAAATCACATAATATATGCCTGATAATATAATATATTATTATACGTAATATCTACTATTTATTAAGAATAAAGTATAATAATTTATTATAATTGTATTTGTGTTGTAAAAAAATTGTTGGGCCCCCCCAGATCTTTGCTCTGGATCCGTGCCTGGTACGACATAAAACAATGTACCTACTAATCTAAAATACGGACACGCAAACGTAAACTTCATCTCCCCGCAGGTCTCACTACTGAATTTTAACTTGGATAATGCGCATTCAAGATGCGCATGCGTCTATATTATAGTAACAATATGTGGTTACCATGTGACTATAATAATAAATTTTACTTTAATATATTTTCCATGCGTGCGAAATAAGCCAAGTTTAATCATCGTAATATACATATATATACGTAGTTTTCGACCGTGGAGCAGTCACAAAAAAACGGTTAAAATCAACTCTAATATTGAATTAACTGCAACACTCGAGCACGATGCTTTAATTAGAAACGTGTCAAAATTTTTACACAAGCACGTAAACGTCGAAAGTTCGAAATATGACAAATTGTTTTACCGAAAAAAAATCTGAATATTTTTCCACACCGAGCCACATAGAGTGGTTATAACTTATAAACGGGTTTTCACGAAGTTATAGACTTGACACGTTTCAACAGCAACGTTTATATTATTATAATAAGGTTGGGGGGTACCTCACGCGTTTAGTCCGACATGTTTTGTGTGCAAAAGCAATTATTACATAATGCGTGCGCGGGGTCGCAAAACGATATATATATGAATAATATAAAGATAAGAAAGCAATGCAAACGAACCCTTATAGGAATCACAACGACAATATAAATTTTAGTAATTGAAGCGTTATATATTATTATATTATAATAACATTATAATATGGTTCCTAAGAAATGTTAATTGGAAAACACTTTGAAGTAGTGAATATAATATACAACTGCAAAATTGGTTGTGTTTTGCAAACGACATAGACTGTTTTCAGCTATCACTTATTATTACTAATTAGTACAACGACAATATCAACGGCACTACTGTAATAATTGTTGTCGACCAACCACCACATATTAGATCCACTGCACATAATATTATTATTGTTATTATTATATGGATGCGTTTAAATTTAAACTAATAATTATTGTGGTCTTTGCGTGTATACGCGTATCTATGCAGACTGCACGTCATAATGGTCGTTATTTAATATTATAAATTATTTTATCTTTCAAAAGGATATTATAAAATTACAATTTACATATCAAAAAAATTTTTCGAGGAGCCTTAGATAATGATAATATTATCTTTAAATTTGATAATATTCACTTTAATATTTAAAATAACAGTGTAAAATGGATTATTCTGAACTATTATTTGTGCCAATTGTTAAGCGTATGAGTAAGACGGAGACAACTATTATACACATGTAGTAATAACGTCCTCAACCTAGGTATAAACTACATTTTTAATCCCAGCATAAACCGCTACTGTGCCGTATACGTTCTATTTAATCGCCTTCTCCAATTAATTATTATTTTACTATTATAGGTATAATTTGTATTGTTTTTAATGGTATAATAACTATAAGCGGTTTAGAGTTCGATTTAACCTTAGATACTGTAATTAATTCGATGATAATAACACATAAATACACGTGTTCAACATTTGTTTAATTTAGAAACCGAGAGATACACACCATAATAATAATATTAATAATAATAATAATAATTAATATAATGTCCATTATTGCAAATATATTATTAAAATATGCGTGAATCTATGCTATAATAGAACGATTCTCAACCAAAAGAGCACCTGCGTATAATATCGATCGACACCATCGCAGAGACTATGTCCTTTGGCATAGAATATTGTTATTATAGGTAGGTATAGTATATTGGTATTAATCTTGGATCCCTCTACTGGTATTATGCCTATTTATTATGCTATATTTTTTTGTAATTGTTATTGTAAAAGCAAAAAAATAGAAACATGATCTAAAAGAAAAGACTCGTTGCACACGACCCGGTAGTGTTATAATCTTAAGAAAAAAAAAACACAAAATTACCTTAATATTATTTGAAAATTCCTTTTTAAAATATAATATTTCATCGTATACCTATCTATTATCTATTCATATTGTTATATTATTCATAAAATACATATTATTTTTAATAACACGTCGGGTAATAGCGTAATAGCGTACAACAATTAAAATATTATATGCTATTAAAAAAAAAAAATTTAAAAATAGCAAACAAAATACGCCCAGCTAATCGGTGTAATATAATGTAGGTATTACTCGACTCAAGTTGTAGTCGCGGTGAGGTTTGGAATTTTGCGCGTTTCGGTCACAGTAGTGGTAGATGTTGTGATTAAAACATTACATTATTATTATTATTGTGCACGTCGACGCGGTCCGAAATATTCGACGTATAATAATAATAATAATAATAATATAGTGCATGTGTGTACGTACAGCGAACAAACGATTTCATTATGGTTTATCGCCGTAGAAATCGCTCAACGACGGCAACGCCATCGAGTGCGGTTGGTCTTAATGACATTTTTTTTTCCAACTAAATCCCAAACATTAAACCGACCGTACCTGCTACATACTCGCTACTACGTCTGTAGAGTGGATGCCAAAGCGATTCGTATGTAATGTACATATAACATTATCGCACGACGAAATCGGACCGGTATTCGAGCGATTTGTCGGGAAAAAAGTACTGCGTACTCCGCTGCACCGTACGACAAGCACTACTCCTATTTGCGTGCGGCAATATTTATACATCTACAAATAAAACTAAAGGGCCCGGCCTGCTGTGTAATGTAGAGGTATGCGGGAAGAGGAGCTGCTGCAGACTCATCGGCGTGCGTGGACGCCAGACGGTGTCCGTTTTCGATATGTCGTATACCAATCCCGGGTCCATCTATATATTCGAAATCGGTAAATTTTTTTATACGGGAGACCTCCAGGAAAAAACAACGCGTATTACGCGTAAAACGAACATGTATTTTTATTATTATTATTATTATTATTATTATTATTATTGGTAGCAGTATACAAGATAATAACTGAAAGTCAGTGGCGTGTCCAAATATTTTCAATGGTAAGGGGGGGGGGGTGATATAACTTATAATGCATTTAAATGAATTGTGATGCAGGTAAAACTAAAGACTCAAAATATAAGGGGATTTATCAGACATTGGGGGGTATATAGCCCTATATTAACTTTAAGTTTGATAATACTTATCAGAGAGACAGAGAGCGGTGCTTTATTTCGGAACAAACGATCGGAGGGATGAAAAATTCAAACCACCGATTTTAATTCATGGCGATATTATACGGCAGTCGTCGTTGCAGCTGCTAGTATCCAAGTACCTATACATATACTATAATAGTAAACAATAACACTTCATGTCCAATTGCATTGCATACAATATAATACAGGTAGAGGTACCTCTATAATAATACACGTATCGTATTATGTATTATAATAATAATATAATATTATTGTTTTTTCGTTTGGGCAAACGAAAATCCGTCGTACACGCGCGCACTGCAGTATAGCATAGCAGTCGCGTTCACAAAATATAATATTATAAGTCGCATACAATGATATATATATATTATATTATATTACATTATATAGGTACCTACACTGCAGAAATACACAGCACGAATAACGAAAATAATAAAACAAAGTACGGCCATAAAAAGAGCCCGGTACCAGCTAGCCCTGCAGCAGACCGTGTTCGCATCGTATTACACTAACACGCGCGCGCGCGCACAGACACAGACACACAGACACACGTTATATTACGTTATATAATATAGTGTGCACAAAATATTCTATCCGTACAGGGTGGGCAACCGCTTTTTCCCGTTTTCCCACGGGCGTCCGACGCGGAAAAGCGGGAAAACGCCCCGACGGAAAAATGACGCCGCGGCGGGCCACCCTGTATACTATCAAACGACTGGTGTTATTATTATTATACGCATATTACACAGGTAAAATACGACTAAAACGTTTTGTTGTCTTCATAATATAATATTATTATTACATAGTACCTACGTTCGGACGTACTACCCTCGCCTCGACTTCATATCGAAATATTTTATCGCCGGTATTTCATCGCTATATGTATGCACGCACACACATGTACACACTCACTCACCCGGTAACATTATATTATATTATTATTATTATTATTATTATACCGCTGCAGACGTACCGTGTATAATATACGCGGCTGCGGCGGTGGACGTCGTCGGTAAAAATCCGTCTCTTAATCGCTTTCCAAACGTCCTATAAAACTTTGATATTATTTATTTATACACAAGCGCACATATATATACCTATCGTGTGTATAAGAGTATATAGGTACGCTCTGTATACATAAAGTACCATCACATGGTACGCACGCGTGCAGTGTGTGTGTGTGTGTGTGTGTGTGCACTCTGGAGACGATCGTCGAGCGATAAAAATATTACGCAACCGACGTTTCGATCGAGGGACGACCCCTATAATACTATCGTTTTTACAATTTATATAATATATTATATTATTATTATTATTTTATCTTCTATACCGATAATATGTGCTGCTGCGGCGCAGTTTATACTTTATGTTATGTATCGTTATAATAAACCGTCCGTTTGCCGCGGAAAACAGAGAAATCCCGAACGTCGCGGCCGCAATAACGATCTGCAGCTCCGTTCGGACGCCTACGGTTTTTTCAATTTTTTTTTTTTTATTTTTGTACATTCATCTCGACCCGCAGTCGGGGCTTAGCATTTTCGCGAATATCATCGGCGGTACATTTTTCACTTTTATGGGACGTATTGGCTCGTTTTCGTGCGCGCACGACGTCCATTAGATTCGCGACCGGACAGCTTAAACCGACTATTTTATATATATTCGCCAGACACACACACACACGGTTATATTCGATGGCAGCGGCATTAAAAAGAAACACACACTTCCGAATTGGTATATACATATACTGCTATAGCGCGTATATTATGTAACTGCGCTCCACCGGACTTTCGAGGGTATTATTATTACGATGTGTATTATGGGTTTTAGAATGACGCTTATATAAATCGAAATGCGTTTTTCGCTCGTTACCAGTGGTATTTAATGTATGAGTTATATATAAGAAGTTATAATAATTGATAATGATTTAGGTGCCTTAACAATTTTTTCACAAAAAACTCAAAACTCAAAACCCTCAAAAACTCTACAAACGATATTTTATAAAATAAATTTGTCGATGCCCGTTTAAAACTTGGGGATCCTCCGAGGGCGTCCAAAAATGATACCTGCAACTAAATATTTTTGCTGAAAAATAATTGCTTATAGCACCTAATATACTAGTATATACGATCCAGTTTAAATGAACTGCATTCCTTTTAGGGTGCACCATGTTAGGAGGATAATTGGATTGCTCTACAAAAATTTGTTTTTGTAATTTTTTAAATTTTATAATATTTTCAATAATTTGGGCGTATTACATAGGTACAGTTCTGAAAATCGAACGTACTCGAACGACGCCTCTATATACTGCGTGCACCATTGGGTTGCGATCTGGTTTTGACCTCGGCCATAATATTATAACTACTAGACCCGTCATAATGTAATATCGAGTACTCGACTTGTCTATATCGCGCATCACACTTCGCCAACTGCAGCTGATGTAAGTACGTCTCTAAGTAGTCTCTACTTACTTATACCTATCTATCTAATATAGACGTATACGATAATACGCATTATTATGTAAATAATTATAACACTTGTTTACGAGCGTATTCGACTACATAACAACGCGTCTGGACCGCCGTCGGGCGGGCTATATTTACTAATAATAACGACGAAAATAAAACTCGTACTCGCAACATTAATAGAATACTCGCGCAGATCGCCGGTGGTGGTGCCGAAGAGAGCCTTTGACTACCTACCAGACTCGTGCATGTTATAATATATAACATTATAACGTATATATAGGTATATAAATGCACCGCAGCATGACTTCGCGGCCGATTTATTCCCCCGCGGCCAGCCATTACACGCGGCTTCGTCAACGCGTCTGTTATATATAATGCGCGCGATATTCTCTACGCGCGTGCAGTGCCGCCGCGCACGCCACACATTAATCTCACCGGGTGCCGCGATTGCAGCGGACAGGCACCGTTCCGAATATAGCTCGTCTTAAGAATGATGGTCCCGCGTGTCGTCGGGACGCATAATAATATAATAATATGAAATATATAGCGATAAAATATATTACATTATACGTATATTATCGCCAAAAAACATTGTGACTGCGACGCGATCCTTTACATATTGTACTCAATGACATAATGTACAGATCTGTAGCGGGTCGACCTGCTATTATATTGTTATAATATACGGGGTAAGTCGGATTAATGTGAACTGATTCGTATAATATTATAGTATACTCATATAAAAATGAACCAAGTTCATGGTCAAGTTAATTTTATTTAAACGTTTAAGATTTTTTTTTTTTTTACACATGGATAAAATTAACTAGCTTTCCCCCTCGTCGCGATGGTCCTGTTTAACGTCGTGTTTATAGGTATAGACGTATGTTAGTATATAATATCATAGTAATATATTGTGCCAGGTGCCCACTACTTAAATCATTTGAATTAAAAAGAAAACTTTTCTCTAATATGTATATTTTGTAAGAAATTACACTTTTACCATTCTATTCCGATTATGGTTTAAAATCGGCTAAATATAATATGAAGAAATTAACTGAACATACAAATACGTAATGTAAAAATACATAATCACTTGGTACCTGTATTATTATAGTAAGTATTTATAATTCACCGGCGAGAAAAACAATAACAAAATATTTAAATATATGTATACCTATACCACAGCACGCAGTCACAGATGATTTTGTGTATATTTTTTACTAGCACATATTAACATGAAGTTTGGAGCAAAATAAAGTTCGCGTATACAATTATCTCGTTAATATTTGCGCAAAATACCGCACTGAGCGTCGGCACACGATGTTTATTGTATTTTTCGGCAAACAAAATTGCCCGACGATCACGCTCGGCAGCTCGAGTCCTATAGTCCCGGTGGAGATCGGAGCACAAAAATGTATGTATATACCTACGCAAACGTATACGTTATTCGCGCGTTTCCCGGAGACGTGGGTACTAACATATTATTTTTATGCATAAATTTCCAAACAGGTAAGAGTGGTGGTGGTTATATACCGCGGTTGTTGCGTTTTAAATATTAATAAAAAAAAAAAATCCCGCGAGAACGTCAGTTTTTTCTTTTTCATTTTTCGATATTTATATCTCCAGAGTGGCTGGTATAGTCAGTTGTCGGGTTTTTCGTCGCACACCCCGTGGATTGACGGATGTAATATAATGCACGCCTGCGAGCTGAGTGCCACCAGTGTATATTTTTATTACAATTTATTCTGCTATGCGTGCTGTAACGCTGCGGCTGAGTACCCCACTGCACACTTAATATTGTGATACCGTAATAATCATTAACCGACGGCGGCGATGAGCGTCTCTCCTCAGACATCATCAATTTATATATACTATATAACGTTAAAACAACAATGAAAGTGCAGTTGCAAGACAAGTGGCTTGGCTTGCGAAAAAAAAAAATAATTCCTTTATAAAATCCTTTCTCGAGCATCGCAGATAATAATATGACGTATACGCGTACCTTCGGCCCGTCAAAAGTGAGTATTCGACCACCGCAACGTGTGCGTCATATACAAATCACCTGTGGCGGGGGGGTGGAATAAACTGCTAAGGGTGCTTGACACGCTCAATTCTAGAGATAAAGCCATATGCACTCCATACGCCGCACCTGCCCCAGTAATATTGTCTTGAATAATTTATTAATACTGAGGTACTTTGATGTGCGCAAACTTTGATGTGTACCTCCTAATATTTGTCCCGGTCAATAACTTTTCTTTTATAGGTATTTATTTAATATTTTTGTATTGTCGTTTCGGAAAATTAATGTTTTGTTAGAGGTCCACACGATGTTCATAAAAATCTATAAAACTTTATTTTGTTTTACTTTAACTCAAAATAAACGTTTTCATGTTTGTTAAGAATATTATCGGCAGCCAATATTCGAAGAGTTGATTTTACTTTTATAAACATTATTCAATTTGATAAAACCTTATTCTAGTATTTTAACATCGCTGATTTTCGGTATGCAAGTAGGTAGGTAGGTAGGTAGGTATACAATTATAGAAATAGATGTGTTTAGAGCTGCAGTAGTAAGCTAACATAGAGGAGTGTTAGGCATATATAATATAGGCAGGCGGGGTGTGTAATACGGAGACAAACACGGCGAGAAACTCTGTACACGCATTTTAAATAGCCGTTTGAAGTACCGTTTGCGCATAAAAAAAATTATTTATTATATAATATTGTATTCTAAGAGCATAATTGAGAAACTTTTAACAATTGTGCCGGGGGTCTCTATAATATAATGGCGTAAAAAACGAAATAACAAAACAAAAACCCGCACGTGTCGATAACACGTCTTATATAGCCGTCGCCTGTTAGACACCAATATTATGTACACCTATTTTTATAAAACAATATCGTGTTGCTCGAATGTATTTTTCTTGGAATTTCGCGTTTTTTCCCTCTTCTCAATATGTTTTTTTTATAGGTACAAATATATTATTTTATATATGTATTTAATATATATATATAAAGAGGGGCAAAAGCGTTTTAATTTACACGAAGGCTTTTTTCTCGCGTAGCCGGTAAAAACAATAAAACATACTACCTAAATGCAGTAGGTACCTATGACAATACAATAATAATAATAATCGATCAATGATATTTCGTTAAGGTCACTACTAATAATTACTCTGAACGTGTTTAATGTAAAAAAATGCGTCGGTAAGCTTTTTACAAGCGACTGGTTAACAAATAAAAACCTATTGACACATACTTTGCGAATAAAGCTGTCGTTGGAATATAAAACCATATTACTATGTTATAAACATGAAGTATTATAATTTATAATATATTGTACGTTATAACTTATAAAAAAGGAATTTTTCGAACGTTTGAGAAATATACGCGCATGAGTGATATATTATTATTTTTTACCTACGCACGTTCCGAGAAGTCGCACAATGCTTACAACAATGATAGTAATATAACATATCGTTTATCGTAAAAATCGCAAACGATCGTCGAGGTTTTTTACATACCTCGTGTACCTAGTACCTATACCTTATATATATACTTTTCTTTTTCGACATAAATATTATTATATTTTATGACTTTTCCAGGAGCGATAGGTATTATAGTCATGCACAAACGGGGTTTTCTAAATCAACTTAAGCGAACCCTGTGACAGCCCTGCTCATCGTATTATCGTATACCTATAATATAATAACATGCAGTGAACTATAGCTACGTTTAATCAGGTTTTATTTTTCGCGAAAACAATGTCGTCGAGCAGGATATCGTTATTGAATTAATAAAATATGGAGGACAGTGCGTGTTAACAATGTAAATTAAAGAATTCAAACGAATCGAAGTTGTAGGACTATTTTCAAAATTAGCATCATTATTATTTAATATAGGTACCTATCAGGTCTTCCTGCAATTAATGAAAATTCAAATCTCACACTATACGCAGTATTGATCTATTCAACCTCGAAAAATGTATAAGTTCTAACATACAAGAACTCTTCAGTAAAATACACAGTTAGAGAAAAATGGCTTCAAAATGATGTACAGCATTATCCGCACTTTTACATCCTCCAAATCGTGCTTCATAGATGGAGGAAGTATTGATTTTTCACCAAAAATTAAATACATATTACCCCTACAGGATCTAGCCGGATCGAAAATTTATTTGGAATCCCCCCTAACTATAATGCTCCCGGGTTTATTAGAATCTTGGCACTTTCGATGACTTCCCAATCACGACTATAACAAATACAATTCAAATATTATAGAACAAAATTCAAGTTCAGTAACTAACCGAATCAAAAGGAGCGCAAGTGCACAGCATTATTATTTTTCTGTATCTCCCAAACATCGTCGACATACACAAGGTAGCACGCACGATAATTGGAGTTGATCTATGAAGGCCCACCCATAAACCTCAAAAACTGTGATTTTATAATTCTATTGTTCTTAAATCTTACTATCACTATTAGTGTAAAAGTGCAATATTATTATCATAGTTGTTAATATTATTGTTTATTATTATGCCATACACACATACCGCATTGGAATAAATAATCATTATTATTATTTAGTTTTGTCACGAAAAATTATTTATGCCTGTAATAGAATAATATTATGTTATTTATTTTAATTAATGTTAAATTCTGTTGGTCATAGGTAATGACTCCTGGTCGCAGGAGTGGGGCTCAGCGCGGAACGATGCTAGAGGCGACCAAATAGCTGACCTAGCTGCTAGTTTGGACCTGTTGGTCGGCAACGTTGGCAACAAGCCTACGTACCGCAGAATAAACGCTGAGTCGGTGATTGATGTCACGTTCCACCGCTGCCGACCTTGCCTCACCCTCACTCATTGGAGAGTCATGGACGAAGTCGAATCGGCGAGTGATCATAGATACATCCAGTTCCGGTTAGAACGGTTAGAACGGACTCCTGATCAGGACGATCCCCCGGAACGCCACAGGGGATGGGCCTACAGACAGCTCAATTTAGACGCACTAACTTCTCACCTGGCAATAGCACCTCTGCCCGCTACTGATGAAAACACGCCCACTGATCAAGCTGCTGACCAGTACATTTCATACTTGACATCTGCCTGCGACGCATGCATGCCGCCCAGGGCACCACCGCCTCACGGCAGAAGGCAAGTCCACTGGTGGAACCAAGAAATTGCCAAGCTGCGCGACGAATACGGTCGACTGCGTAGGATCTACCACAGGGCAGCTAGAAGGCGAGAGACACACGAACAACTGGATGTTCACCGAACCGCGTATAAGGTCAAGAGGAAGGCATTGCGGTAGGCAATAAGATCCTCCCAGGCTAAATGCTGGTCCGACCTATGCAAATCCGTTGACACCGACCCGTGGGGTCTTCCCTACAAAGTCGTCACCAAACGCATCGGTCGTCGACGCCCAGGAATTGAAGCCCGCGGCATGGAGTCGGAGATCGCTGATCACCTCTTCCCGTACCCCCCAGCGACGGACTGGGCACTCGAGCCCCACCCACCAGAAACCGCAGAAGACGAAACCGTTGAGGACTTCACCCTGGCTGAACTGGCCCAAGCCTGCAAAAGACTTCCCCCCGGTAAGGCAACCGGCCCCGATGGTATCCCCAACGAGGTCCTAACCAAGGTGTTCCTCCGGCTAACGTCCTACTCAGCGTCTACAACAACTGCTTGGCCAACACCACCTTCCCTTCCCGATGGAAGGAATCCAGACTAGTACTATTGCACAAAGGCCCCGGCAAGCCGACAACTGAACCGTCCAGCTATAGGCCGCTGTGCATGCTTGATTCCTCGGGGAAACTCTTAGAGCGGCTAATTCTGGCAAGACTCGACACACACCTCGATAGCACCGGTCATAGATCACCAAACCAATACGGGTTTCGCCAAGGCAGCTCGACTTCTGACGCAATGGAACGACTGCTGAACGCCGCACACGGCGCAGCGTTAGGCGCGGCACAGCACAGGGATATCTGCGTGGCTGTGTCTCTAGATGTGAAGAATGCATTCAACACGGCTCCCTGGAAGAAGGTGGATAATGCCCTTCGGGTTAAGAATGTACCCTCGTACCTCGTGAAAATGATAAGATCCTACCTGCAGGATCGATACATATTGGTTGGCGAAACACTCCACCGACGAAGTACGACGTGCGGCGTGCCCCAGGGCTCGGTTCTCGGACACAGGCCTTATGGAATGTCTTTTATGACGATTTATTGGACATGGAAACCCCTTCGGGTGTCCAACTCGTGGCATTTGCCGACGATGTATGCGTCATAGGCATCGCCCGCACAGGCGAAGCAGCCGCTACCCTGCTCAATCCTGTGTTAGCCAAGGTATCGGCTTGGATGGAACAAAATGGACTGAAGTTAGCCCCCACCAAAACTGAGGCTGTAGTTCTGACAAGGAAAAACAAATATGACAACCCAGAGCTTCTGGTCGAAGGACACGTAATTCCTATCAAACAATCAATGCGATACCTCGGTGTTGAGATCGACACTCGGCTCTCTTTCACCAAACACATACAACAGGCCTCCCGCAAGGCTACCGACTCAGCGACAGCCATCGGACGTCTGATGCCTAACGTAGGTGGTCCGGCCCAGGCAAAACGCGCTCTGCTGGGGTCGGTCACCAACAGCAAGCTGCTCTACGCATCCCCGACATGGGCAAAAACAGGCGTTAAGACCGCGAAAAACCGGCAAGCAATGGCCAGAGCGCAGAGGACCACTGCCCTCAGGACAATCCGGTCCTACCGAACGGTATCCGGCGAAGCGTCATCGGTACTCGCGTCCATGATCCCAGCCGACCTCCTCGCCCACGAACGGGCCAGAGTGAGGACTCGGAGAGAGGACGGAGAACCTCTAACACCGGCCACAATCAAAAGAGAAGAGAGGACAATCTCCATACGAGCTTGGCAAGCGAGATGGGATCGGGCTGCAACGACACCGGACGCCGTCGGCCGCAAATGGACCCACAGGCTAATACCAAACCTCGCTCGATGGCTAGCTAAGCCCACGCTGGTGCTGACGTACCACCTCACCCAGGCGCTGTCGGGACACGGGTGCTTCCGCAGTTACCTGGCAAAAAGAGATCGGGCTGAGGACAGCTATTGCGGCTACTGTATGGACCCTGACGACACGGCCGAGCACACGGTGTTTGCCTGTCCAAGGTGGCTTGACGACCGAGCCCGGCTAACGGACATATTGAGGAGACCCCCAAACGCTGGCGACGTGGAAGATATCCTGTGCGGTCCCTGCCCGGCCGACCTGCCAGACGATACAGAATCTCGGCGCAGAGTCCTCGCTCAGTTTGCGATCAATCGACGGGAGTTCACAGCCATGTGCGAGTCGATCCTGTCGACGAAAGAAGCCGACGAGCGCGAAGAGCAGGCGCACCGATGACCGGCCACCCCCGGGACCAACGATGAAGAACGGTCTGATTCCCCACGGTTCGCGGAATCGCGAAATGTCGGAGGTGTCACCGACCACGTTCTTCATCCCCCCCACTTGTGACACCACGGGAGGGATGACGATCACCGCATCGTAAGGACGAAGAAGACCATACGGATAAGTACGAGACTGCTAGGGCGGCGGACTCCGGTCGGCCCGCCAAAAGACGAACATCCCACCAATTTGTAAATTGTTATGTTATGTCATGTATAAAGGGGGGTAAGTCGGGGAATTGTCCCGTCTACCCCCCACGTATGTATATATATTGTTGTTTACTTCAATAAACGACGGCGGCGTCGCGGAAGTAATGCGCAAGCAATTCCCGCGGCGCCGTCGGTTCAAAACTGGAAAAAAAAAAAAAAAAAAAAAAAAGGTAATGACGAAAAAAGTCGATACAACTTTTAAAGTAAAAATAAAATACCTAAGTATAATAAGTCGAATTAGGGCCCTTTCACATGGACGCGTATGAATACGCGTCCATGTGAAACGGGCCTTAGGACGATAAAAAAAAAATTCAGTCCTAAGGCACGCACCGCTCCCACCCCATATTATGTTTTATACAGGAAAATAGCGTACTGTTTTCACGCTCAGATTACGGGGGAGTCCAGGGGGGCCATGCCCCCCGGGCCTCGATAGTTAGAATTTATTTAGGGGCCTCAGATTTATCCATTAATTTTTTCGTTATATGCTATAACGCTGCGTAAATCACCTAAAAAATAATCGATGATTATGTAGCGGTGGTAAATGCTTGTAAATTATAATTTAAAAATAAAATAATATATTATTCATCATTTATTGCTATGTTCCTAATATCTATATATTTATTATAACAGGTGCCTAATATTAAATAATATTAACATATACATTATTATTTTTTTTTTTCGTACAGGGGCCTCGTTTAAAACTTTGGCCCCTGGGCCTCAAAATGTCTTAATCCGGGCTTGACTGTTTTAATACATATTTTAATATTACACGGCAATACATATATAGATCGTATACAGGTAGCTATTGTACTTCCGGTCAACGTCCTACCTTTTCCATCCCTCGCCGATCGCGGTCAAGAGGTTCGACTGCTACCGCGGCGGAAGTACCTATGTCATTCTCGTCCACACGCGTTATGTCTACAAATCGTAAATATAATATTATATTATTGTTTACGAGTATACACAACACAAGACTTTTCTACGCACGACTTTGCGTATAGCGCCATGCCCATGCGGTTCGTCTCGGATGATGAAATACCCTAAAAATGTGTTTTCCAGGCGTATATAATACTATATTTTACTTAATTTTACTTTTTTACTTTTATTTTTTGGTTTTCTTCTCGATGCTTATTTGGTCAAGCGTTTGCAGTTTGTTTAATGAAATTTGTTTTCACCAAAATAGTCAGCTATAGATCGCAAGCAATCATCTGCAGCAGTTGTACATAATAATATATAGGTACCTACTTCATATCGTTACTATTATTTGGGTAATTGAATACCTATCACTGCAATCTGTTGTTGTAGCGCAGTGTTCATATCGACAATAATAATATATTATAATTATATATAGGTATATTATATTATGTACAGTGCATATACCTATTGCGCACCCATAAAATACCAACGGTTTACCTATATGCTCGCCCCAAGGTTAGATAAACAAGACATTTTAATATTGTAACGTTATTGTTGGGAAAAAAATGTGACAAGAATGTCTACAACGCGCACGATACCCGTGTAGTATAGTACCATTATAATATAATATATTTATATATGTTATACATTGTCACTACCTACTCATCGAAGATTATCATTAGGTTCGGGTGTTTGATTTTTTTAATCTTTCTGTTTATCCGTCAGTTTTCCACGATGTACCTACGGTCAAAAATATATTACGTATTGTTATAATGTGATGTTAAACATTGACGTGTGCTGCTTTCTTTATGTCTTTCTACGTCAAATAAATGACATTTTTATGGAATTAAACGCAGTCCGCACGTCTATAATATCGATTTCAGTCTCTCTTTCAAAAGTGTTGTTTATAACTTTTTTTGCGCCTCAAAAAGAAAACGAATTCAAATATATAGAGTGATTCAGCAAGCATGTTCACCCACAATGATTTCTTTTGTTATTGAATTTATTGAAATCCTGATTTTTGGAACTTTAAAATATGTTTGTTATGGCTATATTTCATAGATTTTTTTGATACAATTTAATGATTATTGTACATTTACGATACCAACTTCTTTTTTCAAATAAAAATTGTCCTATATTCCTGTACATTGTTAAGCAGATGATTTTTTTTTTAAAAATGTTGTTGTATTTAAATTGAAATTCGAATGAGTAGTTTTTGAGTTAATTAACTTTATATACTACGAATAATAGGTCCATGTAATCGTTGATTTGAAAGATGCTAGCAGATATGGTGATTTGAAAACTAAGCCGTTAATATAAATTCGTAAACATTATGTAATTTGTAAAAATATCAGAGAATTATTAATACTAGTTTCAATATAACGTAGCGAAAACATTTTGGAAGTCTGTTATTCTCTTAGTATATAGCATATAGCATTTAGTATTTAGATAGGTTCATTATGAAAATGTTCAAATATCATCTTTTTTGTAATTTACAGTAAAAATAGGTTAATTTTCATTTTAAAAAGAAAATTGTATCACCACAGGGTGTTCCTAAAATATAGTAGGTCTTACGTACAAAATCTAAATAATCGTGAATATGGTCTTTATCATTACTATTACTTAAAATTCCAAAAATCAAAATTTGTAAATTAATCATTGAAGGGAAGGGTGAGGAAAATACGGATGATCACGCTTGATGAATCCTACACATTATAAGGCCTATTCATCTCGGAATACATTGCTCACGATTATCACTACGTGCATTATTCGGTTTTAAGTGCGACTATAGAGTGCGCGGGGTAGTGTATGCATATGCACCAGCAATATTATAATGTTATACTGTCGACCGTGTCGCACATACATATTATTGGATACCGATCGTGTTAAAGCTCTCGTACGCTCGCCATAATAAACAATCAAATAACTGATCACTTAATATCAACTACCACATAAAAGGTTCGACGGGTCCATCGAAGGAGAAATCATGGTAATAATTACCAGTCGTCATCGATGCGTTCCTCGTGCAGAGTTTACCGAATCGCGGCGTGTACAATATGATGTACCGAGACTATTATAATATAATACTATCGTTTAGTATATATAATATAAGAGATACAGAAAACGCGAAGGGAAAATGGAAATCCGAGGAAATGAATTACCGCCGCGCAGGAAAAATTTAATGAGTTCGCGAAAAACGCCGAAGATATACGGTTTTGTTGGGGGGTAGGAGAGGAAAAAAACGAGAAAAAAAGTTTTTTCAATAAGACGGAAACATTTCACTTTTAGGCCATGATAATATTTTAATGGAAACGGCGTTTCCGTTACTTTAATTAAAGATGTTACTGCCTATTACGCTGCCGTTGCTTCACGAACGCGTACCATTAAACAGTGATAATAATAAACGAACGCGCGTCATCGCCCACAGTAGCAGGTATACCTACTAACCTGCGATATACCTCCCAAATAATTCTATAAAATTATAAAATATATATTACTCCAAGACACTTGAGATTCCTTCGGTTTTAAATTGCGTAATAATTATTATGTAATGGGACGTACAAATACGTATACAATAATTAATAACGCCGGTACGTTTTTTTTTTTTTATAATTGTCATAGTTATATTTATATATTAAGTTTGACTAAATTACGTAATTTTTAGGAGTTTAAAATACAAATTTAATCGTTCGCACTCAAACTATACTGCACCTGTTTGCACTGTGTATATCCTCGCTCCGTCAAAGTGATCGGCTTCGGCTCGATAACACTGTCCACGTATCTGAGAACTCTTCCTGAACTCGGCATAACATTTTATTACATTCGCGGTGTTGATAGGTAAAATATTTTGGTAGATAATTATTATTATTATATATGGATGGCGTGCTAAACCTTTGACAATTTAATTATTATTTTTATTAAGTGTATATTTGTTCATGTTTTAAATTTCAAAACTTGACATAAATTTGAATTTAACAGATATCGAACTCGACTAAAAATTGTACCTAACCCCTATATATAAGTGGAAGGGGTCAAGATCGACGAGTACCACACTATCACTGTCTTGTTGAAGAACAAATAAAAATAAAAATTGAATATGAAATGTAACTGTTGAGAAATCAGGTGAAATCAAAACTTAAATGCTAAGGAAAAACAACATAGGTATAAAGGGCGGTAAAATTCTAAACACGCCACGGAAAATTGCACATAATATTCTCTTAACATATTTTATACGGTGTACTCGGTATATTGTTACGAAAAATAAAAACAGTAGGTATGTAATATGAAGGTACCTACTTTTAAATAATATTATATTTGTTTGTTTTGAAAACGGATGGTCTTGTTCACCATGTGTAATACTACTTTATAGGGAAGAATTTCATTTTTTTTTTTTCATCTACATAACTACGTTTCTGTGTTTTTCATTCCAAAGTCGACCTGCAAGGCCCTTAGAGTGTATAGTTTACAAGTTCAATATAATAAGCACGATAGATGTAGACGGCGTTCGTGCGTATATTATATATATACGAATCTTTAAGATGTAATTTTGTCAAAGTTTATAAAGTACTCGGGTTAACAAACTTGACAAGCACTTCTAGAACTTCTTGTCTCATTGGAATCAGGGCTCCCTGCAGGGTGGTGGTAGGGGAGTGGGGGAGCGAGTATATGATGAGACACAGCGTCAATCGTTCCATTTTTCTCTTTTACTATAGTCAAATTATAAAAATATCCATCTACATCATCGTGATTCATGCAGATTTGTTTGTTTGCTGCAATTCTTTTTTGTGAGCTTTTAATAATTTCCGTCCGTTGTACACAATATTTTCATTTCGCCTTCAGAACGACGTCACACGATCGATTTTCGTCGTCACAGAATTAATTGCGCGTGTTTTCGTACTACAACAATTCCCAGAAATTTTTTATTACAATAACGCGAGTCACGTCATATCAAACGGTTAAGTACAATAATATATAACTGACATTAAACATATCGAGAAACGAAGCCGATATTAATGACAGCTTAAAATTAGTCAGCCTGCAAACCCTTCGGAGGAATTAGGACTCTCAAGATTTTCAACAGCAGTTTACCCTCGCGTTGCCGTCTTTCCTAGGGGATTTATATATACCCTCAAAACGTCATGTTTAATTTGAGTCCAAACCACCAAATTGGTAGTATTACGCGCGTCTCGTCGAAAAATACGTTTCGATGCATCTTTAATATTATGCAAACAATTAAAAGGGAGTGCTTCGATTAAACTAATTGAATTCGGGACGAAGATGGAAGTATAAACGACATTAACGTTTGAAAATCAAGACGGTTTAAGGCATCCGAGACGGCAGAACGAGTGTAATATACACAATAATATTATATTAATACAATATATTGTGATCTCTCGGTTTTTAGTCGGAAGCGGTAATAATAAATAATATTGGAAGAAAACGTTTCTTTTCGAACGTCATCTGCTGCACTGCAGTTTAATATTTTTCACTTTCCGTAATTCTTAGCAATAAAACAGCGTCTGAAGTAGGTGAGTACTACTTTTACTACTCGTAATATAATCCACAGAATATAGATGAAATAGATGGGTAATAATATCATCTATTCTGTGATAGAATATTATATTATTAGATCGCAGTTTTAAACGGAAAACGTCATTGGCGAAATCGAAATCGAAATAATATAATATATTATAATGTATAGGTAACAACTGACGGTAAAATACACAGTTAATATCTATCATATTATTATTATTATTATTATTTAAGATAAGTGCTCGCGACTATCCGTCACGGATCAGGCCCCGGGCACAATTGATGTTTAATTAGCATGGGCAGTTTTTTAGTTTTTCATTCGAACCGTCTCCCCACCCTCCCACCATTCATCGATAGTAAATAATTTTTATTCATCATTATTGTCAGTCGGGAATATTTGCGTTTAAGTTCGTGCTCGTTTTATGTTATTCCCTCTGATGCGCGTCCCCACGCTGCTGCAGCCTATAAGCGTATCCGTTGTCACCGTATACCAATCCGGATCGCGTGTATACACACGCTAATGATACACATTCGGAGTATTAGACGCACGCGGCTTACACCGGTTTTTCATGTCTAATATTTTTTTTTAGTTTTTTTACTCTCTGGCCACCTATTATATAGCCATATTACTATATTAATATACATTGCGTAATAGTATACAGCTGTGTGTATGTGTGATATCAGCTCTCTCGTTATTCGACCGATTTTTCGCGGTGCGTGGCTGTATTTCGAATGGTATAGGTACTATTTAATATAACGAACAACATTTAGTAATAAAATCATAATAATATTAAGTATATTATTATTATGTAGGTACTACACTCTGCCGGAGTCGTATTACAGTTGTCCGCGCCGGAAAAATTGCATTCGAATCCCACTCACGACTCGTCCTACCTTTACCTAATACATCATCACTGCAGTCTATACTTCTATAGCAGTAAATGCATCTGCAAATCGGTCCTAGGATAATGCAACGACGTGTGGTGCACATATAGATTATTTACCTGGACTATATTATTATTAATCGCTGAAGGTCACCGGGTTGTGCACCATATTATATGTGTATATATTATACACGCCATTAGAGGTTTACACGGCGTTATTATATGTATGTATAATTTTTTTTTTTTAAGTACCTACACCGTATGTTTAAAAAAATCTATGGTATAATGTATAATGTGTGTAATACGGCCAGTTGATTAAAAATCGTTAGATTTCTCGAGTACATTAGATATGGATATCTAATAATGTTATAAAACATTATATTATTATACACCCGTACCCATAGTTGAATATTAGGTATATACGGTACAATCATGACACGACGATGATTATCGTTCGAGTTCGTTTACGCATGATATGTATGTATAAAAAATACTACCTCTGAACGGCGTTTGTTGTTGGAACAAAAATATAAAAAAATGGCATGTTCAATGCATATTAGGTACATAATAATAATATAAATCGTCGAAAAGTTGTGACGACAAACCAGTCAGGAGCACCGCGACTTTATTATTGCTACTATATTATATTATTATATCAATATGTATAATGATATTAATATAATATAATGTGTACACGTATTTTACGAACATATTATCATAATAATATTATATGTCAGCCATTTCGTTGATACTCGAAAATCTATTTACTATAATATAATAATGTTTTATTATATGTGTGTGTAAGTTAGGTAGGTATATGTTGGTAATTATATCGCTGGCTAAACTTCTGCAGCGTTCGATAGGGCCAAATTCAACAATTCGATGGACGATCAAATTCCACAAGTTCGAGACGAGCTCACGATGACGTTTAGGTACAGGTAAAACTAATGCTTAATAATAATAGTATTCTTATATTATTATTATGACGTATGAAAACGGATTTTCAAACGGAAAGGTTTGTGCGTGTTTTTTATTCTCCTCGCTGTAGTTTCATATTATATTGTTATCACCCGCAGTACTAGAGAACTCGTTGCTACGTCGTTTGATTCAAAGATTAAAGATTCGTTTAATTAATATAAGAACATTATTCAGAAATGTACCAGCCGACCGTTGTTCCATTTTCATATATACATACTCAATCTGGACCGTAATCACTTTAACGACGTAGATGATATATTATCCCATACATGTTATTCCAAATTAGAATAATAATTTTAATTTTAACAATTATTAACATTTCACTGTCGAATGTGATTTGACTTTAAATATTTATTTTTTGTTGTTATTATTCAAATGTGTTAAATAATTCGTAATCATTAATAACAAATTCGTGAATATAAATATTTAATTAATAAATTAACTTTATAAAGCTCCGAAGAAATGTAATTATAACTTTTTAATTAAATTGATAAACATAAAATAATCAACTAAATTATGCAATATTAATTATTGAAATTAACTAGGTGTATAAAAAAAATTTAAACAAAAAACTTTTCAATAAGTAACAAAAACATTTAATAGTTATTACTTACAAAAATCCAAAAAAATCGTATAAAAAATATTAATTCAACTAAATATATATCTATTTTACATATGAGTGTTTGGGTAAACTGACGCTATAACATGTTCAATAAAAAAATATGATGTACGTACAAACTATGAAACGTAATAATTTTATTGTAAAAACACTTTGGTCTATTATAAGTGTATCGAAAGAAAAATATTCAAAAAACGAGTGTATATTAGGTACTCATACATTAGTATTGTATATTTTTTTAAATCATAATTAAATATTATGTTTTTATTTTAATGACAAATTAAATAAATTAAAAATCCCAATAATCATAACTCATGAAATGGTTTGAATATTATTTAACAGAAAAATGACTAGGTATATAGAACAACGTATTATGTTCTACGGGTTAAAAGTTAATATAATGATGAATATTTATCTTAATAGCTATAACATCCTAACGATAACAATGTATTTTTCAGTCAATTAAAGGCTCGCAGAGGCATTTAATTAATAAAAATATTTTTTAAATAAACGTACCAAATAACCATGCGTATAACATCTGTACATCAGCTACGTTCTTGTTTCACATTACAATATGTGTAATATTAAAATAATATAAAGGTAGATAGGTAAAACCCCGTGCTATAATATATTCGAATATGCGTTACTGGTATGCGTAATAATTCGTCATTTTGCAACTTAAAAGTTTCGATATCCAGCAAAGTATTTTTATAAATTTGGTAAGTTTCAACTTTATACTTTTATCGAATCTCGTTATTTTAAATCCGGTATAATAAATCCGACAGGAAGTTCGGATGAAACGTATTTATTTTCTTTTTTTTTGTACCTACTCCAATCGTTTGACGTGTATTATATATGTACATTTCGATTTAGTTTAATCAAGTAACTCAAGTTTATCTATCTCTTTTTTCCTTTTTCTTTTTAACTCAACGGAATTTGCACTCTATACCTGCGAATCTTTTGGAAACCGTTGTTGGTCTGACGCTGTTTTGTTCCACATTTAAACGGTTTGGTTATTATTACTATTATTATATTTTTATGACGCAATTCCACGTGGGCGCTTGCACACACACGTCGGTATTTTGGCATGTCGTCATAGTTCATCGATACGGTTTTTGACGAAAAGAGAACAAACTGCCGTCGTATAATAATATTATGGTCCCATTACACGATCTGTGTATTATAATATTATTCAATATTTGAATTAAATAATAATATGTTTTCGTTAAATTAACGTCGTCATTGTTGTATATATAGGTAAAGGTACCTACAATAAGACACTACGGGATAGTTGGCTACGGTCGTTGGAGACACGCGGCTATCGATAAAACGAAATGCCTAACAATGAACCCTTGTTCGAAAAAAACACGTTAAAATACGTATTTACGACCCTCTGTATACTGCACCGCACGCGACGA
Organism: Acyrthosiphon pisum; assembly: GCF_005508785.2. NCBI lineage: Eukaryota > Metazoa > Arthropoda > Insecta > Hemiptera > Aphididae > Acyrthosiphon > Acyrthosiphon pisum. The sequence continues at coordinate 117,478,872 of NC_042495.1, forward strand.
GTCCAGTGCAGGGTTGTCGTTTGCAGCCGATTTCACGGTGTATCGAACACGAGCGATCCGGGTCTGAATATATTATAATATACGTTTTAATATCGTCAATTGATTTTTCCAATATTTATACCGCAAGTGTATTATACGGTGCGCTGACACAGGATCATCCTCCATGCCACAATATAGTTCTGCATTATATTATAAATAATATATAACATGACTGATAGTATATACGTTTGTGTCATATACTGCGCGGGTATTGTCAGAAACCGGAAGGCACGTCATCCCGTCCATCCAATTAGTGCGTTTCCTGTAGTCACGTTGTTGCGGGCCCGGCTTCGAGTGCCAGGCTTCGAATGCCATTCAGTGGCGAAATTTGGGAGGACGAGGTGGACATTTGCCCTCGTCTAATTTTAAAAGCAGTCCGACGGGTCAGCGAGATGTCTGCACTCTGCTTAACTTGCGTTATATTATACAGTCTATCCCCCTTAAATCAGAGACACGCAAAAGTTACAAGGAGGATACAGACTTTATTTTATTTTTATTCAAGGGTTGGTTACGCTACTGCGTGCATTGTCCATTCATCCACGTACATAGTACAATATCGTATTTAAGTACCAATAAACTTACGAGTTACATATAATCTATGTTTATAGTGTATCTGTGTATACACACTCTGATGACGACGACGACGACGACGACGATGACGTCACTCGCGGGGTAGACAAAAATCCCTTCGTTGTTCAACCGAATTTTTTTTTTGAAATTCCGAACAAACGGTTCGTTACCGTTGGCAGCATTACAACTCGCTGTATTTTTAAATCGTTAACGAAAAAAATAAAAAAAAATAACAACGCACATTTTTTGGTGTTTCCCGCTCGTATGTACAGAAAACGCCCCCACACGTTTATTCCTTGCACCGACAAGAAAGAAAAATATAGCTTTTATTTGCAAAGGCCAATGCTCAATATGATCTGTATAATGCACTGGATGAACCGAGAAGTCAATTTCGAAACCTGACGGAGGGTTCTATACCAAGAGAAACAAATCGTACCCGGCTTGACTTTCGCGCACTTAACAATATAAGTACAACGCATGGTTCGGTACGGTTAGGTTAGGTTAATGTAATATATTATTATGTTGAAGTTTTCCCGGTTACGTAAACGGCGGCGGTAACTTACAAACACAAACAACTATATTGTACCGTGATTATAAACGTCGTGGTGTTTGGATTCAATGCGAATTGTGCTTCGACGGACTTTTGCCGACCTGGCTGTAGTAGGTATAGACGTTTAGTATATAATAGGCATAACGAAGGGTTAGATCGGCGAAGAAACGTTCATTAAAATGTCTTATACGAAACTATAACGCCGTTCGCAAGAGCGCACTAATAATCAATAGTATTATATTATGACAATTGCGAATTGCAATAACAGTTATTGTACTCGTTTATCGCTCGATTATTTTATTCGGTCTCTCTAATAATCGCACCTGTACAATGAGTTTTATTATGTTTGCCGTAATACCTACTCGGCAGCTATATATTATATCGAAATATTATCATAGGGTTTACCTCCTTCCTTCCGCTGTATAGAGGAACACAACTAATTGAACGCCATCGGCACATGATAAAACATGCAGGAAATGTGAAAGAAATGAGAAAAAAATAAAAACGCGTGCGCGTCAATATTTCGTATTCGGTTTTATCGCGTCAACGGATCTCTCTATTATTATTATTAATTTCCTTGCACTATTTCTCAAACAGTATTATAATGCTGTTATCGTTATCACACCAAAGACACATTCTTCAACGCTAATAATACATTATATAGGTACAATGAGTACACATTATATTGTACGTACATTTCGTCATTTAGGCTCATTACTACAAACAGCGTGCGTGTGGACGTTGTGTGTGTGTATGATACACGGGTCACGGTCATCGTACATGGTTTTCGTTCGGTTTTATTTGATGTTTTTAAATTATGCGCGAGACGACTCAACCCATGCACTTTCGACCGGACCGCAAATCGATACACCCCCCGCGAAAAGTCGGACGGGGCTCGGTTTTTTTTTACCATTTATTATTATTTATTTTTCGTCACCGTCGTGTTCTGGCAACGCCAAAGGGTGAACGAAAACATCCCAGAAAAAAATAAAATAATGATAACACATTAATATTGTATAACTCACGTCATCGAGTGATGACAACAACAATAATATAGTACATTATATTATTATTGTATACAAACTGTCTCGGCGGCGGTGCATTACCCTCACAGACGAGAGTCACCGCCGCCTCAACCTGCACTCCGCACCGGGACAACGGGGTAAACGGTGGCGGAGGCAGGCCGACTAGCGCCGGGTGTGATGGGCGCAGAGGCCGTGCCGGATGGCTAGGAGGGTTGACGTGGATAGGTGGCGGGTCGGTGGCGTGTCGAGGGCCGGTGGCGCACGCCGCGGCGTATACGTATTTAAACGGATTTTCAAAGAAATCGGAAAACCCACCGACGACCGCGGGGGCGGTTACCCCGCCGGCGACCTTCATGCGGGGGGTGGCGAATGGGGGAGTGATTCGTCGGGGGAGGTGTCCGAGGGGAAAGTGCGGAGAAGGATTAGGGGTGGCGCGCGCGCAGGTACTGCACCTACGCGTGTGTATGGTATATATATATATATATATAAATGCACTATATACTTTGTATATATATGTATACGTAGTGTGTGTCGCGTGACGCCGATATCCCACCGGCCACCACCGGCTGACGACGGCCAACTGCTCGTGAGATATTATACTTACGGTACTTTCGATATTTATGTTTACATCTGTAATACACCCCTGCTATATTATAATAATACTTGACTTACCCAGGGTCGTTGGGCACCTCCGCGGCCACGGTAACTGCGTCCTGTGTGCTCTGCGATTCCATCGTTCAGACGATATAATGCGATAACGATAATAACTCACGCGTGCGCGCTCGTGTGTGTGTGTGTGTTCGTGTGTTAACTTTTGGCGACGACCGAACGAAGGGATGAAGCGCGATAAGTGTGTCGTGGGCGAGTGTGTGTCGTGTCCGACGTGTGTAATATATATATATATACGCGAACTAGCCGGTTGATATTACTTTATATTTGCAGTAGGTATACGCACACTGCTGCTGCACAGTTCACGTGCGTTTCGATTTTTATTCGATCGGACGGCGGCGGCGAAAGCGAATGGCGCGAATACGACCGGCGGACAGAGCGAACGGATTGATTTCGAAAAAAAACTAAAATACAAATAATTTATTTTCGTTGTAAATTTGAACGACTCGACCGGCGCGAGAGAGACACCTCTGCGGAGAGTAACACCCGTGTACGATAAATATTAAAATATAGAGAGAGATACACACACAGGCGCCGAGAGACGGAAACGGAGAGACAGACAGATAATATAAACACGCGCACACACAATTATATTATATATTATAATAATATGTAACACGAAATTGAATACGAATTTGTTGTTCACGTGGTGTCCGTTGCGGTGGTGGTTAACCCGGCAGCGATGACGGCGACGGTAGCGGCAGCGGTGGTGTCGTCGGCGATTGACACGACCGGCGTCGTAACGATGATGTACACTCGATTTTTTACAACAAAAGTCAATTCTCTATTGATGACACGGCGATTATTAAAGGTGGTGTATAAAAATATATATATACATATATATATATATATATATATATATATTATTACGTGATTTTGGGTGGTTGTTGTTGTTGTTGTTGTTGTTGCTGTATATAATATATATATATTATAATAATAATAATATATATGTATATATATACACGTATAAAATATAATATATATATATATATATTTTGTTCCTGCAAACTACGACTAACCACTACTGGTGGGAGGTGTGCTTTTTTGGCGCACACGGTATACTCCCGAGCGTTCGCGCTAAACGGATATGTTCGACTGAACGGTGCGGCGAGTGACTGGGACCGTCGCCGTCGCCGCCGCCGCCACCGCCGCCGGTTGCCGCGCGCCATGACCGCGGGGTGATGAGGAATGGCGGCGGCGGCGGAGGGGACCCACTGCCGCCGCCGCCCGTCGGCGTGGGGAGCGCGTGTGTGCGCGCGTGTGTGCGTGTACGACAGCGTATTTTTGTCACGGTGTGCGTGCTTGCCCGCGTCAGTGTGCGTGCCGTCGTGTGGTGCGCGCGCGCGCGCGACGGCGGCGGATGCGTTCGCACAGGAAACGCGCACGGGCGAGCGAGCGCGTGCGCCCGACCCGCCGCAGTCGTCGTCGCCCGTCCCGCCGCCGCCGCCTTAATGAGTATGCAACCAAAACGGCACACGAGTCGATATTATATTATAATATTATTATAATACAGCACATGCAACCCTATCTGTCCGCCGAGTTTGTCGGCACTCGGACCAACCCTCCTCCCCCACCAACACCGCTAAATCCCCCGAACGACCACCCCCTCCCTAAAAGCGCAACTTTTCATATTGACTGGCATTTTTACTCTTCGAGAGATACCTCCTACGAGTGGAAATTTTGATTTCAAAAATCGCGATAAATAAATACGCGCTTTTTTCCTGCAGGGAAAGTCTAACGTATTATAACCTTATTCAAATGACAATAATACTAATATATCTGATTAGTGGTTACTACATCAATTATTATTTTGAAAATCATTCGCAGTAATTTCAATACAATATTTGGCGTCTCGGGATTTTAAAATAATCACAAGGCTGTACCCGCGTCTAAGAAAATGTTAGGTTAGGAAGTTTAGAACCGACTTAAGTCCGGCTGATTACGTGAGGGGCACGCATATTTTATCGAATAATAATAATATGATCAAGATTGTGATATCCCATAACCTCTCTGCCGATGGTGGTAATAAGTAATAACCGGTGAAGAAAACGTTTTAAAAACGATGTCAAATGTCAACTATTTCGAAAACGACCGAAGAAAAAACCCGAAAAGATTATCGTCCGTGCGTGTTAATGAAAAAATGATTAGTATGTGTTAAATTTTTCAAACTTAATATTGTAATCATTTCCGTGCACAGCTCAAATATAATAGATATTAAATATACGATTAATCGATCGTAATTATTATTATTACTTATATTACATATTAATATATTATTATAGCGTAAACCGAACGCTGATCGATATATAGTTAATAGTTGTGTATATATAGGTATATTGCGTTATATTGTGTCGGCGGATGAACCAACTTGGAGGGCGAATAATTCGATTATTGGAAAAATATTATATATCTACGTTATTAAAGACATTTGCGAGAGTTGATAATCTAACCGCAGCGGATGAAACTTTGACGAAAAGTAATTATTGTTCTTTAACCGTAAATTTTAAAGTGATGCTGTGAAGCAGTTATTACTTCGATGTGTAATTTAGATGCTCATATTATTATAGGTGACGAAGTTTAACCTACCAATAACATTGTTTTTTAAAACGATTTTAATACCCGCGTAATACGTATTATTTATAATCGTTTTATTATTTCACTTGTGATTTGTATAAATAGAGACGATTATTAATTGCAACAATAATAATTAATATGTTATTATGAAAAAAATTCTCAAACAATTATTTGCAAATGATAATTCTTATACAACAAAAATATCGAATAACCTAAAGTTATAATTCACATTTCGTAAAAATAATCACTACTATAATAATATGTATTATTGTGATGTTTTTAATTTATAAATCATTTAGTTTTATAAATATTGCAAAATCAAAAATCTAACGGATTCGGAGAAACTTTGGTAAAACATTCAAAATCCAATAGAACTATGAAACGAGTACGCGGGTATATAGCTGTAAAATATATGGTATTGATATGGAAACAATTTACGCACTTATTATTTTAATATTCTAAACGTGACAAATATTTTTAATAGGTACTGTGATATCATCGGAAAGAAATAAAAAAAAATTACTATTTCGAAAAACCGTTTAAATTTTTATCGTCGAACGTTCGCAATCCGAGATCTTTTCTAATCGTATTCGTTACATAACGATTTCATACGCACTTTAAATTAATGTTTTTTAATCTCCAGTATAGGTACTGAAGGTGCCGCCGATTAGTCTTGTGCCACTCTCTTGTCTTGAATTAAATTTTTGCACTTTACAACACTCGCCTATTGTTAATTGACCATGTTAAAAATATTGTTTTAAAAGAAATTATCAGTAACTTTTGCAGCGTAAACCGAGTAAGTAGGTGGGAGCCGACCGGGAGGTACCTATATCCCTCGTGATATTTTTACACATCGTCTGTCCCAGCCAGATCTTATAATTTTGATAAACTATACCCACACGTAAACTTTTGTCAAGAAATCATTAATTTTAACTTTTTAGACGTCTCTGCAGGTCTTAATTTATTAGTTCCAACTTTGAACTAATATTCATTAATCTAGTAATATATATATACTATATACATTATACACCTATTATAAGTAATAAGTATATGATAAATATGCATAACGTATGTAATAGGACGCATATTGTCACAGTCGAGCACTGCGAAATAAACCGAAACGCAAAAATCAGTATAAGTACCACGTGACGCGTGTCTGCATGTATATTATAATGGTAATAATATTAGAGGCGTCTTTTCAGCAAAATGCGAAAGTAAGTATACTCACAAAATTATTTTTTTCCATTTTCACATCGGAAATGATAGATTTGCGCGCTATTTAAATACATGTGGCTATATACATAATATTAATACATCGTATATTATATGCTCTTAGTTTTCGTTCAAAAGAATAATTTAATATAATATATATATTACACATTTTGTTTGTCCGTGACGCGAGTATTATATATATTTATAATATATTATTACGTCTATTCAAAATGTTGATGTACAATTCAAATAAATAATAATCTCGAGCTGCGCTAAACTTAGCCGGGTGAAGAATTGCTATCCGTGTATATAATAGTGATTCGGCAATCAGTACAAAAGGTTTCCGTTCATATATACCGGACATTTATCAGAGATTCCGAAATTTTCTACGAGACGTCTTGACAGAAGTCTCGGGTTATGACGGGATTTATGAGGGTTAAGTGCACTTTTATAGAGCTTCGATATCCCCCCCCCCCGCGCCGTGCCGCGCGCGCACCAAAAATACTTTATATTCGTTCTAACAATCAAACTAAACTTGTAAACTAGTTCGATCCCACTAAAAGAAAAAAAAAATTTCAAACAGTACATACATACTTGTATCGAATGGCGGCGGCTAGCGTGTGTAGCGGCGGTGTGATAGATATATATTATATTATATACACGACATATATACGCATATTATATATGTAAACGTTTGTAGCCAAACTTTTTTTACGAGCTAAAAGCTTCTGTATTATTTACATATAATACATATATCCACACAGAGACTAAATAAAGTAATATAAACGTATATAATATATATATGCTGTGACTCAGAGGTGTATTGTTACAAAATAGTCTACTATTATATTATAATATAGGAATAATATATTATAATTATATATTATATTATTTTATATTGCGGAATTTGTAAGACCTCGCCGCAGATGTGAATTATTTCTATCATAATAAATCGTCAAGACACCGTGAACCTATCACATACAACGGCCATGGTACTATATATTATATTTATATACCTTATACACCTACCGTGTCTAAAACCGTTGACTATTAAGGGTAAAATTATTTCCCCGGCATAATAATGTAAATGTTATATACCTCGTTCGCGTACTCGCGTAACCCAATGAAATATTTAAAAAATAAAAAAATGAATATCAAACCGTCGAGAGTATATTTTATTTAATTAAGTTATATTATTATTATGTCCGTAGAAACATTTTCCTTCAAAATTAATATCGTCGGTACTGCAGCATTTGTATATAATTATTGTAAACAATAATAGGCACATTGTACGCCTTTTTATCGTCCGATCTCGTAACATTTATATATATGAATTTTATATATGTATGGTTATACGCTGAAAATTATAAAATGGCGCATATATCCGGTGCAAGGATGGGTGGGCAAAATTGGGGCGTTTTTCTCCCCCCGAGAACGTTTTTTTAATTTTTTATATACCATTACTTACAACATTAATGTTTTAGCTAATACTCAGCATAATATATATATCAATAATAATATGTTAATTGTATTGCCATGAAAGATAAATTATGAGAATTAAATATTAATTAATTTAAACGGAAAAGCCTTTTTTTCAATTCGATGTATAGGACTTGGATTTTGTATCGTTTCCGAGGTGAGATTATGCTTTATAATATAATATCTAATCACCGGTACCGAAAATAGCACTTAAATACTACATTTCCGATACGAAAAAACTATATAATTTAATGTCTACAAATATGAAACATACCTACAATACAATTTTCAAACTATTCGCGACACACGATAACTGAATATAAAAGTTTATTCGTCGAATTTTAATCAACGTGCGTTTCGCTTACTACTATACTATTCGCATATATACACGCGCATGAATGAATATAATATAACGAAGGAAACAATTTTTTCTTATTATTATTATTTTTGTAACGAGAGGAGAAACCACTCAATAATTGCATCGTCTATACCTACATCCGCATGAAATGAAAAAACAAAAAACTAAAAAAACTTAACAAAAATAAAAAGTTTTTGCAAGTTTACCCCAACGCGGCTACGTGTATACTCGACTGCAGCATGAATTCATAAGGGTATCAATAATTTAGCATGCAATTTGATGTTAACCCGAGAAATGCATTGAATTTAGAAATTGAATTTACATCCCAAAGAGGAAAGAACAAATAACGCGAAAGTTTGTACATAAATGTTGTAAACAAATTTGTTCGAAATTACATTTATAGCGGAAACATAAATTGACCTGTCGATGGCACAAGATTCAAAAGTTTCGCTATGAGGTTATTTATTTCTCTTGTAAACGTATTTTTGAGACGGTGAACTCCGTAGAGAATTTTATTTTATTTTTTCGTTAGTTTTTTCCAGCAGTGTTCAATTACAAAATATATGCATGTATTTATTTTATTTTTTTTGTTTATCAAAGACGTAGGAAAATTATTATTTCCAATTTGTCAGTTCTACGCAATATTATATTTTATGTATGAAAAATGTATACACCCTATACCGTGTCTAAAGTAAAAGGTGTAGCCATACAAGTGCCTATCAAATGATATGAAAGTGACTTGACCATTTACTTGTTCATAGATCATCATCATGCTGTCAATTGCTAGAATTTGCATTGGAATTAAAATAAACAAACTGATGTTGGCTATATATTTTTAACAATTATATTTCATTCAAAAAATGTATAAATAATTATTTATTTTATTTACAACGGATAATTTTGTGACCCATAATGTACTTATAACTTATAACAGTCGTCTAAACGTGTAAAATGTTTTCATATTTATACTGTAAATAAGCTGGTGTTTTTTTTTTTATGTTCAGCGTATAAAACTCCTCAAGTTACACCGAATGAATTGTTCGTACAGTTTTGTTTTTGTTTCGAATAATTGACTCCTGTGTTACATATAGGCATGTCTGAGGTGAATGTAAGCTTTAAACATCCTTGTTCGTATTATTTCACCGTTAACAAGCAGACAGTGTTTTCTTTTACGGTTAACCACAGTATTTTATATAATATTACGATCAGCAATCGGTGTGATATTGTAATAATATCTGTTACACTCTATATAGGATGATTTTTTTATCGCAGTATACACGCGATACTCCTTAACCTAACAAATAACGCATAACCTGTAACCTATAAGAGTTAGAGTGTATAGGCTAGTCCCCAAATAATTAGTGTTTTAAAGTATATTTATTGAGTTAAATCATTAAAATACTTTTATTATCAAGTATTTAATTAAATCACTTATTATTGGTCTAGAATGCCTTTATTTCTTGGTAGTGTTAATAATTATAAATCTTCAATTTATTCTTTAGAACATTGAGTTCTGGTTGGGTCAGCAAAGGGTTAGATATTAGGCCAAAGAATATCGCATGTTCTGCGATAAAATAAAAAAGTAAGAATCACTCCGTATGATATAGATATAGACTGCGTATAATGTGTAGTATATTAATCTATGGTATAGAGATATAGGACACATATGTCATATATATAACAGGAGATAGCTTATATAATAATATATTATATCCTACGCCGTTTTTGACCTTACGTGTATTTATTAACACATGCCGTTTTGAAATAATATTAATTGTAACAATTAGTAATTCGATTGGTGGCGACTCGATGGGTTTCATACATTCGTTTTTAACTTATCGCTTAGTATAATAAGTTTAATATGATTTTATTTTTCCCGAAAAAGTTATTTTTCAGCGTAATCAAAAAATATCCGTTCAACCGTTTGTAAAATAACCGTTGTTGTTAGCAGGATGGTACGTTTCACAAATTATAATTTATAACGTCAACGTCGTCGAATAGATACGCGTTATTTCAATCATGAACCGCATAGTATAAGCCATAAATCGAATGGTTTTAATTAAGTGCTACCTACGAAATAGTTTATAAAATAGTTATCGAATTTAACGCGGCTGCAGTATAGGTCTACGCCCGTCCACCCTCAACAGTAATAACTATAATAATCAGCCATGAATCTAAAAACTTTTTTTTAAATATCTTTTTAGTATTACACCGACATTATTACACAATACACACTAATAGTGCAAACGGTAATATCGATGATTGCATAATAACCAAATAAATGCACTGATTTAAATTTGTAAAAGTTTTGTAGAACGCGTGACTCACAAGAACTATAATTAATAATATCTAGTTACTTAAATAATAATATATCATAAACCATGATGATAATAATATATAATCATTACAACCAAATCAATTAGTCTATAAATAGTATAGCCCATAATCCATAATATATAATATAATGTGTAATATGTGTGGCTATTAAAAATTGGAGCGAATTTTCAACGTTTAATTTAAGGAAAGCAAAATACGCGTACTTAGTTGTATTTTAGGCCTCCGCGATCATCCGCTTTTGCTCGGAAGTAAAATATAATATAAGGACTATCGTCATAGCCCATAGGTATATAATATATATAAGTAATGCGTGCGATAATGTTATTATTGAAACAACATCATTATTATTATTTATTTATTATTATTATGTCCTCAATAGAAATCACACGGATGAAATCGTCGAACCATACTTCGAAAAACATCAAGCTGCAATTGCACGTGTTTTAAGGCGGACACCGCACATCATAATAATATCACTATTAAGTGGACAAAACCGTATTGCAAAGCTGCGGAAGATTCTGGTCTGTTTGCGCATAACACCACAATAATAATAATAATAATATATTATAATGCAACTGCGCTGCAAGTATACGGTGCTCGCAATCGAACTGCGGTATCGTATATATAATATAATATATAGAGGTGAACGTAATAATATAACATAGTACATTCGATCAGACATTCAGACGCTGCGGTATAAAATGCTGTTGTTCGGATAAGACAAAATATAAATGGGTCTCATTCGACAGACATTGCAGCTTGTACACCCATCGCAGTAGTACCTATATAGGTTAGATGCCATAGCCGATCAGAGTGATCACTAAACACACACTGCTACTGGTGCACCTACATCATCACCATTGGCTACTATATAAAAAACATCATCAGAGGTAAACGTCAAGACACGTATATTACAATATGAAGATGTGACACTGCGCGACGTGTTAATGGAAAATGTAAATATATCGTATAGGTACGCGATTATTAAATTATTATTATTATCACTCGTCGATGATATTATATTATTATATCGGTTTTAACTTTTGATGACTTTTATATCCATCGTATCCTGAACGTTATTATGTTTTATAATATGTATATAGCAGATTCTTGTTCAATGGCGAGCATTTGTCACATTTTCTTTTCAACTGCAGCCTACCTTAAAGATTTTTTATTATTTCAGACCACCACTGCAGTGATGCGCCGGCAATACGATGCTCCTACTGAAATCATTTCCCCCCTCCCATTTTTACAGCAAATTATTTATAGGGGAATTTTCTTGAACATTTCGATGTATCTAAATCAAAATCTATTAAGTATATTCTGAGTTATTAAAATATATTTACTAAAGATAATAATCCTTAAATATGGTTTTACAAAAATATATTAAGCTATACGTAGTATTAGATGTAGTATTAATATTATACTTGGCCATACTTTGAAAAAAAATTTGAATTACAAAATAAGTTTTTTCTTTAAATTTTGAATTTAATTAAGTCAGTGTGTTATTCAGTCAGTAACAGCAATGGCATAACCCGTAATTTCGCAAGTGCTTGGATCATTTTTACAAAGTATTTATATATTTTATATTTATAGATCAATAGTAATTTCAATAATTTTTCAAATCATCTATAATTCCCCAAATCTACTTAACTCATTACCATAGGGCATAAATATATTATCCTTAATACACAAAGTTATACATAACTCAAAAACTACTCGTTCAAATTTTGATTTAGATGCATAAAAGTTCTCAAAAAATAATACCTACTGAATAATTAAATGTGAAAAAGGGGAGTTCCTATTTTAAAAACTGAAGTTTGTATTTTTACAAGATCAACCTTAAGGGGATTGGAAGCGGCGATTTTCTGCTTTGTCTAACACACGTGAAACATAGGATTATAGACATGTTCTATTTCCAACGTACCGATTGATATAATAAAGCGATAAGAATTCTGAAAACAGATTTGAATTTGCCGTCAAGTTTACTTGAGATCGACTTTCCCACATTTTTGATTTTTTGATTAAAACTTTTCCAAAAATTGAAAAGTGTCAATTTTTTAATTACTCTTTTTTAATATATTGTTTTTAGGATTTTAAGAGCGGTAATATCAAAAAAGGTGGGCAAGTGGATTTCGCTTTGCTGTACAGTAGGTTACAAGTGGGTCACTGTATAATGGATGGTATTAAATTTGAATTCAAATGATATAATATCATTGTATAAGAAAAACGATTCTGAGCGGAGACGGTATGTCAGTCTGGGTATAAGACATAATATTATATTATAGTCTATAGTATTTAAAAAAAATTGACCTATAATAGGTACCTATAATAAATTCCAAATTAATCATATCATAATATCTATTAGGTACTTATAACGCGTTATACATCAACAAAAAACCGTGGTACTATCATAGATATATAAAAGTATACTTTAGAAGTTTCAAGTACCCACGAATAATATTATACAATCACGACAAAATAACTAAAATAGTTATCCTAGGTTTTTAATATGTAATTTCGTCCAAATTTGTACTTAAAATGACTATAAAAATAAACTATGTAAATGTATTTTTTAGATTTTTTGGTAACAGAATTAATTACTTACGTGGAATCTTGTTTTAAATTTTCAATTCTTAGATACAAAAATTGAACATTTTATAAATTTTTAACTACAAAATAATTTTTCAAATTAAAATTTGATAAATTTTGTCAAAATTTGATCTTTAAATGCTTATAAAAAAAAACTGTGACTAACGATATTTAATATTTTTCATCTGCCTTTGAAACAATATACTAGGAGCCTTCTATTCAATTTTCAAGCTTTTTTATCCAACAAATAAAATTTTATTGATATTTTTAGAAAAAAAACTAAAAAAAAATGGAAAATGAAAATGTCCGTAAAGAGCTCAAAATAAATCAAAATATTTTGAAAATCTTATGGTGTATAGAAAATGCTAAGATAAAAATTCAGTCAAAATTTCATGTATCTACGGTTTTTTTTTTAAAGTTACACCAAAAACCAAATTCAATTTTGTGAAAAATCAATTTTGCGTAAAAATTCCCGTTTTTCCTTAATTTTTCTTTTCTTTTTCCCGGCGCTTTTGAAAACTACTGGGAAATTTAAATTTTGACCTCCCCAATGCACCAACGATATTCACTTTATGATCGAACAAGATACTGAAGTTGAAAATCGTAGCATTATTTCGACTACTTATCGTGTACACAGACACAAAAAAAATTTAAAAATTTAAAAATTTAAAAAAAAAAACACACACATCATTGTAAAATCGTTCCACTCAGAATCTAAAATGTGGGAAAGTCGATCTCAAGTAGACTTGACGACAAATTCAAATCTGTTTTCAGAATTCTTATCGCTTTATTATATCAATCGGTACGTTGGAAATAGAACACGTCTTTAATCCTATGTTTCACGTGTGTTAGACAAAAACAGAAAATCACCGCTTCCAATCACCTTAAAAAAAAACTCAATTATTTGAAAATAATAGTATATAGTCTATATTTAAAAATTCCAAAAATCAGAATTTAAATGTATGATAATATATAATTTAAGCATCAAGATACGGCGAACATGTTAAGAAAATCACTCTGTACAGTAACGCTACTCGTAACGCACATTCATATTATTAATTATTACTGAATAATATCGTACATATTTCAAAACTAGTGTGTATAGTTGTATTTTTATAAGGTATTAAGTACAATTATTTTTTCAACACACGACACACATAAGCATCCATGGTCATTTTAAGGTCGACATTTTTTTTAGCATTTCTATCGTAACGAATGCAGTAGCGGTATAGCCAAAGGAATGTTTTATTTTTTTTAAATTCAAAAATCGTTTACTAGAAATCGTTGTCGTACTCGTTACTCACTCCCGCGATGTCACATACCTGATGAGCATAGCCATTATATATTATATTATTTTTATTGTTATTATTTGTACGCAAGCATATTAATCTCTCGGCGGACAAAAAGGTGTATAATAAATTATTCCCACTATTTTTATATCAGCCTTCTTCTCACAGCATTAAATAATTTTGTAATTTAAATAAGTTTTTGCAGGAAACATTGAAATGATCTTCTACGTGAGGTGGTTATTCTAACACTGAAAATAGAAAATCAAAAATCACACCAAAAATTTAGGAGTATTTGAATAGGTTTTAATATAGTAATATATTGTATAATATGTATATTATAATGATACTATTTATTAAAATAATAACGTTATTATTATTACTATCATGATGAATGACGACCATTAATACGTCATAATACATAGTTATGTCATTTTAGGTACTACTTAGCACATTAATTATACTATAATATTATATCCTGAATATCTTGCATTATTATGAATGTATAATATTGTTATTTACAGATTATTGTATATTTTGTCATGTGCTTATATTGTTTCTAACCTGAGTTTGTAAGCCCGTACCTAATAAAATCAAACCGCTGCAGTATAATACAAATACGACCAATAGATACAGATGACTGATTATATAACTTATCTAAAGACAAATATCATTAAATTTATAGGTCACGGATGCGTGGTCGCGCAGTATATGAATATGAGATTTCAGTTATGCATTTATTCACCTATATGTACCAAAATACGAATAATATTATACTTTTAGATGAATTCGAAAATTCTCATGTATAAACTTCTTTAGAAGCCAACATAATATGGTCTTATGACATCCAACTCTAGGGATCTGCCAAGCCCTTAAACTTAAACATAACTACAGAATATTCCAGTCAAAATGCATGTCTCAGTCGTATTATTATCTTTCGATATGTTTATACAATATTCACTCCATAATAACTTCACCATTCAATCAGTTCTCGATACATCACAAAATCCTTCTACAAACACTTCCACAGTAAGTTTCACTCCAATCTTCATGACATCCCAGGTGACCACAGAAGACGTTCAAAATGTCAAATGTGTAGTGGCCTTCTAAGATATAGCTACTGAAATTAACTACTCAACGCTACGAAGTTTTATCGATGGATGATTTGACTGCTCCTAACTAAATAAAATAATTCATAACTTGAAATTAATGTAAAATTAAATGTGTATTTCTATTGGTTTTTTTTTCGATTTTTCCTTTTAATAATCCATTATTTCTTTCACGCATTTTGTAATTTCAGTGTTTTCCGCAATGCGATACATTTTAACAAACGGTCGGCGTATACCGGTGTATTATACCAGTTGACGGTCGTCTGCTGCAGGTTGCTTCATTATTAACTGTCAAATATAACGACTTTGATACCGCCCTGCCTTGGATGTGTTATTAATTCCTATTATATGTTATTTATTATTTTAAAATTTTCCGCTAATACAAGGCATTGTTTTCAATTATAATAATTGTATATTATATATATTCAATACAACATAATGTGTCAGATACAGCGATAATATAGGTAACAGGAAATCGTGTTATTATTTTAAAGATTTTAGTTTATTTAATTTTATGTTAAAAATAATAAATATAAATAACTAACCAGCATTTTTATTAAAGTTATATTCTTTTGACCAAGATAACTGTCATAATAGGTGTATTTTTAATATATACGTGTAGGTGTTTTAAATAATTTAGTTTTATATTTTTTTAAGTAAAATAATTTACATAGAATCTTCTTTATTATTATTAGCTCTACTCAGAATCGTATTTTGAACGCGATAGCAGTTGATATTAAATGAAATATTAATACAGTGAAACCTCTAAATACCGGAAACTATCTCAGTCGCTACAATTTTGTCCATAATTCACAGGATTCAGTTTGTAGTTGGTTCCCAAGAAAATGTCCGCTATTTGTAAGTGTCCATTGGATACATTGTATGTATCCAGTAGAAGACGTATCGCTGTATATTATTTATATTTATTGCATAATGTAGGTACAAGAATAATAATTTTAAATTCTTAGAATACCATAAATCATATTTTATAATCTATATATATAAAAATGAATGTATGTCAGTGTGTCTGTCTGTGTGTCCATGTTACCATGGTTACCAAGGTTGCCATGGTTACTAAGGTTACCAAGATTTCATGGCTATTAAGGTTACCATGATCCATGGTTACTATGGTTACCAAGGTTACCATGAGTGTTGTTTATAATAATAGGTCTTTAATGGGCAACGAATTGCACAGGATCAGATATAGTACGGGTGTGTCCATCTACCCATGGCAATCAATTATATAATATTTTGAAACTTATGGACCTTTTTGTTTTTAAATAGTTACCGTGGGTTTCAAAGCTATAATAATAATAATTATTGGTTGCCAATGGTTTAAAATGTTTGTTATTTATTATAGTGCCCAACGATTCATATTTATAACCGAATTCAATTGCAACTATTATAAGAATTTCTACTATTATTAGTTAATTTATTATGCCCAACAACAAACGATCGATAAATAGTCCCGCAGTTCTAGCACGCAAGAAGCGGGAAACACGAGCCGCGGAAACAGACGAGCAAAGAGAAGCCAGGTTGAGGACCAACCGAGAACGTCAGTCCCTGGCCCGCTTATCCGAGCCAGACGAGCAAAGAGAAGCCAGGTTGAGTACCGACCGAGAACGGCGGTCCCGGGCCCGCTTATCCGAGCCAGACGAGCAAAGAGAAGCCAGGTTGAGTACCGACCGAGAACGGCGGTCCCGGGCCCGCTCATCCGGGACAGACGAGCAAAGAGAAACCAGAGTGAGGACAAACCGTGAATGTCAGTCACGGGTCCGCTCATCTGAGACAGACGAGCACCGAGAAGCAAGATTGGGGACCATGCGAGTAATGGGTGCTCGATCCAGACAAACCAAAGCAATTGAACCTTTGTGCACTACACTATGATGCCGATATTAATTACAGCACACACCCAAGCGTGGCCATCGGAATAATGGATCCCTTTCGGAATAATAATCCCTTTTTGATTATGTTAATTAACGTTTAGAGATTAATACATATGGAGTAGGTATTTTTAATGGGCGACGAGGTGCACGGGATCAGCTAGTATTTTATAAAAATCATTATTTAGTTTTGTACTTTGACCACTTAATTGTGATAATTAAGTAAAAAAGTAAATGCTATCTTTCCCTAGTTCCTGAAATCATTAAATCGACCAAAAATAATGCAATTAATTATTATTTTACGAAAAATATAGGGCATAAATCAATAAGACCTGACCTGAGGTTGGTTTAATGTCGTTGGAGTGGCACGTTTTTCACTATGTAGGTATTAATTTGTTTTTTATTGATCCACTAGTCACCTCTGTTTAGTCTACATAAAAAAATATGATATTAGTCTCATGCGTCGTTTATCGATACACTGCAGACGTTTGGTATGAATTACATTTACTATAATACCTAAAATAATATACAAAATGCTAGCCTAACGTACGTGTGAATATTATATAGTCTCCCAAAGTCAAAGAACAATATTATTATTACGAGATAACGAATGTTTTGATTGCGGGGGGGGGGGAGATAAAAAATAAATTAAACAATCGTATACATTATAATCCATTATATGATATTATTATTAATAAAACGAAAGGGGCGGTCTGTCTGTGTACACCGCGGCGTGGGACGACGATACCAAAATCCTGTTGGTTCTGCGCTTCACTAAACTAAATTAATAAACAAAGTATAGAGCAGTATCACATATATCTATAAAACGACGCGGGAGGTTTAATCGGATTATCGGTTCGCAATAAATTAATCGCCGATTTCAAAAAGTAAAATACAAATATGATGATATACTACGTGTCCTCGCAAAAACAGGGCATATTGTATAATTAAATAACTCATACATTACTCGAGTACTCTATGTACATATTTTTTAATTCCGTTTTCGGGAAACGAAACTAGACTAACAGATCATCAATATCCCGCAGATGTAATTCTAAAATTTGTATAGCATGTTTGAGTTGTAGAGTATACCCAATTTTCGCGGATACACGGAATACGTGAACGTAATTTTTCATGTCCAACCGTTTATTTTTTAGTAAGTGGTTCTCTTTTTACTGTGTGCAGTATTACAATCAACGACAAATTACATTACAATAACAATTATGTTATGTTATAATATGTTTTTCGCAATAATAATTGCTTTCGGTCCACATGTATATATATACGATTTAAAACCGCCTTTGCAGCTCCCTGTAAATATCGTTTGCTTTTAAAACGGTCGTGTATACCTGCTATACCTGCTGTTATTTTATGCGTTTAACGTCATGTCCTAGCTTAGGTTATAAGCATTCGATTGTAATCGCGTGAATAATGTATACGCAATATAATATATTTATATATAAATGTATATATAATATATATATATTATACGCAATATAATATATATATATATACAAGGTACCTCCTATATAAGTGCGATATTATTTATAATCTGCCACACCTATGTGTCGTATATATAGTTTCTGATAAGAATTTTGCTCCACGCTACTGCACAAAATCGTGAACTGTGAAAAATGTTCGAAATAGAGCCATCGTGTGTGCCATTTTGGATTCCCCCCTCTCAACCCTGTAAATACAAAGTGTGCACTATACAATCTTGGAAAACTACCAAGACATTAAGGGTGAAATGGGAATAGGGTCACGAAGAAAATTACAATTTTGGTACCTACCAACTTCACGGCAGCGTTTCGACGGTGAGTGGAAATTTTAAAATCATCACTATAATTATTATAGGTACCTAAGTCATTCTATAATATTATACTCTTCTGGCTTATTCGTGATTAATACGATTATTTATATGATTTAAACCATTAGGTAATTTAATACAATATTACAATATTATTCTTATTAATTTTATTTTCGATGCTCAAAAATCGTATCGTTAGATTATTATAGAGCAGAAATAATTATTATTCTGGCAGATTTATCAATATATGTCGTGCGTGGTGTTAAGGTTCTCACAATTTCGTTTATATTATTACGAGTGGTGTTTGCATACGTACTGTTTACTAGTATTATTATGCAATATATAAATGAATTATTCTTAAATTAATTAGACATATTATGATATTGATGAACCTCAAATAAGTTATATTATATTTTAATCACCCATTAACAATACGAAAACTTTCCTATAAAATTCCTCTACTACGGAAATATTACTTTTCGTTGCCACTGAGGCTGCACCTGCGTTTTTCCGTCTTAAAAGATTAAAAACTTAATTTAAGAATTTCGGTGAGTCGGCCTCTTTAAATATTAATAACTGTATTCATATTCTACAATCAAAAACTAACTGGAGAATTGACGTTTTGTATAATAATCTTGACAATACACTGATCACTATATATACAATTGTTGATATAATGCTGTTTAGTGTTTGTCACAATTGTCTATTCGATTTCTATAAATATTAATAATTAGGAATCGCGTGATACACGCATATTAATGCGTTTTGTAAAATATAAATTAATTTTCACTCAAATCATGTACCCATTACTTTTGGCAGTCTTAACTCTTTTGTACAAGATAATAATATGCGTTCAAAAAACAAAAAATATAAGGTTAAAATATTAAAATTTACAGTAAGTTATATCACATATTTTGTTATATAATTATATTATAATATACAATAGCATAAATGCATAATATGCGGTCATATAAAGTGTTATACCATTGTTATAATAATTTTAATAATAATTTAATTGTTTTTCTTGACGTTCCTGTTTGTTCCAGTACCTACTCAGTATACTCATACAAAACCAGGGAATGTGCATTATAATGACCTTGCGACATATATATTTATAATATTTTATATATTATATTATATGTTTTTTCGTTCTATGACAAATAATATGTACTGTAATTTTGGGAATTATAAATGACATGAACTCTTCCACCGCTCGCATTCGAAATTTGTTTACTGACCTAAATAATCAAAAAGTTTGAGTCAAATTTACCAACGCGTGATATTTACAAATAATTTCTGTTCTCGGTTTATAATTGTATACTCTTGCAATAATACATTTTTGGCGTACGTACCTATCAGTGATGTACATTTGTGTATATCAGTCGTCATCGTATTATTTTGTGTGCATTTCGTTCGATATAATATATTATAACAATATTGAGCATATAATATAATATAAATCGTTTAATTTAAATAATGTTTTATTTAAATACTATTATACTCTAATAACATTTATGAAAATTCGCTAAATAGTGAACAGCAGTGACAACTCAATCACAATAATTTGTTATTACGTTCGGTAGATTTATTAATTTGGAAACAATAACTCAATTTCTGCGTAGACCGAAGCGACGCGTATTTGTCACTTTATTAACAAAAACTCGCGCCAGACCTCAGCGGTCCGTGTCCAGCACCTCCGACGATTACGTCGACATAATCGGTACGTATAGTTTATACGAGCTAATTTTTTTTTAATATTTTTTTGCGGAGACGGCTTGCCCACATAACAGAGTTTATAGCGTTTATATAAAACCTTAATCTTAATAATAATTAATATTGATAAAAGCGCAGCGAAATCTCATGGTAACATCATAATATAATATGTTCACGATATTAGGTATAATAAATAGCTGTATTATAGACGTATAGTGTTATTACGGACTTGAGGTTTGTTATGAATTATAATACACCTTAATTACGTGTATAGCGTTTGATTTAGTAAATTCTCTTAACCCTTTTACGTTACATTTTGGGTTTAGATGTTATTAATGCGTGGTACTGGCAACCGTAACAAATCTGAGCCATAACCCATTTAACAGATTCTAAGACCAATTATTACACGTAATCATATTAGTTTTTTTTCACATTTAAATTATAGGTAGGTATGATTCAATATGTAGGTAATAGGTAGGTAGGTACTTTTAAATTTTTGATAGAATATTTTATGAACAATTTAATGATTCTATTGGCTATAGTCACTCAGATACGACTCTTGTATTGACTTAAAATAATAGGTAATGCAAATTATGACGGTATAATAATATACGTATAATATTGTTATACTATAACATACCTAGTACTTACCTATTATTATAAAATATGTACAATGAGGACGTTTAAAAATAATTCAATTGAACTACTTTAAGTAAGACAAAATTGAGCGATTAAATTCATTATGATAATATATTAATTTATTCGCTATTCTGTGAAACGAATGTTTTTCATAAATTATGTACAAGTCGCATGATCCACCATACTCTTTCGTTAACTTTTTCTATGTATTTCTTAATATAATTCTAAGTAGTTCAATCAGATTCCGTACTTCGTTAGAACATTGTTGTAGTCTTGTAGAGACATAAAATTATATGTCACATGGCTTACACTACGGTGTAAATATATAGATGATGCATAAGTTATATAAATACAGGTATAATATAAATACGAGTATTAATCATAGCAGGATATAGATAACGTTCGTCGGCATATTAGTTTTTATTTCTCAAAAATCAATCCCCATTATCCGTTGGAATATTATGCAATCGGACGACCTCTTTGAGAACAGATACTGCAGCAGCCTCGGCACAAAACATCTCAAGAATTTGACAACGATATAGTCCAAAGACCTGCAACCAGAGACCACGTATATTAAAAAAATCGCAAAAATCATAGTTGGAATACGAGTAAATGAAAAAATTGGGGTGAGCGTGCTCGGTGAATCATAATATGTATTATAAATTATATAAATGGGATGCCGTGGTGTAATATACATAATAATAATATGTGCGAACCAAAAATGTTATGGCTCTCTACCCGCGCTGTAAACTGCACAATATACGAGTACGCCATCCAGTGGCGCCGAAACCAAAAAAATGAGGTAGGGCTAACTTTCAAAATTATGAGACACCACCACCCCCTGACCAATAATATTTGACGTTTTTTAGGCTGTAAATTGCCTGTAAAGGCGTATGCTACAAAAATAAGTCCAAGTATAAGTAACTCGTTGACACAATCACTGAACCACCAAACCACCCACCCACCACCTAAATATTATGTGGTAGGGCATCCGCCCTACCTGAATATAGGGTTCGGCGCCACTGACGCCATCCTATTATATATAGGTATATACATAGACGATGAAATCTAAACGGAAAATCTCTATCTAACCCGAACTCGCGTATTCTCGATATACCGTAAAGTGCAGTATATAATAAGTACGCCCCATACACAGACGAGCATACTACATTATATATACGCATAACCCTCGCACACACGCGAAAATTGCGTTGCTTGGCGGAGAACAAACGAAGTGTTTCGAGTGTGTAGGTTAGGCTTATATATATATATACCGAGAGCGGTCATGTATGAGAGCACTTGTCAGACTAGATTTACAGGGCTCGCGCGTGGGTGTGGTGGGGGTGGAGGTTGAAGAAGCGATGATGACGATGCTGCAGCGGCCGAATACTTACACTGCAATGCATATACATTATACCTATATACATGTATGGTACATATATACATATTACATATAGTCTCTCGGCTCGGTCACGGAAGTCCCCGTCTCAAACCCACGACCACCCAACCCACACCATCTCCGCCACCTATCATCGCCCGTAACTCCGAACTCGCGTTAAGTCTATAATAACGCCAGTTACGCAACCCATTTGAACGTCGTCCCCGCTGCATTAACATTATTCAAATTCGACCCCGCTGAAATATATAGGTGCCTATACGTATATATCCGTATAATATACAGTGACCGCCCGCGACTCTGTACGTGTACCTATTATATAATATAATATATACGTATGATGTATATATGTGTGTGTGTGTGTGTGTGAAATAGAGATGAGACAGTTTTGGCATCGGTGGGGGAGGGGTGGGAGGACGAGAACTCGGTCGACGAGGGGCACGCAAAAAAGGTGCCGGAATGTCGTCGTGTTTTCTTTTGAAAAATATTACGTGTCGTGTTTCGTGTTATACGCGCATATTATAGTATTATAATATAGTACATGATACGATGCAGTTTATATTAGGTATATGTGTGTATATATATATATCATGTGTAATATGCGTACGACTTTGAGAATTCTCTTTGGCGAGTGTGCGTTTTTATTTTTTTTTTGTAATTACCGTGCGGGTTTGCGGTTGGTCGACGGGTTTCGAGCGAAAAAATTAACATAATGTACAATTTTCTCCCAAAACCTGACGCGTAGAGTAAAACACCGCATATTTTATTCTGCAGGTTCTCGTATAGGTAAGTGGTAACTATAGTTTGAGCTGCGGGTAAGGTTTTCACGAGGAGGTTCCACGCGTTATAATTATAAACGCTCATAATACTGTTGTACCTACTTATATAGGTACTTTATCTGTTTTGGCCCGAAAAGAGAAACTCACTTTATCTGCACGAATACGAAATGAAAAAGGTAAATTCGCAGGCCGAAACGGTAGGTACCGCCCGTAAACGATTAAGATTAACGTAAAGCGCATCCGCTACAGTATTGTAATGTAATAATGTATAGGTACCTACCTATATTATTATTATATGTATAATGTATATATAGTTGATAACGCGTTTCGAGCGTGTTATATATATTTTTGAAAACCGACCATATAATATTGTCGATTTAATCGTATAAGGTATTGCGTGACAATACAATTCGAGCGACCAATTAAAACTAATTACACGCCGTCATCCTGTGTATAATATTACACTATAACTTAGACGCATAGTTATTATAATACTGTAGTACTACTGTAAGTATCAATCGCGACATCGCGTCATACGTGAATTTTCAGACATACAGTGCATTGCATAATATTATGATCACATAGGTACTCGAGAGGTTCATATAGGGTTCGAACATATCCCCCCCCCCACCATTCAATATATTATATGAAACCGAAATCACTTTACTTTGTCTTTAATAAAAATTTGTAATTATTGATAAATTGTATGTATAATAAAATATTTTATTATATATTTTTTTTTATCGTTCTAAAACTGCAGCAGCTAAGGCCAATCATTTTTACATATTTTTAAACAAACTTTATAAATTACAACGTTTTAACTTGTGTTATCGACCCTTTTTTAGGCACCATCCCCTTTTTCAGAACTATAGATGAACAATAAACTCCTTCTCCCTCGCTCCCCCCATTAACCAAATGTACAGCAGTGCTTATACTATATATAAATGAGGTGTATAACGAACAAAGATATATTAATATAATATAATATATACTATAGGTAGCTGATGTGTACAAATATAAATACTTATCCATTTTCACCCCAATTTTTCTAAATCAATTTCATCAGCCACTTACGTTCTCATAAACTTTTCAACCTGTGCATTATAATAAAATCAACATTCGATACTACGTAATATCCATATATGTAATTCAACTTAAGATATAATGTAACCATTAAAATCTGTTTTAGCCAATGGCCCTAGAAGCCAAGGCTCTAATAAATAAAAAAAAAATAAAAATATATTCATATAATATCTTATTAGATGCGACATTGTGATCACGGAAGACTTCTGCTCGCGATTCATATGGATAGACAGACGATGGATCTATAAACCGATAAACTTGCAGCTTCACGTAATTAAAATTACAAGATACATATAAATACAAACACACTAAATCCAAATACCGTCAGAAAACCTCCCTCAGGTTTAAAATCAATATTGCCTAACTGTTTTCGTCTAAAAATGAGTACATGTGCATTGTGCGCGCTCATATGCGCCTATATAGTATAGATAGTGTATAGAATGTTGTATTATACCTACCTACTGTTATATGCAGCAAGTAAAAAACAAAACAATACATTATAATAAAATGTCGAGTGGGTACCTACTATAGTTTTAGTTTCGATTTTTGCAGTGATTCTCGACAACCCCGACAGACTTTGATTGAACACTGCAGTGAACAGTTCACTAGCCCGCGTGTTTTATTGTTAAGCGGGTCGCGAGTATAATAATAATAATATATGAAATACGCGACGCAGCAGTCTTTGCCGAGGAAATATGAAATTGAACAGACCGTAACGCCAGACATATATTAAAATTATAATTTGTTCGTCACAGGGTACCGCGTTCATGTATTTTACACAATACAATATAATATTATATATTATTATATATTATTATAGCACGCGTATATTTATTTATTTATTTATTACAAATATACGGGTTACCCCTTTAACATTTAAGCAACAGTACAATAACACTGAATATAACAGTAGAATATTCTAAATATATTATATATTATTATATTACAATGGTAAATGTACTTATGTTAAAACAATAAAATTTTAAAAAAATCCCATTATCAAATGAGGGGTCCTAAGTTGATAATGAAAAAAAAAATGGATAATGCATTAAGGGTACAAGGTAAAAGAGAAAAAAATAACAAAGATAACAAGAATAAGTTAAGCTAATGTAGTTAACTAATACAATATTTGAGTTATAGACGGCAATATTATTAATATAAATCGATTGAGGATTTTTTGAATAACAAGCAGGAATTGTTAATGATAATTATTATATGAATGTTTGAATAAAAGTATACGTGTATTATTTTTAATTTACTTTAAATACCTTTTACATAATATAATTTTTTTAATAATATAATAATAGCATTTTTGTCTCTGCAAATTGTATTTTACGGATTAATCGCAGAATTATTCACTTATCTGTGCTGTTGCCATGCCATCCTATTTCGGGTGACTAACGAGAATTTACTGTATGATCCCAGATGGATACAATATATCACAGTTGATCGTTTTTTTCAATTCGTTGCCACGAGAACAAACAAATCGTGTATTTAAATACTCGAGAAAATAGGTAAGACACTTGTACGTCCGATGGCGTCGTCGATCGTAAGATGTGCTGAAACTAAATAAGCTCTCCGGAAGCTAAATCTTCTGAAGCCAACTGCAGTAGGAGGTTTAAGTGCCGCTAGAGAGTTAGATTACGGCCCTACATCTCTTTTTCACATTTCTAATGC
The DNA here is from genome assembly GCF_005508785.2 of Acyrthosiphon pisum. NCBI lineage: Eukaryota > Metazoa > Arthropoda > Insecta > Hemiptera > Aphididae > Acyrthosiphon > Acyrthosiphon pisum. Next base: position 117,505,649 of record NC_042495.1, read on the forward strand.
AGTCATTTTTCGAAAAAAAATGTCTATTTAAGCCGTTTTACGTGAAACTAGTCGCTTTTAATCAACAAGTAATAAACGTCCGTAGTTCAATCGCCAGCTGATGGCAACATATTTTTTGCACTATTTTTAAATTTATTTTATTTCTTGTTTATCGATTGACGTTATATATTACATTGCTGTAACGTGGTATACGGTAGCAATCAAAACGGCGTCTTTCTTCGCAAATACCTATACAGTAGATATATCAATGACAGATTAATACCAAACAGGGGAATATGCGTGGGAGGAATTTGATGTCAACAATATTGGACAAGACACTTAGTGTAATAGACTGCACTATTAATACCTACGCGGCTACGTGTATAGAAATAAAATGTTAAGGGGATTGCAAACGGACGGTTTTTAAGGAGTTCAAAATAGGCAATTTTCAAATTGAATGCATGAGGGTTTTGTAAATGTGTGCGTAGTAATTGATCATTAATGTATAAGATAGGATATTGACATAAGATAGGTACATTTTGGTTGAAATAATTGTCCGTTTGCAATCCCCTTAGGCCTTAATAGTTAATATAATAATTTATATTTTAATTTACCGATGACCTACAGCCAATATTTGAATTTATAAAGATAACTTTCGGGTTTATGGTAAATAATAATAAATAATAAACTGATGAATTACGCTACCACTAACTACATATTACGTAGAATTCGTAAAAAATAAATACACTGTTAGAAACTTTGGGTTTTATTGTTTTAATTTATAAATGTTTGAATATCTAAGTTTCTTCTCGATGAAAATAATTACAAACAGTTATTGTTACAGTATTACACAAGAGAAATTTAATATTATCATATTGGTTATTATACTCCTTTTATCTTTTGGACATTTATTATTTCGGGACCTATTATAATTTATAAGGTATATTATTTACTAAGATATAAATATATTATTAATATATGTACCTATTACTATCAATAGTTTTCTGTTGTATTTACTAGAGGAAATTTTTCCTGATTTGTTAGATATATCAATACAAACAACGCAAGTTATACTCTTATATAATTTAAATAAAACAATTCTCAAAGAGGGTTTGGCCGATGCTTAATATGACAGTGCTATAGATTTTCACCGAACTCTGGGAAAACCTTACTACCATGCCACATATTTGACAGGAGTACAAGATTATCGTTATAGAGCAAACAGCGAGAATGTTCATTGAAATATAATATGTAACAATATGATATCAATTAAATATTAATTGACAATCAATAATCATTTTATAATAATAGTATACGAGTAGGTACTTTAAGTCTTAACTACGATATGTGATTAATTTATAAAAACTAATTTTTTGAAAAGCATTAACGTGGACTATGAACGTTTACAGATACTTAATCGTTTTAAATCCCATAAAAAACAATACATTTTCAAGACGTCTTGGAGGAAAAAAATAGCTCGGATTTTGAACTGCTGCAAGTGAAATTGACACCACCTTTCGTGGCTCCATGTCTTTAATATTACGAAAAAAAATTGTTTTCGAAGGTGTCGAATAAAAAAAATATACGAAATACGAATGATATTAGTATAATGTGTATCGATTAAATACAATGCTGGTTGAAGTTCAATTTTTACATTAATAATGTCGTAATTGATATTATACTGTGCTGGCTATAAATGTTACTATGGTATGATAATAATAATATATATTGTTTATTGTTGACAACGAATGTATACATATACTGTGTAAATGTTTGATCGGATAGAATTAGTTTATTTAAATCGTACAATATTATTATTTTACAGTTTGTTTTAATTGTTTCCAATAAGTTTTTAACTTTTTTTTTAAGTTCGGTTTTTATATATTATTATAGTGCTTATAGTAAACTAATGTAATGTTTTAAATTAATGGAATTCCTCGACATTAAATACCCAACACATAATACCTACCTACGTTGCGTGAAGTAATGTGCTGTCAAACAATTAAGAAGTGGCCGTATATCGTAAGTTATGCAATCCCATAGTTGTAGTTAGATCCTATTTTACTTGCGTTAAAATTACTCAACATAGTTAAATTAGTTTTAGAACGATAGGTGGACTTAGGAAGCATTTGATTGAGCTCTTTCAAAACCAAATTTTCGTAAAAATAATTTATTAGTAAACCGCAACAGTCTCGATTGTATATATTTATACCTAAATTAAGTCTTACCAGCGGAAGTCTCTTAGGATCATTATGAAACTGGACATGTTATGTTTAAAATTTGTAATAGAATAAATTCCTCAAAATATTTTGGCTGATATTTTCAAGTTTTTAGTTTTTTCTTTAAATGTCAATAATATGTTTTTAGTTGGGTCAAAGAGCTTGAAAATATATTCAAGGTTCCTCATACGATATTATAATAATCTATCTGTGATGTGTAAAAAAAAAAAATATGTATACATTGTCATGACAATCATAACTAATTAAAACTATACAATTATAATACAATATTAAATAAAACTATATTACATAGCAGAGGGAAATACCTATGTAAATACAATATACATAATATAGTAGGTATAAATAGATCACATTATAGTGAATTATGTACCTATAACTCCAATTTTACCGAATATTTAACCATTTTAAAATGTCATTGTGTGCTTAATATATAGCCCAGGTAGCTTGTAGGAATTAAAAATAATTAATTCTAATTTTCACATATTTAACGTATTTCAATAGGTAATATAATAACAGTTACTCAGTGTAACTTACACTACTGACATCCTAACTAAATTAATCTATAATTTTAGCACCCATGAATTGTTATTTACCCTGAGACTAAAGACGGCCCTAGTTACAATGTATATCTACGTAGGTACCAATACATAGTATTAATTATTATTATTTATTGTTGGCTACAAAAATAATTTAAAACGTTTATAAACATTTTATTCTTATGTTACATTATAATAAATAACTATGCTGGCCAAATAATATCTCTGTTATTAATTGTATTTTAATTGATATAAGAAACTAACCTATTTACACTGTTTATTTATTATTAATATTTATAATATTTCAATTTTGTTCAAAAACCTTTTAAATTATATGGGTACATCAGTTTTTAATTTTTACTTCCACGAAATATATTTAAATTTTGGCGATTTCTGTTTTAATTTGTGATTTCTTAGTATTCCAAATTTCTTTTTAATTTTCTTTATTATCTTTTAGTTTGTGAAGGATTCATTTTTCATTTTATTTTCAATATAAAACCATTACATAGTTTTAAATTCATAGACCCACAAATCAAAAATAAACGCAATTTTCAATGAACAGAGGCTTTTTTTTTATCAGAACATGGATACGAAATAGTTTTGTGTACTTCAACGATTCTCAATTCATAACAGCAATATCGAAAAGTTTTTGGGTTGGCGTGATAGTAAGAAATTGTTTTGATGTAACTTGTAATTCTTGGACAGCTCAGCCAAGGTAAACTACCAACTAGGTACCCTAAACCAAGTAAGTAAGATAATTATACCTAAATATTTTGTAAATATAAAAATATATATGTATTAGGTATATACACACACCTGTATAATAAACTTTAAGAATATTTAGTATTTATTGTAGTAGTATACAGGGACTCATTTAGGGTGGAGGAAGAGGGGGCAATAGAGACAATTGCCCTGGGTGCTATAATGTTGTGGTTGAAATTTGTTCACTTTTTAATTATTATAATTTAAAAAAAATTAAGTTATTTTAATTTTATTATATTTAAAATACTATTAAATAATAATAATATACCTATTATGCTGTTTGAAATTTAAACAACTAATTTTATACCTATCAATGATCGAGAATTATTAATACATTCAATAAAATTTCCTTTTCAAAATGTATTGTGCTTCAATAGACATAATTAATTTAAAAAAATGCTTTTAACTTTGCAGTATAAACCAGGAGCGTCATTTTAAGTTATTGAAAGGTATGCTAACAAATAACAATTAGGCAGACCAATATAATAATATAATATTGTACCTACTATAGAGTTATTACAAACAATTTATTTTATCGCTACGCTCGATAAATAATAATTAGAATCTTTATTTTTCCATTTAATAATCTAATACAGTATGCATATTGTATACCTACCTAATAATACTAACTTATAGTACTTAAACTATTTAAATTTAAATTTAAATATTTGTAGACATTATTGGGCCTAAAAACATGGCATATAAAAAAAATCCTGAAATCCTGAGTCACACATAAAATGTTTAATATAACCCAAACATTTTTATATTTCATTTAAATAATGCATTAATAATATCACATGATCATGATAGTGGCCGATACTGTTGAGACCAATTAAAAAAAAATATTTTCTTTCTGGCACAGAAAAATTAGTTAGACAGGCCAAAATGCCATCTTGATAGATTTTGGGTATGCATGAGCATACCTTATACGTCTCAAATAATAATGCCTCTCTATAACCCTCAAAATGTTTAATTATTATTCTAAAAAATGTATAACCATACATCTATTAAAACGTGATAAAATAATTCTTAACGTCGTGTTTAATATAAGTAAAAAAAACCAGGTAAGTGGATGTCGCTCTGCTGTACAGTAGATTATACAAGTGGGTCATTGTATAATGGTTGTATTAGATTTGAATTCAATGATAAAATATCATCGTATAAGAAAAACGATTCTGAGTGGAGACGGTTTGTCAGTCTGGATATTTTATATTTTGTTATTATTTATTTTATCATGTAAGTTGAATTAATATTAAAATATGATAATTTTTTATTCGTTTCTATAGTTATAAACAAAGCGTTACAAATTAAAATCCCATTTTTAGCGTTTTTTTGTAATTTTCCGGTGGTTTTTCCCGTGGCATTAAATAACTATTAAGAAAATCGAAAAATGACCTATCTAAAGTACCATCTTGATCCAATTTGCTAAAAGATAAGGTACTATATGTTGAAATCGAAACACTCCTTCTGGAAGAAATTTTGTATACAGGATATACTACTCACTCCGCTCAGAATCTAAAATTAATAAATTGTAATAAAATAAATAAGATATTTTAAATTAACAAAAATGAAATTAAAATTGGTGTATAACTCTTTATCAACAATAATTATCTGATTAAAAAATATTTTAACGGGAAGAGTAGAGTAGAATAGAGTAGAGGTCATGAAAAAAAAAACTACTGTATTTTAAACCTGTAGATTTTTTCTTTGCTCAAAATCTAAAAAATTCATAAGGATTTATCTCTCATATTCCCCGTAGGCCCCCGTAGCTGTAGGAGACGTTAATTTATTTTGTACACCAGGCTGTAAAATGTCAAGATGCGGAACTGGTAGTATATAATTATGTTTAAGTAGGTAATATAATATAAATTTACACTTTTTTGATAAGCTAACGCATAGAGACGGATGATAATTCAGTGACCAGAGAATTTCTGTGATTTAGTTGTAGATGAAAATTGTTCGCGGCGCATTGTCTTCGTATTATTCGCATCACGTAAAATAATTATTATATTATTTTATTTTAAAGTGTCGTTTATTTCTCATTTATTCCGTAACATTTCCTATTTGAGGATAGATATTTCCAATTAAGTGTTTGATATTTCCCAGAAAAGCATTAATTCCCCTATAAATATTTGGCATTCGACATTTCTCATCAGAGGCTGCCATCAGAAAACCTCTCAATTTCTCTCTATCATATGCGTCATCAAAAGTTAACTCTTCTTTTATGTTTTTGATAGCTTGAGCTATAACATCCACCTATCCGGTCCATGGTCTTTCTAATGGAAATTTGTATTTATTTTTTTAACTGAAACTTCTTTTATACTTGTCTATCCTCTCCCCAGACATGACCGAGCCATTCTAGTTGCTTGCTTTTTATGTATGATATAATATTTGGTCTGTTTATAACTCCTGTAGTTGAACTACTCCCAATGTCGATTTACCTTTTCTAAAACAGCTTTGACACTCCCCGAATATTTCGTTAACATATTTTCCATTAAAGGTTTAAAATTTCATTGAAAAGCATAAATTTCCCATAAAATCTTTGATATTTTCCGTATAATATTTGACATTTTCATACAATACTTGAGAATTCCCATGAAAGATTAGGGTTGTGCCGATGGCATCCTAGCCACAAGTCGTCCCTGTCGGTTTTAACGTGCGGTTTGTTTACGACGTGTACGTCGATGACGTACGTGCGGTTCGCTGACGACGTGCGGTTCGCTGCCGTAACGGGCGGTTCGCTGACGACGTGCGGTTCGCTGACGACGTGCGGTGCGTTGACGACGTGTGGTTCGCTGACGACGTACGGTTCGCTGACGTAACGTGAGGTTCGCTTAAGACGTACGGTGCGCTGCAGCCGACGACGTGCGGTTCGCTGACGACATACGGCTCGCTGCGTAACTGGCGGTTCGCTGACGACGTGCGGATCGCTGACGACGTGCCGTTGCGCTGAGGACGTTCGGTTCGCTGACGACGCATGGTGCCTTGACGACGTGCAGTTCGCTAACGAAGTGCGATTCGCTAACGACGTGCGGTTCGCATAATAGTTCGTACATTTTCCATAAATTCCATGAAATTTCCCATAACTTGCTTACAATGTGGATTATGCCTACCGGGGACACCACAATAAAAAAAAACGCACCATGTGTAATACCTCTTGCGATTAAACAACTTGGATGATGTTATGTTTTTGTTATTTAACTAGCAAAGGTGGTGAGGAAACTTACACAGCATTATAATCATGAGTCGTGTGGTATTAATAGTTGCAATAAATAATTGCAGAGATTTATTACATATAAAAGTGACCTTAGTTTAAAATAGTTCGGATTTAGAGATGATAATATCATACTATGGGCCAGGAGGAAATTTCACGCTTTTCTAACAGAACACATAAAGCGCTAGACAAAGAAAATAGATGATAATTCAGTGACTATAGAATTTTGGTTATTTAGTTGTAGATGGAGATGAAAATTTTTCGCAGCACATGTTCTCCGTATTATTCGTATCACGTAAAATGATTATTATATTTTATTTCTTATTTATTCCGTAATTTTACTATTTGAGGGTAGATATTTCCAATTAGGTGCTTATTATAATATACAGATTATCCGTTTTCATAATTATAATCGAATTATTTGTTTCCATAACACATATAGGTATGTAGTATATTAAATAATAACATTTATAATGTACGGCGACGAAGATGTAAGGATTTAGAATACACACAATATATTATGTTATTATTATTTTACACATAATATACACAGTTGTTTAAACAGATATAATAATATTACATAAAATGTTCTACTAGAGGAACGGGTAATTTGGTTTGGATATAATATTTTCCTATTGAGTCCTTTCACACTAGCTTATAATCCTGGTCGTATGGGATAAACTTAGTAATACTTACATCCATGTAGTGGCTATACATGTGGATACTTTTCTTGGATTTTTTCTTATTGATATTTTACTATGTTCTTATAATATTTTATGTTTCTATTTTGAGGTTTAAAGACCCCCCCCCCCCCCCTATCCAAAACGAGTTTCCAATAACGGCCTTGTAAGAACCTATGATGATAATAGATCAATTTCCCTGAAATAAAAGTTGTCTTTAGAACCCATTGCTGCTATACACTAGTATGTCTGGTATGGGATGGAGAGAATACCTGGCCACTTAGCACCGTAAAGAATTCGATGGTGTTTTAAAAAACTGTCGATAAAAAAAAGCTTTTCAAAATGTTTCATATTTTGCGCAACAACTGCGTAGGTATTTTGCATTTGGCCACACTCCCAAGTTCCAGTATATATATATATGGACTTGTACATACTATGTTATGGTCTTTTTACACTTGTAAACACGAATATTGTGTCCACGGATATTATCTTATGTCTTAAAATACCCATACGACAAAACATACGATCGAATAATATTAATACTTACCTATAAGAACTGGTGATTGCTAATTACCATTGTCATAATATAACTGTTATAGTATTATATTATAGGTACCTATATCTATGTGTCTTACGCGAGTATTCGTTAGTTTGTACAAACGTTTTCGTGTGCATATATGCAGTATAAATTATCGTCACCTTTAATACGCGCCGGTGATGTAATGCGATTTTGGGTCAATATATTTTGTCTGTATACCAAACGCTTTTCTTGATAGAAAATTTGGTTTTATCTTATTGCAATAATATTATCATAATCAGTAATCACAATTTATGTTTATCAAGCACACGGTACTCGTCTGATGCAAAAATAAATATGATACATAATTGTTGTCGTACCTAGAGTGTGTTATACTTAACAGTGTACATTATAGTTCACCGTAAACAATTTAGCAATACTTTTTTATAATATATTATACTCAATTAGTATCAAGTTATCATAGTATATATTTATATATAATACAATACAATAAAATATGATAATAATACACAGTTTAAACGGCAGTATTACGTGCGGTTGTCCCCTGGCCAAATATTCAAAACAAGAGCGTATTTCAATATACATTCTATGCGTACTATACTATGTCGTATTCTATAGATATAGTCATATAGACTATACTTAATCGTCTTAAGTGTATTTTAATCCCACGAACCTAAACCTTATAGCTTTATCGTCCGTGTCCCAATTTTATTATTAACATTTATACAATATGATATTATACGAATATAATACGTTTCGTACAAAATACCTACTCCTTGGCTGGGCTGTAATACGGATTCGATTTCGTATAACCACCGTATAATATTATATTATATTATATTATTACAGTTAGGGCCAGTTTCACCATCTGCTTTAAACTTCGATTAAAGTTAACCGGCCGAATTTGCCCGGTTAAAATATCTGTTATCAGTCGATTAAGCGTAATCGAAGTTTAAAGTAGTTGGTGAAAGCGGCCCTAAGTTATTGATGTGAACAAATTTTGAGTCATATATCGAACTTTATTCCATTTAATAGGTTTTTATTTTTTATTCGATTTATCACTATGTTTTCACGACTTAACAATTTCCTTTAATTTTTAAAAACTGCAATTTTTATTAGTTTTTTTTTTAATTTTCACGATTTGTGGACTGTGGAGTAAAATTGCAATTATAAATTGTGGTTCAACGTAATTCCTCTCGTCTAAACATTGAATTATTACTAATAAAAAATCCACTATTATATTTTATAGGGTATTTGATGATATTAATTAACCGTTATATTTTATTCTTTTTTTTTTAAGGAATCTTCTTCCGATTAAAAAACAATAAATTGATTCTTATTATTAAATAGTGTGTATCCAGTTAAATGAACAACCCTATATAGTACATGATATATTTTATAAGGTAGGTACAATATATTTACAGTTTATGCTTTGATGTGGCTACATATTATGTATTATTTCAATTTTCTCTGCAGTGCGGATTTCTCCGAGTGGTAGAAAAAAATATCATCGAACGGCTTTTGAAAAATACACTCACTGCAGCTGCAATTGCACCCAGAGCCAAATGTTTAGCTAGGTCGAAACTTGAAATACTTATTTAAACGCTCGTCGATGGTTATCACAATATAATATAATAATACATTATAATAATATTATTGTTTTTATATTATAATATTTAATACTTATATTTATAAATATATAACCAACCGCAGTGGCAAAACCGTTGTTTGGCTATATACACGCTTTGGTCATCGATTTAATAATAAGATTCAGTATGAATAAATAATTTATTGTGTAATAATAATCAACGATAATGACAAAAATATAATAATTCGTATTTTAGTCACAAAAGATATTCAGAAATCTATAAATCACAAGCCCGAGTGCCTGAGATCGTCAAATCGGAGTGCACGACGGTCGACGAATTGAAGGCCCCGGTGCAATAACCAAGTATGGCTACATTTTTTTCAAAAATCATATTTTAATATAGAAATATTCGGAAAAAAATATCTATTGATCGGTGCTAAAACCAAATACGTTCAATAAATATTATTGAAATAAACTAATAAAAATGTTTTTTAAATGTCTGTTGTGTGCGATAACCTGCAGATATGTCCGGACGTATCTGTTAAAAGAATAAATAAATCCATTTTTTTTTCATTCGGCGCAAAAACCAAATACGCCCGGACATAACTGGTTATTGCTCCCAACACTTATCTATTCAAATTTTTATATTGTCATGAACATAACATTTAAACCATAGGGAACGGGGCTTAATCGATGTATCTTATTCTTACAAAAAGTTGATTAACACCACTTTTTTTAATTTTTGGTTTATATTTACCAATTTTTAGATAGTTTTTTATGTTTCCTGAACAATTTTGAAAAATGGACCTGGGTTTAGCACCGGGGCCTTCAATTGCGCGCGTTAAGGCGGGTTTCCACTATACACGTTCACGTACCTAAGTCCTTTCCTGCGATTGGTTGCGCAGTATTAGGTTAGGTTATTACCACACACAATTAACCACGTTACCGTGTTGTTGGTCATATATAGCTGAACGTTTTTCGTGTACACGGCATACGTGCATAGTGGAAACCCACCTTTAAGAATGAATTTCAAACTGAGTATAATGTATTAATATCATAATAATATTCGTTACTCTGCTCGTCCTACGCCCGCTGTCGTAATAATGTGGACATCTGTCACGTCTCCGTCGCGGTTTTTTACTTTTGATTCTCGCCAATGCCACGGTATTTAATAACAATAACAACAACAAAAATAATAATAATAATAACAATATTTTAATTATAATGTGTAATATTTTATGGTGTTGGACGCGATGGGCGTAAAACATACAAACGGTCGTGCTTTCGGAGAGACGGAGATTAATGGGCCAAGTGAAAAGTTGTTACATATTATTATAATAATTATTATTTTCTCACACGAGTGACGCGTCTCTACATGTACGTAGGTATAATATGCGTACTCGTAATATTTATTTATGATCTTAAAAAGGGATTCGTGTTATAGTGTTCATATAATATTATCATATAAACTTGCGACGACGGAGAACGAGACTTCCTTGCCAGTTCGTCGAGTGAAAATCATATTAATAATATGATATGGCAGCAATAGCGCCGCGAGCAAACAGTAATTTAAAGTATATTAATGTTTAATATAGACAGCAGTTGGTATTATATTTATTTTATTATCAGACAAGGTAATAGGTACTAGCAAAATGTCAATAAATAAAAGTGTCCAAGGTAATAATTTGTCCAAAAACAGAAATGTCCGATGGAAAAAAACCGACAGATAAATATTAGCTATATTAGCTCGTATATTAATTGTATAATTTGCATCACCAAAATCATATATTTTTATTAAGTTTTGTAGTATTTAATTGTTATGTTCACCGAACGATAATTTAATACATTTAGATATTATTTTTTGTTAGTATATTATACTCAATTTAGTTATTTTATTCAAGTATAATATACTTTTTTTTAAATGTATACATTTCTATAAAACTAATAATATTAATTCATTTTGTACTTTTCTAAGTTCATTGACATCCAATATCTATTAATTTAATTAATATATAGGTACTCGAATATTATTTTAACATGCAAGGATTTAATGGTCAACTTCATATATAATGTTATAATATTATATCTGTATGAGGTTAAAACAAATGGTGGACCAACCTATCGTATTGATTCGATTTTCCTACTATATTAAATACAACAATCGCGCCCTACATATAACTATAATAACGTATAAAATACAATATTTTACATTTTGCCAATATTATATTATTTATTTTATCAGTCGATTGTCAACTTTACATTCGTTTGATTATATTTTCCATTCTGTTCGGTGTGCATAAATCTACGTAAAAAAATTTAAAACGTCCACCGACTATATTATAATATTAATACATTGTGGTATGCACAAACGGGCAAACGGTTCACCAACGCATTTACGACATGTTCGTGTAAAAGTATAATAATAATAATAAATATTATTCTTCATCATAAAATTAAGTAAAAAATATAAAATATCATGGACAAAAAAAAAAGAAAAGTTTTACCTAACTGTTTTCAAAGGTATAATCAGTTATCAGTCTGCAGACGCGTGCATAGTAATCGCACCTTTAGGAGTACAATAATATTGAAAAAGGTTTTTCGAATTAAAAAAATCGAAAGAGACAATATGAGGTATATACGTAGTTTAATATCGTAAAATTATATAATTATTGTCCGAAATAATTAATATAAAATATTACAGTTTATAGTTTCTGCAGCTGCAGTGCACTTATTATCATAGGTATTAGGTATAACCTCGGCAGTCAACGAAGGATTTTTAAACGGGTTTTTTCAAATTGTGTGGCACAATAATTGGTTGATGTACCTCACAATGTAACCTTCGTCGTTTTTGGTACCTAAATCCTAGATCATGTGACATATTTTTTTATATTTTTTAGTTCGGGTATAAGCCAAATAAATCAACAACAATTAGTGCCGTAGATTGATTTGAGGCGAGTTAATATATTATCGTACATATGTATAATATTATTATCACGTATATAGCTATATAGCATCGTGTTGCAGCTGGAGTAAAAATCGACTTAGCGAAAACCGTTTTTTGGTCTCTTTGTGGTTATGAAGGATAGGTAGGCTGTGTATGAGGTATACATCTGGCCAATCTGGAAAGCCCTTTAGAATTTAGATTTTAGAGGATAATTCCAGGATATTTATGTATGTTTTTCATTTATTAGTTAATCTATAAAAAAAAAAGATTATTTATTACATAAATACCTAATATTTATCAGTAGCAGTCTCTATAACAATACCTACAATATGTTATGTGTTTTATGTGCTTAAATACTTTATTGTTTATCAATTTTTTATAATGACTAGTATTTAATTTTTATTTATGGGACATATATTATCGTGGGTATAGCTCTTTTTTCATTCGTACGTCTAACACTCTACTTGAACTAGATCTGATACGTTTGCTGAACAGTTTTCAAAAGTTTTTGTTGGATTGTGGGTGAGTGATGGGAGAGAGAAGCGGGTTTGTACAGCCAATTTATATTCTATAAAACGCGACAAGGTGACGACAACTGTAAACTAGACAATACTTCGAATACTTTCAAGTTTCCGTCACAACCAAAAATTTAATTCTATTTCATTTTTTAAACATTTGTTTTTTAATACTTTTATGTTAACAGCTAAAATCAAAAGGAGCGGAATTAATGAAGGTTTGATCTTACTTTTTAGTCCACTAACGGCGCGGCGTGCCGGTTTTGCGACAATTATATACTTATATTATATAGGTACATACATTTATACATTTATTTATACATTTCGTTTCGACAGACAACCAACCAAAATCATAATCAGTCAATATTGTTTTAGCCTAGAAAATACTTATTACAACGAAAATGAGCAACTGAGTCATCGGAATATCCGTAGAGAGGTTTATCGGAGGACACAATATTATAATATTTAGGTACACATATAGTATCTCGTAAATTTGATTACGCATTTCTACTGGACATATTATTAAACATATGTATACTGGACACGCTTTGTATTCCGGCAACATGATGTTTGTATTGTACTATTATCATCGACATCAACATATTAATCATCATCATCATCATCATCATCATTATCATTATCGTGATTAAATAGTATGAAGTTATTACGGGTGCGCTGCGATCGGTGGTAATAATATATATATATAATACATATTCACCGACCGACGACACGGACTTTTCACCCTCGTGCGGATTATTATGATTGAAGTTTTAATGAAAAATAATAAGTGGATAAGTGGATTTTATACGATTAGCCACTACATAGACGCGTAATATATAACGTAGATCATATTGTTATTATATCGGAAACGAAACTTACAAATTATTATATTACTATCGGTATGGGTTTTGTATTAGGTTAGGCATGTACGGAGTGATAATAATATGACCATCTACATTCTACACTCATCCATTTTTTTTTTTTTTAAAGATTAAATATACCTAAGGTTACATATTATATGTAAATATGTTTAATGTTTATATGGAATTTTAACTGCTTCAGATATTTATAACATTGGGTACATTTTTACTAAAAAATTTAATTTTATATTATAATGGTTTTTAATTTTTTTTTTTTAAAGACCACATATATATTTTTTATTTAATGACCAGTAAAAAAATGTTTTTCTAAAAGCTGGAGATTATATATATCAATTTTCGAATAAATTAATTTTGGTTAGTTGGAATCATTTAAAGTTTATGTTAACGGAGCAAAATAACATAAACACAAAACTTTTGGTTCTCTATTCCGCTTGTCTAAACTTTAATATTGATAATCAATAAACCATTTTTATTCGGCATTAAAATATTTAGATATCTATTATACGTCATCATATATATATATATATATATATATATCATATACCTATATTACATCAATATTATATATATATTTTTTTTAATGTTATGTTTAATACTTCAATCATTGTATAATGTATATTTTAAAGTTTAAACATATGTGCGAGTTTTATACCCATGTATAAAAAAAAATGTTCAAACACAAAAAATGGACTTTTACATTTTATAAGTGTTGTCGTGTAGATACCCTCAGTTAAATAGATCACACTGTAAGACTGCTTTAACGCATTATATACCTATACAGTTTAATGCGGCTTTTGTACACTGCTGCAGTATATCAGGGGCGACCAAACTATTTCGAGAAACGTCGACCAAGAGCACGTATAATATTTTCCTTTACGATCGACTTAAACATAAAGAATGATAAAAATGATAGCTTCTATCGTCTTATATTAACATAATAATTATATTAATAGTACATAGTATATAATTAAATTAAAATGCACTAATTAAAATGTTACTACTATAGGCATATTGAGAAAAAGTTCGTGTGTATAGATAGGTAGTAAATATTAATAACATCAATTTTTGAATAATTTCAAAATAATTTTTATACTGTAGCATTATGTTCAAGTAAGCACTTATACACTTTCCAGACCGTTTCTCTTCTAGAAAAAAAATATAAAAATATTTTCAATAAACATATTTAAACTTTCATTTTGTAATTTCAACCATTGAATATAATATTTTTCAACCATAATAACCTGAATGTAATTTTCCTTTGATTCAACTTCAATTACAACTGTGATAAATCTTTAAAAAATACTTGGTATTGTCGCAATCTGCAATAGGTACTTACATAGGTACTTTAATGTTTAGCTTGATTACTTGACTGCAATTAGTATATCCAGTAAAATATTAACAAATTAGCACGTCTTTCATATTTTTTAATTATTTATATCATTTTAATCTGTAGATTATCCATGTAGTATTATTATTTTAATTTTTAATCACATGATAAGAGGACGCTTCATCCAGCATGTGATGTATCCGTCTTGCCAAGTATACAACATTGCAATTTATCGTTCGCCAGAACCAATTTTGTGTTTCTATAGCATTAATATTATAGTGAATTTAATATTTACTATTATTGACCGATCATCAAACTGAAAAGCAAAAACACTATCTGTGCTTGTATGTAGACTGTTAACAATATATTTTTAATTTTTAAGCGAGTTAAGACTTATTATTATAATTTGAAACATTGTGGAGACACTATGACTTCTGACTTCTTCGTTCAACATTATTTTACAGTCATGATAATTTGACAATGACATTACCTCAAAAAATTTGAATGGGGACATAACATGGTATGTTTTCTTAAAATGTAATACATTCATAATTCGGTAGTAATGAATAACTAATTATAATAAATTGTTAGTAATATATATTTTATATTTATATATTAATATACCTAACTTAACAAGTAGAAATTAACTATTTGTCTTGCTAATTGTATAATGTATGTAATACGTTGTGTAATACCATGTATTTCGGCAGAGGTTGGCGTAGATTGATTTTATATATTTAATTATTACGTTATTTATATCATGTAATATACTAACTATTGTGTACGGTAACTGGACTATATTATAGGTACACGGAATTCCTAGAACAACCAAAGTATAATAAGATACGACACAGATCTAAGTATCTAACACTGCAAGGCAGGCGTCATTTAGAGTAAAATCATGGGGTAGCAAGCATCTTGAATAATATATTTAATTCAATTGTATGTGGTCTAATGAAGCCTCGGAGCAGTCGGCAGATAAAATAACAAAATGTGTAGGATATCAATTGCTTCCCCTCGCTACCCCGTAATGACGCCAATGCTGCAAGAATTGTTCTTGATATAGGTCCCTAATATTTAGAGAGACCTATATCATACCCTGCATGTGTTGTCTCCGTCTTACAAGTGCGTAACATAGCAAATTGTACGCTCAGCAGATCACGTTTAGCTCCGTTAGTTAAAAATTAGAGTGAATTGGTATCTTATAAAATTTAAAGGTAAGATGTGCTGGAGTGCCTGGTAAGGGGGTGGGGGCAAAGGAGAAAAATTAATACATTACAATATAACGAGCAACGACAGGTGACTTGGGACGATGATGAAGAACCTGGTACCTATGTATAGACTTGCCCGCCGAAGGACCTATGTCATTTTGGTTAGCCCATCATGACTGGTTGTCATGATGCGGGATATATAACAGCACATTGGACAGTGTTCGATGTTGGACCACGTCCGCGAGGTTTCGGCGAGGAAAAATGAGACAGTGTTCGGCGGACGTGACTTTTGAATAACGTTTGTTTTAGCAAAATTCAATAGTATCTATATATAGTATTTGGTTATTTTAGTCAGACGTCGCAGAAAAGAGTATCGCGACATCGGAGTATCGGACCGTTGGCCGTTTCGGCGAGATGCTCCGACGCTCCGTGGAGAAGGCTGGTCAGTATCGTCGCGTTGTGAACTTTTATAAAAAAAATACAATAAGTGGGCTGACACACTCTGCACTGTGTGCAGTACTGATTTCGGCGATAACGGCGAAGACGGCGGCGACCTCCAGTAGTCGCCATAGACCTTATACTATAAGCCATAAGGTAGAGAGCCTAGATAATAAAGGCTAGGTAATATAGGCTAGGTAATAATATGCTATTATAGTATATTATCGTATAAGGTCTATGGTAGTCGCGGGTCAAGTTGATGAAGACTCCTGAGGGGTCGGGAGGGAGGTAACACGCTGTGGCTTACGTAAATAATAATAATCGCACTTATGGGAATAATATTTGTTGTTTATGGGGAGTATTATAGTAGGTATATTTTGATAAAATAAAGCTCAAAATTTCGTGACGTTAGAAATACTATGAAATAGTAAAGCGACGTCATGTAGCGTGGAAAACAAAATATTATCCTTTTTTAAACTCTAGGTGTGGCGATGAATGTATTGGTTTTACAATGATATATATTATTTATTTAATTTTTTAACTTTTGAGAGGAGGGGTCAAAAGTAAAAATGTCCAGTACTTTTACCTACTTTTTAAATAATCGGAATAAAAACATAAATATTGTATTTTACGCAAAACCTACAGTTTTTTAAAAAATAAATTTTAATAACCATACTGACTGAAATGTGCATCAAATATATTTTATATCAGTATACCTAACCTATTATAGACATGACACAACTTTCAAAATATTTTCGCTTTTTTAGTGCTATTTTCGATTTATGTATGATAATACATTTTGTAATTATTATTATACTCAAAGGAGTAAATAGGAATCCATAAAAAAAAAATGCCGTCAAGGGGTAGGTATTATACGTAGTATGTGGCAGAAATAAATTGTCGACGCGTTATATTATAAACAAAAATAGAAGGAAAAATCGATGTTTACAAAATTACATCGGGCCCAACAAATCGCACCGGTAAACACGCGTCGTAATGTTATTCTAACATTGGTATTACAATTATAATATATTGCAACACGCTGCATATCATTATATTATACTATATTTTAAATTAAAATATTATCGCGCGGAAATCGTAACATCACACACATAGGTACTTCGAGAAAGTGTGCATAATTAAATCCCATGGCGGCAATTTACAAACGGCGTGTAATATACTGGCGTGTTATAATATTTGGATATAATATACGAATTTTATCACGATCGAATTCGATTCTGGGCGTTTTTAGAACGAATTTTTGCATATTTACTGAACAGGTGCGAGTTGTAGTATATAATAGTGATATATATAGTGGCGATAGTAAATGTAGTGAAGCTACCTGTCGCCAACGCCTGATGCTATTGTGTTATATTATTTTTTAAGATTGTGTAAACTTTCATCATTTTTAACGTGCATCATACTATACTCGTCCTCATGTGAGATTTTATTATACGCAAAGTCTTCCAGATTTCGCGTTCTAAAGTGTGCGAGGATACGCACACTTTATATATTTAATGGTTTAGACTGTTTGGAGTGAACTTTACACTATTCTCTTTTAAAAAAGGATGTTTTTCAGCAAAAAATGATCATGTGCCAATGGTTTGAATCAAAAAACAGCTAAACAATCATACCTTATAAACAAGCCAAAAGCTTATCGAATTGTTCAGCGATGCGATATAGGAATAGTAGAACTACATAAATACATCCGTTTCAAACATTGAACATTTAATATTTAAATACATTATTTGATCTACTGATTTGTTGTTTTTAAATATCAAAAATGCTCCCTATGATTGCATATTATTTTATACTTCAGACTAGATGATTTTTCTGTTGCCCAAATGTATCACTGCATAGTACGCATTTTATAATATATAATAATATGAATCCCGGAAAAAAAATCCCCAGACTACAATATTACTCACAACCTGCACATGCAAATGGTTGAACAAATATTTTTTAAACCTTAATAATTAGTATCTATACTTAATATTTAATTAAAAATACGTATATTATATTATATTATATTATATTTTAATTTACAAATAATATTTTGTTTTCAATTACGATCATTTATTACGTGTAATTCAAATTAACTAACTTAACAACTTCACAAATAGGTATAGCATATAAAAATATTTCGAATGATTGATACGTCAAATAATACAGTTAAAAACATACTATACAAAAATATTATTCAAAATATAGATAATAATAATAATATAAATAAATAACTATAAATAATTTTCGAAAAATTAACAATGAAATTTTATATTACTATAATAATTATTTTTTTTATTTTATTATCGAAAAAGACAAAAATACATACATTATTATTTAGTAACATTTCCGATTATCTTTCTCCTTTAAGCAAAGCTTGTGTTGGAGAAAGAGAGTTATTATATAATATATGATACAATTACTATAATTATAGAATTTACAAGATATGAATTATATGTTCTAAGTACGTATAAAACTAAATATACAAATATAGTTTAGACATTTTATCAAGAAAATGTACATGATACAGAAAGAAATATAAAACAAACTTATTAGTCTACGATACACAAATAAAACCTCATAGATTAAATTTATAAAGCTTAGATATAAAATAAAATTATAGCAACTCATTATTTAACTCAAGAAATAAATATTTATATACCAAGCCTTTAATATTAATCTTTTCATCCCCAAATATTTTTTTTTTAAATTCAAAAGGAATAGAATTGAAAAACGTTGGTCCAAGATAATCTACAAAACATTGACCAAAAGATTTATTTGTATAATTAACAGTCAAGTCAAATTTCCTCAATTCTCTTTTATTGCTTAACTGTTTATGATATTTATCTAAGTTAAATTTCTTAACCAAGTACATAATAGAAATTTTTTTATACAAAAACCTTATTGGCAAAACACCAAGTTCTCTATAGTTGGCTTTCGTAGATCCTTCTAGAGTGAATTTATTTAGGGAAATTCTGACTATATTATTTTGATTAACTACTAGTGCATTTAATATGTTATCCCGAAGGCCACCTCATACCAATAGACCATATTGGAAATTTGATTGGTATAGTGCAAAATATACTATTTTCATTGTTTGTTTAGGTACCATGTTTTTGAGTTTGATCAATTTAAATGCAATAAAACGTAGCTTTCCTAATAAATTGTTAATATAAAAATTCCATTTTAAGTTGTTATCAAATATAACACCCAAATATCGAATTTTCCAACTATATTAATTATTTTGCAGTTTTCCTGATTACATATTTTATTATTGACGCAGCTATGTACTGCTATAGTATTGAAGTTACAATCTGTTTTATTAATTGAAAATGGCATAAACACAGTTTTATCAACATTTAGAAATAGATTTCTATTGTTTAAAATGTTTATTATCTGATTGAAACTTCTGCAGGCTTTCTCATATACCCCATCCCATGATTTCTGTGAGAATAGAAGACAAGTGTCATCAGCATATTAAGTAACTATCGACCCATCAAAATTAATATTAAACATTTCGTTAATATATATTATAAATAGAATGGGTGCATGAACACTACCTTGAGGTACACTATTTTTAATTCCATATGTGTTACCATTTACTTCATTGATTTTCACTGACTGTTTTCTATTACCTATGCAAATAGCTTTTAAACCAGTTTAGGCTCGAATTATTAATTCCAAAGCTAGGTAGTATGTTTAATAAGATTTGATGATTCACTGTTTCAAAAGTCTTGGCTATGTCTAAAAATAGTGCTAATTATTTATTGCTATTATCTAGATTACTGTATAGAAATTGAGTGACTTTTCCGGGGTTGTTAGTCGGAGGATTTTTTTTCCGATTACCATATTATATAGTATATAATATATGTGATGACATAATATAATAATATACTAATAATTACATTAATAAATAATAACATTAACACAAATTGGTAGGTAGGCGAGTTAACTTACAATTGGAAATACGACGACTGCGTATAAGAAATTCGGTAAAGTCGTTTATGGTGAAATCGACGACAATATAATATTTTTGTGTTCGTACATTATATTATTACCTATACTTATAAATTCGTTTCCGCAGTATTACACAGCCGCTGTCCCTAACGAACGGTCAGGATTTAAAATCCTGCTGTGACGATCAATGATAGTCGTGAACAGTTTCCTGCTCGATTTCGTCATCAACACGACAGCAGACGAAGCCACGCAGGTCATAATATTATACGGCCGATTCGCGCCGATGGAATTCACATACTACACGTCTACACGCACAATAATATACCTACGCATCATGTCATTTAGTGTACCTATGCCTTGTTGTGATTCATATAATATAAGTTATAACAATAATCGGTTTTGGACTGAGTTAGGTCATATAGTTATTGTGTCAACAGACGTAGGTCCGTGACGTACGTATAGGTGTAATATTGTGATTTGTGTTACAGTTAGGTTATGTTGTCGTTGGCCGGTACCGCATTTTAGAAAATGTCGAAAAAAACGACGCACGTGTCGCCACGACCATATTATATATTATATTATTATTTCTCTCGCAGCATTTTAGAAAAAAAATAAAGGTTAATCGAATAAAACACGATGACGACGAAGACGACGGTTCGTAAATAAAACAACTACCTATAAATGCCACCCATGTGTGTGTGTGTGTGTGTTACTAAAATATACGCCACGGGCCCGATAAAAAAATCGACGCACGTTTACTCTGATGGTATTAATAATACATATATGTACATACCTATACGATACAGTGCTGCACCCGACGTCTACTTATATATATATATATGTATACCCACTATATCGGTGGGAACGAATAGTGAAAAATCTATAAAAGAGACTTTATACAACTAATATAATATGATATTTTTATGTCGGTAGGTACTACCTATATCTATATTATTATTATTATTATTGTTATTATTATTATTCGAACCGGCCGCGGCAGTGAAAGAAAATTCGATATATATACTTTTTATCTACATATATATTTATATATATATATAAATATAAATTCGCGACGAGCGACGGTCGCTGCAGATGCGAAAAAAAAGGGATGCGTTTCATCTGATGATGTGCGTAATGGATAGATTTATCTTATTTTTTTGTCGTTCTCTTAACGAACTTGCCGTCTTATCAGTTGATTGCGGTTTTGTTTTGTTTCCTCACAACACGCGTGCGTTTCGCTTACAAAAACGATACTTTTATATTATATATTATATACATACACACATTACACAAACACTACATTGCGACGTAGTAGATGAACAAACTACTAGGTACCTACCTCTCATATTATTATCCATAGGAAATAGAAATGGTTGGGAAAGTTACTCAATTTATTTTATTGTAACTAGTTACATGTTACAAGTTACATTTGTAAATGTATAAAGAATAATTAACCAGCCAGGGGCTAGGTAAAAGCTAACGTTACGTAGTTAGGAAAAAAAATTTGTACGAAATATAGAAGTACCTATAATCGTACAACCACTGAATATCCAGTGACCAGATAAATATTGTGATAACCAAAATGAACAATTATAAAAAATAATCTTGACCATGTATTTTTAATATTTTTTAAACTAGTAGGATCTATTGTAACAATGAGTGAAGAGACTTCAGTCTTGTAATACATTTTCAAGCAATATGACCAAACGAATAAAATTTAATTTACTTTATTTAAAAAAAAAAGATGGGCAAGTGGGTGTTGCTCTGCTTTACAGAAGTTTACAAGTGGGTCACAGTAATGGACAGTAATAAATTTGAATTCAATGATATAATATCATTGTATAAGAAAAACGATTCTGAGCGAAAACGTTCAGTCAGCCTATGATATTACTAAATATATTAATTGATGATATCATTGTGAATAAAGTAATTTATTTACCTATTTACGTGGAACTTTGTTTTAAATTTTCAATCCTTAGCTATAAAAGTTAAACATTTTATACATTTTTAACTACAAAATCATTTTTAAATTGTATTAAATTTCGTACTTTTAATGCTTATAAAAAGAAATTGTGACTACTTATATATTTTTAATATTTTTCAACTAAAATTTTAACAATATAATATAAAGATCCTTGTATTAAATTTTGAAATTTATAGAAAAAAAATTAAAACATTGGAAACTAAAAATATTTTAGTTTATCATTTTCAAATTTCAATACATGTTAGAATTTTTTATATTGAATTTTTATAAATAAACCTAATATAATAAATATATTTAAAAATACGTATATTTTTTAATTCATTTTTTTTGACATACATTAGGTGTGAATAATAATTAGATTAATAGGTCCCTGGACCATTTCCTTTTTAGTCGACGAGTTGTATCGGGGAAGCGGAAGGTCCAGGGAGGATACATTGGATATGAGAGGATTTGAATGATTAAGTAGTTTGTTTAATTAATTAGTTGACCTCAATACCAATAGCAATAATTCGGATATTTTTAACATCACTAAGCTATTGCATACCTCCGTCGTGGTTGAAAAACCCAAAAAGTCTCACATTGGTCCGCCTCAATGCTATAACTGTTAGGCATACGGCCACACAAAAGCATACTGTTCACACAAACCTCGGTATGTCAAATGCGGTGATGAATACTTATCAGAAAATTGTTCCAAAGACAACAGTCTTCCGGCCAAATGCGCTCTCTGCGCAGGTGCCCATACTTCATCTTATAAAGGTTGCCCAGTTTACAAAAATCATGTGGTTTTATTCAAAAAACACAAATTGGGAACGAAATCAGTTTCTTTTTCAAGACCAGGCAAGCCCATGACACATTCTGAGAACCACTACAATTCCAATCAACGTGGTACCTACGCCACCGTCACAGCCAATCAGCCACCGTGCGATGCATCCGATAATCTATCCAAACTTATCAGCGAAATTTCAAACATCGTACATCCATTAATTAAGTTACTTACGACGATTTTAGATAAATTAAATCCTCCCTTATCTAGCCCGTAAATACTCTCATGTTTATATAATTGCCATAATGACTTCAACTTAGATAGTATAATTATTACAGTATGTTATCCCATTATCTTTTTTCTTTTTTTCGTTTGTATATCATATATTATGAACCTTATTTTGTGCTTATATATTTAATCTTATTGTTGCTATCTGTACAATTACTTGTCATATTACCTATATTCAATTGTTAATTGTTAATCGTTGAGCTATAATTGTAAGTTGTGCTAGTAGCTAATAAAAATAAAAAAAAATAAATAAGTAGTTTGTTATGGATCGTTTATAGAGTTTAGATGCTTGATCGGAGATGGTCATTAATCATTATATGTTTCACAGGTCATTCAGCATGGGTGGTGATTGGGGGGTGCTCGGGTGAGCTTAACCCCCAAAAATATTGAAAGCACGCACAACATTATTGAACACTTTTCAAAGCCCCCACTTCTTATTTTGTAAAAAAATATTTAAGCCCCCCTAAAATTCAATCAAATTTTCACCTATGGATCATTGTGAAGGGTTCGATTACTATAACATACCAAGGGGCATTCGTTAGTGTACTGAGGGATATTGATTGGAAATGAATAATTTGTATGTTCGAGTTAACGAAACAAGTATAAATAAATCTTCATTGTAGGTAATCATTCAAGTTTTACTACTTGTTAAACTGGTAACGGATACCATATTAACTATGGAACATATCTGCAACTTGCGAACCACAAAAAAATATTTATAATATATTAATATCTATATAGCAATAGGAACCTACAAAAAATACATGACGGGTATCTAGTACCTACTTAGGTAAATGCAAGTTATAATTATTTGTCCACCGGTTTAACATTTAAATAATCATATATCGTATACCAACTACTTAGCTACTCCTATTATAATATATTGTGTTTGTATATATATATTATGTACTTATATATTATAATGTAATATTATGTTTAATGTATGTTACCTATACATTTACAACTGCATACATATGTATGTATACTGTAATTCTGTATATTATAATAGGTATGTAATTTGACTTTGCGTGTTGACGATGATGCCTAACAAATGGCGTACAGAAAATAAAATAACGACCGGAAACGGAAATAATATAACAACAGCAAAAATAATAATAATAATAATAATATTACTAGTAAGTAATTATAATGATAATAATAATTGTAATAATTAAAATTATCAATAATTATTGTATAGTGGCAAATCGATACCGCAAAAAAAAAAGCGTTTAAATGTTTAGCCGAGTCTTATTATGGAGTAAAAACATCAAAAATCCTCCCCGAGAACCACACATCGGTCTCATCTATGTAATACACATTTTTTATTTTATCATTTTCCGCCGGGGCACTGTTTTAAGATTACACGTGTGCACGACTATAATATTATAATACATCTATTACATATTAAATCGCAGTTTTAACTCGATGCAGCAGCTGCTCACCCCGAATTACGCGGAGGTACCTATATATTGGTAACCGTAAAACCGGAGAGCTATATAATTCCGCTGAACTCTCTGCGGAGAACCGCTATTGCAACCATAATAATATTATTATGTACGCTATTAATTTATAAACACCTGCCTTGCGTGTAAGTAGTTATCGTGCTATGGTGATATCGTGTATTCGTGTATCACATAATGGTTTGTCTTCTAAACTCATAAAAACTTAAAAAACTCAAACCGCGTGAGAAACGCGCCTCCATGTAAGATTACATCGGGGGGAGGGGGGGAGGTACAAGGAGCTGTGCGCCCCCAAACTTGAAATATATTAGCACCCCCATATGTTTTACGAATATCGATATTTTTTTTCTTAGATTTTAGATCAAACACTATTTGCGATACCAAATTTGTTTTAATACACACCTATAAGGAGCAAATATTATATTTTGATAAAATTGTAATTTAAAAAAATAAACAAAATCGGTGAGGGGTGTTGGAAGCCCTGTGGATCTGAGATGCTTCAATAATTTACCACCCCGCCCCCTGAATTTGAACTCTATCTGCGCCTGAGCACACATTATAGGCATAATAAACCTATACTTATAATATTATTCAGTTTAAAATTTCTAAATAGATACCTAGTCTAAAACTTTGGAAATTTAACTTTTTATATTACATCTGGTATGAATTATTCATCGAGAACTTTTTTTACATTTTTATGAAAAATTATTTTATTTTGTTCAAACCCCTTTATTATTAGTGAGAAATAGTTTTCTATCGCGAGGCTGATCAGTTATGCTCGCGTCGTATACATCGATACGTCATTTGCTTTTTTTTAAAAAAAAATGCCAATAACTTTTTTCTGCAGCCCGGTGAATTTCCTAAAACTTTGTCCCCGGACCGCCAACACACGTTACCCGGTCACCGCCTAGTTCAAGGGCGCCCATAGGAAAATTCTTAAGGGGGGGACAAAATTTTAATTTATCAATCCATTCATAAAACAAATTTTCAACCATAAAAGTATTTTATTGAATTTCTATTTAATTAATAATATAGATTAAACACGTCATAAAACATTAATTATATTAAATTTATTAAAACATTAGTTTTCAAATAAAAATGTACAATTTGATGTGGCTGATGAAAGTTGGAATGCACGATTTCTTGTAACAGTATTTGCTTCTGAACTATAATAGATAACTTTTCAAGAACAGTTTTAATTTCAATGAAATTTTTATCAAATAGCCGTATACATTTGTACTTTTCTGACCAACGTCTCACAAAATAATGGAATATTTGGAATAAGTTTTCTTCTCAAATACTCTCTCTAAAAAACTTAATTATTTCTTTTACAGTACCAATAGTATTTCTGATTTCAGGAATTGAATTTTGATCGTTAACTACTAAATTAAGCTTATGTGAAGCACAATGAAAATAACAAGCAGTTGGATATATTTTTCATATAATTGTCTGTACACCATTTACTTTACCACTCATGGTTGAACAACCATCAAAACCTTGGCCAACAAGTTTCAACATATTTAAACCATATTATAGATTCTGAGCGGAGCGAGGGAGCTATTGTTTTTACAATGGTGTTTTTTTTTTTTCTTTTTCTTTTTATATCCTGTATACAAAATTTCTTCCAGAAGGAGTGTTTTGATTTCAACATATAATACCTTATCTTTTAGCAAATTGGATCAAGATGGTACTTTAGAGAGGTCATTTTTCGATTTTCTCAACAGTTATTTAATGCCACGGGAAAAACCACCGGAAAATTACGAAAAAACGCTAAAAATGGGATTTTAATTTCTAATGCTTTGTATATCACCATAGAAACGAATAAAAAATTATAATATTTTAATATTAATTCAACATGATAAAATAAATAATAACAAAAATATAAAATATCTAGACTGTAAACCGTCTCCGCTCAGAATCGTTTTTCTTATACAATGATATTATATCATTGGATTCAAGTCTAATACAACCAATATACAATTACCCACTTGTAATCTACTGTACAGCAGAGCGACATCCACTTACCTGCTTTTTTTCTGTTGATTCTAATATACTTTTTGATATACCTTCTGCATTTAAAATATGTATATTTGATATAACAATACACAAATCTGTTATCATAAATAAAATATTATGGTGGAAAAAACGTGTGGTTATTTATAGGTGATAACCTGATTTACCAAAGTAAGTAAATAAACCAAAATGCCATATTGCCATAAACAAAATATAGATTTTCATATATTAAATTAAATTTTTAAATTCTATCTAAAAAAATAGATTCTAATCACAATGAACAATTTTCCAAGATTTTTGGCATTTTCCAGGGGGGGGACATGTCCCTCCCTTGCCCCCCCATATGGGCGCCCTTGGCCTAGGTACTTGCTATCTGGCACAGGACTTAAAGAATAAATATTGCACGAGAAATGCGCAAACCTTTTTGATAGATCATTGTATATAGCCAGGGGATTTCGACTATAGGACTCGAAAGTTTGATGACTTTAGAAACATTAAATAATGACCTAAAAATATTGTAAAAATATTAGTCATAATAATAATATAATAGGTCAAATTTAACAAAAAAATTAGACTATTAGAGTGACTTACTGACTTACTCAATGATGAACATGAAACTTATTATACAGCGTGAGGACTTACCCAGGTTTAATAGCCAGTTTATTAAAATTAAATAAACTTTCTAAATATTGTACATGTCTTAACTCTTAATGTTGTCCAAAATATTTATTTTATTTAAAATACTACATAAATGGGTCAACAAACAAAGAATATAATTTCTTTAAATAATATACGTATACATATTTAATTATTTGACAAAATCTTTTTTTCCAATATATTATGAAATATCAGATTTAAATTGATAAAGAGAATTATTAAGAGAATTTGCTTAATAAATTTAAGACTTATGTGTTTCTTAAAGTATTCAATATTTCTCAATTGTAATGCTATTAATTTATACAAATCTGTTGATTACTTTTTTACACTATGATAGTATAATATTATTAATATTAGTCACTAAAGAGAATACCTAACTTTTATAATATAATTAATCCATTATTTTTCATAAAATAATTTTAAATAAATCAAGATCACAACATAAATAATAAAAAAAACAACAAGTCTAAATACATAAGATACAATAATCATATTATAATACAGTTGCACACAATTCTGTATAATATAGTTGATTAGGATAAAATTAATTTATTATATAACTATAAGGGAAAATTTAGGGAAAATATTTAATAGTTAAAATCACATAACTAGACTAGACATGACTAGAATCAACATTAAAAGTCTAAAAATGTCGTTTTTATTTGAACAAAACGAATATTACATTCCAAACTGTGTATTATTAGCTTGACTGTTATTGGGCATGAAATTATTTTCAGCAGCTAAAAGCGCGGTAAGGGTGGAATGTGTGGTTGCCAATCCTGTGTTGTTGTTTGGCGATGAATGTGGAATTTCATTGTGTTGTGGTAATCTTTCACCATATTCGAGCATATTTAATGCTTCAGCAAGTGTTGTTGATGTCCCTAATTATTACAAACATAAAATAACATATTTGAAATAGTTAGATTTAATATTAATGTTTTCTACTAAATTATAATTTATTTCAACATTGTAATTTTATAAATTTACCATGATGAAATTGTATTCCATAAAAATATTACTATAGGGTGTAAAAGGAAGACCTGATAGATGAACGAACTTTTGTACTAATCAATATTAAAAATTTTTTTTTTATATATATATAATTTATATTTACTTGCGTCACACGTAAAATATAAAAAAATTATTTTTATATTTAATACTGAAAATAAAAAATTGAATATTTTTTTGATTAAAATAATATTTTTGGAAATTTGCTAACGTTTCTCAAATTATTTACTAATCATTTAATTTTAACAAATTTTGTCAAACAGTTAAATATCATCATCATTTTTTTTTTTTTTTTTTTTTTGTCAAGTTTCTTCAACGTAATGGTGTGAGGATAAATTATAAAAGTATGTTTTTGTAGTATGACACTATATGGGTGTATAACTTGGATGATAAAAAACGCATAGTAAAATTGTCTTGAAAAATTTGAGTAGTGCAGTAGAAGGAATGTGGATTGGATAGAACAACAAAACAAAAGCAACCAAAAAAAAAAAAAAAAAGGTACTTAAAACAATTACAGCAAGATGTTATATGGATATATATTGAGGCATGAACTAGTTTACAGAAAAATTGATGGCAAGAGACAAGGACCAAGAATACATTAAAATTACAATATTTTAATAAACAAATGATATCCAACCAGGAATCATCTAGTTACATGGAGTTGAAGAGACTAGCTTACAACAAAAATAGTGTAAAAGGTATGGAAGACTGAAAAACTAACTTCAGACTTTCACTATAATATACATATAAATATTAAGGTCGATGAAAAAAATTAAAATTAATCAATATTACATAATAAAATAATATACAGAATAATATTTTAAGTCATATTCATTCTACATATTTTTTATCAATAAACATTTATTTTGTACTGAGCTGTTTTCATTGGTATTTTTTACCTACTACTAATGCATATTATGTTGAATCAACTTAGTGCTGTATTATTGAAATTCCTTCATAAGGAACACTATTATTTTTAACATTCAATCTTTTTTCCAATTTTATAGAAAAAAGATTGTAAAATAATAATAATAATAATAATAATACCTGAGATGATGATACTACTTGATTCTGCATGGGATTGAGTGATTGAAGAATTTGTATTTTCGTTCAAAGTTATACTGCACACCTACAACATAATAATTATATGTCATAAAAGAATATACAAATATCATAAGTCAATATCCATGAATTAGTTTATAGTAATATATAGGTGTAATTTTATACTCGTACAGGTTGCTCTTCAATTTCGCCATTTTCAGTAATAATAATTTGTTGAGGAGATTGTAATTCAGGAGGTTTATTGAGAATCATTGTGGATCTTACTTTGTTCAATATAAACTCTGGTAATTCAAAACCTTTGAGTTCATGAGGATTATTTCTGAAAATTATTATAATCATTAAAATATCTAGTTAAAATGGAATCACTTCTTATAAAATAAAATTACAAAAATGTAAAAATATGTATTGTTTAAGTGTGTTAGTAGCAAGTAAGATATATTAATTATTACAGAAAATTATTTCTAAGAATCATTAAGTTTTTTTTAAGTAGATCTTTTAAAATTAAGTACATTAATTGTGTACAAATTTATTTTATTTTATTTATTTTGATAGGTACATCATTCAAATTACTTAAATGTGTTGGGTGGTTAATAACTTTGTATTTATCATTTTTAAACAACTTTGAATAAAAATAAAAATAATTACTTCTGATTCACAGTGCTCAATATTGATTGCACATCGTCCAATAACAGTATTGAAGTTGCATTTACAGATGTAGGTGGTGGTAAAACAAACATTTTTTGCTTCATCAGCCAATCTCGATCTTCCATATCAATGGTATATTGAAATAGTTCTGGATGTTTATTGCCCATACGACCTCCCCTCTGTGAAATAAACACAAATTACTTAAATTAGTTGAATTAAAGATAGTATTAAATTCAATGGTATAAATATGTAATTTGATCAAAAAAATTCATAACAATAATAAAATGTACCTTGTTAGCAGCTCTTGTAGCCAACACAAATAATGTTTGAGAATGAATTTTCACTGGGTCCCAAGTGGATTGAAATCTATGAAATTTTACCAACGGTGTCTGAGATGATGTTTGTTCAACTGTAGGAGAAAGATTATTCTCAGCCTCTTGAACAGGTGGCTCTTTGCGTTTCAGTAGAGATCTATTCTGTAAATAAAAGTTATTGAGTATCAGTATTGTTTAGTAGTATTCAGTTTTGACTATGCCAAAAGCAAATTGTTTAATTACTTTGGAATGTTGTTTTGCAAACCGCGATTCAATCAACATGTCTGTAGTTTGTGCTGTATTAAATGGTGAATTACTGCCAGACAACGGTGGATTTGAATACATTAACTTTGCCTCGTCTAACATTGTTCGACATACTTCTCTCACATGATCTTCAGTTACACAATTTGAACCCAAATTATTTTTAACATTGTCAATAGCCAAGCCAAAATATGACTGAAAAAGTTATTGTCATTAGCATTGTTATGAAAATCAATACATCAGTGGTTAATACTTACAGTCAAATATTTTTTAATAACATTATCAATATCTTTATTGATTGAATTCTGTAAATTTTGTCGCAACAAATCTAAAGATTTTGCGGCGTTTACCAAATTCTTTGCACGCATCTTGGCCGCTTTTGTAGTAGCTTTATCATTACCGTTAGCTACATCAATAATATTGGCAAGTGTCACTTGGCGCATATTGAACGTACTTTTCTAGAAAAAAAAGAATAATATAAACTTATGAATTAGACGTTATGTTAGATCGCCTGGCAAAATCAATGGACACATACCCATGGAACAAAATTTTCACTGGTAATCACTTCCAAATCAAATACTGGAGCTTGCCGAACAAGGGGTACAGGCTTAGACGACCTGTGAAAATTGGTTGGCTGTTGGGTCACCATTTGTTGTAATTGCTGGTCATCGTTTAAGTGTTTTATGGGGAGTTTATGGACAACCATTGTATAACAACAACGGAGTGTGCGGGATCGTTAAGACGCGTATAAACTAAAAAAAAATCATGGATCCGGCAATTATTACAAACATTGTTATAATATAATACCTATAGAATCAGAAATCAGAATTCAGCAGTCTGGGTTATGGATAGTATCATTGATATTATATCCTAGCCCGGATATTGTGAATTTTTTTTATCAATGTTTCGTGGGGTTCCAGTTAAAATCGATAAACAGAAAAAGATCGATAGTGAGTAGTTTTAATTGATAAATCGACGATGTTTTTTATAAAATGTACCTAATGGCTAATATTAATATTTATTATTTAATACTTTTATTAACACTTCGGATGTCTATTAGGTATTAATAATAATTGTATTCACATTTTATCAGATTAACATACAGTGCTCCGCCATAAAGAGACAGCCCAGGTATGAACTACAAGAATTTGTCATTATTATTTGAATAGTCATATTCCTGGAGAAAAAACGTGCACAGACACGATAACTATTATCAATTTATCACACATTTCGCATTCTCGCCTATTATCTATATTATTATCACTTTATAGTGTGTGTCGTGTGTGTGCTGTGTAAATTTGTGTTTTGTGTTCTCTACTTCCGTTTTCGGTAATTCTGTTGTTCGGCGGTCTTGGCTCTTTGGAATTTTGCGTCTGAGTTTGAGAATTTAAGTTAGAAAAAGATCGATCGGTCTATTAGAAAAAAATCTTATTCTCCCTGTCACCCCACTCATCAATTCTAAATGGACAGCTCACGTGCAGTAACAACGGTGAGGTATGAAGACTATGTCGAGTATTTTCTGTTCGTTCGGTCGGATGACAGCGAAGAGGATGCCGAAGAACTGGTGAAACACATTAATAACTTGAACACTAAGGCATTGGAGTTGGTAGATCGGCTGTCCGAACAGTATATATGGCACAAGGACAAGTTCAATTTGATACCACGGTTTTGCCCCTCAGCAGAACTGAGACAGTCGTTCTCTGATACTTCGGACGGTAATACCTAATATTTTATTACAACTTAATTTGCCTAATATTTTGCCATTAGAACCCATTTTTAATACCACCAACCACCACCTCACCCCTCCACATCCTGTCCAACCATGGACAACCCACAGTTATACCACAAAACAGATAACAATTCATCTAGTTAATTATAGCTATTCCGTGATTGTACGATGGTTCTGATTTGTTTTTATTGTTTTTTAGAAGTATTGCCGCCACATTTGTATGGTGTAACCCACTACGGTGATAACATTGAAGATGAATGGTTTATTGTGTTCTTGATGAAAGAGATCACAAAGGAATATCCTGAACTTGTCGCTCGGTATGTGCATTTTAATTTGTTGTTTATTCAATATTTTACATTCCAATATTTAGTGTTATAGATTCTGATGGGGAATTTCTACTTATAGAAGCTGCAGAGTGTTTGCCCAATTGGGCAAATCCCGACAACTGTGATCAGAGGGTAATTCTATTTTTGTTTATGATAAAAGTACATAATGTTATCTATCTTAATTAATTAATTGTCTTAAAAGGTCTATATAAGTGATGGTGATGTTCATATTATCCCATTAGTTAGTGCAAATAGTAAAAAATCAATTACTGTTTCACAAGCATTGGAACAGATTACCAAATATCCTACTGCCACTATAGCTACACAAGAAGTCAATTCTGCGATATCATCGCGCTTGCACGGGTAAAAGGATATAAATTTAAAAAATGTAAATGCACTTTAAATGATAATAATTTTCTTTTTAACTTACAGGTATCCAGATAAAATCAAAGAAAATCTCCATTGCTGCCATGCTTATATACCAGTAGGTGTAGCGTACTTATTAAAACACCAACCAAGTCTAATAGCACCGGCTGTTATAGCATTTTGTCATAGGGATATGTTGGATGTTAAAGCATGCCAAACAATGAAGTAATTAGTTTTGTATTTAAAAATCTATGGCAATTGTTAATATTTTTACTTTTCTGGCTTTAGACATTTTCCTCCCAAAGAAAGAGTAATGCGTACAGTGACCATGACCAAATGTTTGTATGCTATGCTTATAAAACAAAAATGTGTTCCTGAAAAGAGAACTGGTTGGGATTTAGTTGAAACAACAGACTCTCGATACAAAGCACAAATTACAGGAATAAGAATAGTAAGTATGATAAATTTATTTTTATATAAATAATATAAATCAATTGAAAAATATGTACCTGTTTATATGAGGTGTTAATTTATTATATTGTAGTCATAAATAAAATCTTAACTAAACCTTATAGTTTTTAAAATACATTTTTACTATTAATAGTAAAACAAAAGTTATTGTTCCTGGTAATAATTAACAATGCAAATACTTAATTGTAATATATTTTATATATTTTTAAATTAAGTAAATATAAATAACATATTTTTTTAAGATAAGATACTAAGTTAATATAATTAAAACATTGATTTTATTTATATAAGTGCATATTCTATTTTTTTTTTTTTTGTTTTTTGTTAATGCATAAATAATTAATTTTAGTTTTTATAACTTCTTTACCATAATTAGGTACTTGCGTATTAGTTTTAGTATTATAAATTATGTAAATGCATAAAGTATATTTAATTAAACTTTGAATTGTGATTTTTCTTATGTGATGGAGTACTTCCTTAATCCAGTCGTTCACACTTAGAAAAATGTTTTGTTACAACTTTGTAACACTGTAGGGCGGAAGAACTAAAATTCTTACATTTCTTATATAATAATAAATATGTGTTATATTTATGTATAACTTTATGATTATTTTTTTGTAAAGGCTTGCGGATTTGAAATATTAGTCAGCCAAGCAAAAACCACAGTCAAAGACGATACACCTGTAGATTTGACCTATGACAAACGTTGGCATCATTACAAATCTTCTTTGGCCGAAAAAGGATATTTTAAAGTAACAATTAATATTATTTTACTAGCCTATTTAACTCATCCAAATTAAACTCCACTATAATTGTGAAATAGGTATCCAAATAAGATACCAATATTTTTGTTTCAATTTTTTTTAATTGATCCTTTGAAATAAAATTATTCAATTTGACCATTGATTCTAAGCACGGACTAAGATAGTATGGACTGGTATCGACATGGTTGGGGGGTAGTATAGGAACGGTCCTC